>NC_137170.1:13737500-14275000 GCF_951804945.1 Podarcis cretensis | reverse complement strand
AGTGCAAGTAGATAAATAGGTACCACTCCAGCGGGAAGGTAAACGGCGTTTCTGCGTGCTGCTCTGGTTCGCCAGAAGTGACTTAGTCATGCTGGCCACATGACCTGGAAGCTGTACGCCGGCTCCCTCAACCAATAAAGCGAGATGAGTGCCACAACCCCAGAGTCGTCCCCGACAGGACCTAATGGTCAGGGGTCCCTTTATCTTTTTATGCTATATGGCAATTTATGGGCCTAATAGGTATCTAAAGCCATTTGCACATGTTGCCATGCAGCCAGTCCATGCAGAATGTTGGCACCCTGTATATAGAAATGAGCAAACCAGTGATATTTTAGGGAGCAGGTTAGCAGTCGGGGCCCATTACACAACACAAAACACTGTTGCTATATGTAGGTTTTATTTTATTTGTTTTTTATCTTATATTTTGGAAATGTACATCCAGTTTTTCCTCCTTTAAATTTTTTGGGGGCCCCCAAGAGAGTGGGGCCCTAAGCTGTAGCTTGTTTAGCTTATACGTAAATCTGGCACTGTGTGTGACAACTGAGATTGAACCATTTGGAGCTTCAGATGAGCTCCTGGTTGTTCCTTTGCAAGCAAGGCTGCTTGACCCTGTCAATCAGCTGATCGGGACTGACAAACAACCCCACTGGGATCAGCTCTACTAGGGAGCTGGGAACCCCCCAGGACAGCCAAGGGGACTCACGTTCTCCCTTTGGAGAGAGTGATTTGGATTCAGAGCCCTTCCGCCAAACAGGAATTTTCAGGTGCCTGCAGAGGTGAGCATGCTTCACTTGGAAGAAGCTGCTTGAATCCAAATTGCATCCTCCATATCATCTTCCAAAGGGCTCCAAGCATTGAATAGCTGGTTACAGCAAGCCTGTTTGAAGGTGCAGAGAAAGCGCATCTTCAGAGGTCACTGCAACCACCCATCAGCTGATCAGCAGCTACAGCTTCAATCCTCTGATGTCATGATGATGTCAGGAGATTGACAGGTGGACGATTCTGTCCAGATGTCAAAATTGGCCCATGGTGTGTGTGGGGAGGGGAGAATTAGGGGCTTGACCTGCCAGCCAGATCTAGCTCCCCACCTCTGATTCTCAAGAACCAGAGGAAGGGCTGTACAACACAGCAGGAGGGGAAATGGCAAGAAGGCAGAGGAAATTGGTGCAAAAAACCATAATTTAGCAAAAGATTGCTTTCAAAATGTTCCAAGTACTTGCAAATGTGGGAAAAATGAACAAAGACATGGGAAGAATAAGTATAGGAGAACGGTTTCTCTCGATGAAGAGTGCAGATGTTCAAAAATCAAATCAATAGTTTTGGTTAATTTCTAAACAGATTTTTTCCCCCCAATAAGTCATTTTCCCTCTGCCTGCCTGGTTTTGTCATTTTTCATTCCATGCCGGCAATGTTTACAAAGAGAAAAAGGGAAGCAATATATCAGCCTTGGCGATCTCACGTACGTGGAACTTGTTCATCCCTAAGGAAATTTCAGAGGTTTGGAGTTAAGAGTTCGCAGCGGTTTCCATCTAACCCCTGAGCTGCTTCATCATTTTACAGCAGGTAAATTTTCTTCTCAGTGGGCAAACTGTGTGATAAACCATAGGCAAACTTTTGAAAAACTGCAAACACTTACACTTTACTGCATATGTAACCATAACAATTTAAAGTGCTAATTTTCTACCTCATAGAATATGTGTAAGTATGCCTTAGCAACACTCCCAGGAAACATAATTTAGAAGAGTCTCTATCTTCCTTTCCTCCAGCGGAGAAATTTCTGTCACATACTTAACAGAAAGCCTGCTGTCTCAGTTTTCCAGGTGCTTATCTGCGTGGGTTCTTCCCCCTCCTCCCAACGAACTTTTCCAGGAAGTGTTTGTTATGTTCTTTAACCCTTTCATTGCAGGTTTGCTCAGGAGAAAGGACCATAGCTTTCCTCTTGCATATTCTGCTACCACCAGTGTGGTGTAGTGGTTAAGAGCTTCAAAGATCTCTCTGCGTAGGGCTTTACTGGTGTGCACAAACATTTGTGTGCACTGGCTGAATGTTGCAAAAAGGCAACTTTGGGTGCAATTGCACACTCTGTTGGGTCAAGATTTGCAGGAGTGGATGTGCGGGAAAACTAACAGATGAACAGCAAAGAATTCTGAAGAAGAAGAAGAAGAAGAAGAAGAAGAAGAAGAAGAAGAGGAGGAGGAGGAGGAGGAGGAGGAGTTTGGACTTGATATCCTGCTTTATCACTACTCTGAGAGTCTCATAGCAGCTTACAATCTCCTTTCCCTTTCTCCCCCACAACAAACACTCTGTGAGGTGAGTGAGGCTGAGAGACTCCAGAGAAGTGTGACTAGCCCAAGGTCACCCAGCAGCTGCATGTGGAGGAGCGGGGAAGCGAACCCGGTTCACCAGATTACGAGACTACCGCTCTTAACCACCACACCACACACGCTCTCACACCACACTGGCTCTCTGAAGCAAATCAACTTGGTTTTTTTTTCATATATATTGTGCATGTGGTATACTTGTGTGTTTGCACATTAGCACCATTGGGGTGGGGAGAAAAGAGATTGACTATCCATGTGGTAGATGGGGGTCTGCTCCGCTAGAGTTCAGGTGTAATTGGCTGAAAGAAAATCCCATACAATTTCCCCAGTGAAGTCAGATGAACACGATTCCCTTTGTTGCAATTATATTCTGTAAATCTTCGCAGCCCAAAGAAAATCCACCCCTTTTGAACTGCTGCCTCTGATGATGTTCGTAGAACCCAGCCAAGTTTATTTAGCAGATGACTTCAAAAAATGAAGCTAACTAATGAGTTTCAAAGAACTGCAACTGTGTAATAAACAGTTCCAGACAAGCCATAATAAGGCAGTTTTTACCACAGATGTTCATTATGCATCTGGGGATATTTAGCATTTCATGAATTTGGAAAGGTTGTTGGAAAGGGCAGTAAAAGCATGTTCCAAATGAAGGTTTTCAATACCACAACCACAGTTAAGTCATGCTCTTGAATTCCTGGGAGGGGAATTCAGAGAAAACTGTTATTCTACCAGCTGACCCGGTATACCACATGGAGCACTATTGGTAATTGTTGGTAAACTAAACATACAATTTTCTTAAATAATCTGAGGGCATGCTTGCACTCTCTATACTTTTTAAGGCGTATTTCATAGGTAGGTTATTACTCATAATGTAATATCCTCAAGAACTTTTTAATTTGTGCTCTTGCAGGGAGGCTGTAGCTCTGTGGCAGAGTGCATCATTTTCATATAAGGTAAAGGTAAAGGTACCCCTGCCCGTACGGGCCAGTCTTGACAGACTCTGGGGTTGTGCGCCCATCTCACTTAAGAGGCCAGGGGCCAGCGCTGTCCGGAGACACTTCCAGGTCACGTGGCCAGCGTGACATCGCTGCTCTGGCGAGCCAGAGCCGCACACGGAAACGCCGTTTACCTTCCCGCTGGTAAGCGGTCCCTATTTATCTACTTGCACCCGGAGGTGCTTTCGAACTGCTAGGTTGGCAGGCGCTGGGACCGAGCAGCGGGAGCGCACCCCGCCGCAGGGATTCGAACCGCCGACCTTTCGATCGGCAAGCCCTAGGCGCTGAGGCTTTAACCCACAGCGCCACCTGCGTCCCATCATTTTCATATAGAAAGTCCCAAATTCAGTGGCATCTCCAGGTAGGGCCAGGATAAGACTCCCTGTTTGAAACCTGGAGAGTTCAGACAGACACTTCCAGACCTACCTGGGCAACAAACAGAGGCCTTTTGGACTTTTCAGATCAAGAAGTAAAATTGAATAAACTAGAAGATGCCAGAGTTCAGGTGACAAATTGGTTACAATTTGTGTTTAAGTCAGATAAGCCCCAAGGGAAGGCAGGACATTCCGGGGTCAAATTGCTGGAGAAATGTTGGAGGGTATGGAGTCATGCGACCTCCGAGCCCAGGAGATAAGTAACTATACAACCTTCAGAAGACATCAGAATGCAATCCTGTATAGGGAAGGGTTTTTTTTAAAAAAAATTATGTTTATTTTGTTTATGTATGTTTTGTATTATGTTTATTATGTTTATTTATTATGTTAATTTTATTATGTTTTATTATGTTTTTATATAAGTTGCCCAGAATGTCTGGGGCAACCCAGTCAGATGGGTGGGGTATAAATAATAAAATTATAGTTATTGTTATTATTGAATAGGACATCCTAATATTCACTGGAGAAATGTAGGAGGGTATGTGACAGGGTAGCAATAAAAGGGATTAGGCAGTCCTTGAGGTATCCTGGATCCAAACTGTTAAGAGCCTTGCAAATTAATACAAGAACCTCGAACCTGGCCTGGTATCAGCATCAGCATCGTCCTCAGGATTTCTTGCCCATCTTTCACTATAAGGTCCCAGAATGGATTCCAACAATATTAAGACACAGTGGTACCTCTGGTTACGAACTTAATTCGTTCCGGAGGTCCATTCTTAACCTGAAACCGATCTTAACCTGAGGCACCACTTTAGCTAATGGGGCCTCCTGCTGCTGCCGTGCCACCGGCACACGATTTCTGTTCTCATCCTGAGGTAAAGTTCTTAACCCGAGGTACTACTTTTGGGTTAGTGGAGTCTGTAACCCAAAGTGTTTGTAACCCGAGGTGTTTGTAACTTGAGGTACCACTGTACAGTATTAAAAAGTGCAATCAGAAGAATAGGGCTGGCCCTTAAATACATATTTCTAAGGTGTCAAAGGCCAGGATAAAGTGGTGCTTCTTCCTCGTATGATGAAAGTTGTGCAGTGAAGATGCCAGGTGTCCCTCTCTGTGGAGAAAAGAAACCCAACCCTTAAATCCCCTTGAAATTTCACTTCACATAAAACTGGGGAATGTATGCAGTACATGCCAGAAAATGACCAGCAAATGTTTAAAGAACCTTTCCTGAAATTTCTAGGGAGATTTATCTACACAGATGCGTTCACATTTGCTTTGAACTTCTGCTTCAGGTGGAATAAAATGGTACTTCCAGTGTTTCCGTAGCCGTGACCAGAATCATGCCCAAACCATGGCAATGGGTGGCAGAAAGCAATTGGTTCAATGCTACAATCCTTCCAAAAGCTTGCTATGGAGGGCTGTTCTCTCATCACGGAGCAATTTGGCTTCTCAAATGACCTTGTTTCTCAAACCTGTCTATGCACCCCTAACTCATAAAGGCAACTTAATAAACCTCCAGGACCTGAAATGAACATTTTGATGACACTATGAATACAGTATATGCTAAAGATCCTCTATTCCATTTTTCTATAACCATAAACAGATACGCTTTAATGGTTGAATGCCTTTACCTTAAAAGATTCCAATTTAGTTCCCTAGAGCTGTAATAATAAAAGCTGCTGACATTCTGTTTTTATTTCTCAGAGTAAAAAAAACAACACACGCAAACACACAACCTGTCTTATAAAAGCAGATTTTCTTCCTCATATTGATGGGATGGTGAAATGAAGTTGGGCCTCGCCATTAAGCATCTTTGCTAATTGTGCTTCGGTTTCTTCTAAGAACACAAGAAGAGCCCAACTGGATCAGACCAAAGGCCCATCTAGTCCAGCATTCTGTTCTTACAGTGGCCATCCAGCCCCAAATGGGAAGCCCACAAGCATGGCGTGAGCACAACAGAGCTCTACTACGCATGATGATCAGCAAACGGTATGTAGATGCATGCTGCCTGATACTGTAGGCAATAGATCGTCATCATGGCTATTACCTATTGGTACCCTGAATTTGTCTAATCCTCATTGAAAGCCATCCATATTGGGCTTATTATATATATATATATATATATATATATATATATATATATTCTGAAGTGAGGGACATGAGGCAGGAGTTGATAATGCAGGTGAACTGCAAGCAAGCTGCCGGCTAGCTCTGTGGAGCCTCCTTTTATTGACACAAATATGCAAACCCAGGCAGATACATTTTGGGTTGTGACCTTTACACATCTTCCAGTCCCAAGATCGTGGGGTGGTACAAGGTTATTTTGGCACCTGTTTCCACCGTGTCATTTTCCCCTCGCACAATGTATGACGAAGGAGACAAAAGGTCTCAGAGACAAAGGTTACCGACAGGGCACCACAGACTACTGAGACCGCAAAAGGTTAGACAGAGGGCATGATGTTCAGACAGCTGTGGCTTTGTCTGTGAGGGGGAGTGTGCCCCACACCCCAAGGTCACGTGTGCAGGCAGGCTGAGGCTGCCTGTGGGTGGGGAGTGTGCTCTGGACCCAGCGATCATCCCTACAATATTCTAACTTTATTTTTCAGTTTCTGAAAAATACTTCTAACAAAAAATCTCCATATACTACCAACCCCCCAAAAGCATTTCATGCCTATACAGTTCAAATGATGCAGTCAAACGGGAAGCAGGTTTGCATAATGGTTTAGAGCTGATCATATCAGTTAAGCATCTTCTACTCCATGTCTTTAAAAAGGTCAAAGGTACATAGGTAAAGGACCCCTGGATGGTTAAGTCCATTCAAAGGCGACTATGGGGTTGCGGCGCTCATCTCACTTTCAGAACAAGGGAGCCGGTGTTTGTCTACAGGCAGCTTTCTGGGTCATGTGGCCAGCATGACTAAACCACTTCTGGTGCAATGGAACACTGATAGAAACCAGAGCACACGGAAATGCCATTTACCTTTCTGCCACAATGGTACCTATTTATCTACTTGCACTGCCATGCTTTCGAACTGCTAGGTTGGCAGGAGTTGGGACAGAGCAACGGGAGATCACCCTGTCAAGGGGATTCGAACCACTGACCTTCTGATCAGCAAGCCCTAAGTGGTTTGATGGTTTAGACCACAGCGTCTTCTGCATCTCTACTCTATGTCTTAACAGCTTGTCCCAGAGAGAGCCAATGGTAGCCGGTGGTGAGAGAACAACACTGTCTTATCTAGTGTATTGAATAAACATGTACCATACATTTTCAAAATAATCTTTGGTCTTTGAGTTCCTTAGTGCTCTAAGATGCTTTGCTAGTTTCTCTGAAAGAGCTATGTTCCATAGTATATCCCACCATACCTCTAGAGCAGAGCTTTCCAAACTTTTCATGTTGGTGACACACTTTTAAAGGCATGCATCATTTCATGACACAGTAATTCAGTTTCACTAGCAAACCAGAGGTTAAACTATCCCCTTTCCAGGCCCGGAAGGAGCGTGGGGAGCATTCATGTCACACACTGCAGCGGACTCACGAACATGTCGCAACACACAGTTTGGAAAGCTCTGCTCTAGAGTTGAGAAAGTAGCTGCTTTCTATTATTGTGTTGATACATTTCCAGCTGCAGAAATATTTGGCTTCTTGATCTCTGGGTTGTTATCTAAGAGCTACAAAGGTGAGTTACTGATTAAGGTCAGACTAAACTGCCTCAACTGGAAGGTCTACCAGCTGAAGTATTTTTGATTTTTTTTATATCTATAATGGGGGAAATAATGCAATATGTTAAAATAAGAGAGTCATCATCATTATTATTATTATTGCTACTAGTGATGTATGGAAGTGAGAGCTGGACCATCAAGAAGGCTGATCGCCGAAGAATTGATGCTTTTGAATTATGGTGCTGGAGGAGACTCTTGAGAGTCCCATGGACTGAAAGAAGATCAAACGTATCCATTCTTAAGGAGATCAGCCCTGAGTGCTCACTGGAAGGACAGATCATGAAGCTGAGGCTCCAATACTTTGGCCACCTCATGAGAAGAGAAGACTCCCTGGAAAAGACCCTGATGTTGGGAAAGATGGAGGGCACAAGGAGAAGGGGACGACAGAAGACAAGATGGTTGGACAGTGTTCTTGAAGCTACCAGCATGAGTCTGACCAAACTGCGGGAGGCAGTGGAAGACAGGAGGGCCTGGCATGCTCTGGTCCATGGGGTCAGGAAGAGTCAGACACGACTAAACAACAACAAGTATTAATATTAATAATATACAAACTGTACACACAGCTTTTGGAATGTCTGGATCTCCAAATCACTGGGATTCACTTTGATCTTCAGAGAGATCCCTTCTTAGTTTTGGGATTCAGGGTTTTCTTCCACTAAGTGCAGCCAGCCAGCATGGGCAATGGTTAAGGCAGATGAAAATTGCAGTCTAGCATTATCTGGAGGACCACAGATTTTCCAACCCTGAAATGGATTGATAGGTGCAGGGCTTTGTTTCAGCTGGAACTTGCTGCAACTTAGCTCCAGCACTCAAGTGAGCACCATTATAAGAGAACAAGGGAGGTGTTCATGGCGAGTTCCTGCACCTATTTTTCTAGAAAAATAGCACTGGATCGATGGATCGATATTACTGGAGAATGAATTTGTTTGCTTGTTTTATTAAAAAAATGAATAATAACAAAAAATGGCAAAAGGTTAGGCAAGCTCTGGACTGGATTCGCAGGATAGAAAAGAGGTAATAGAAATCACATTTCCATTATAATCCAAAAGAGGTGATACAAATATACAATATAATATTTAGAATACATTCAATATAAAAGAGGTAATAGAAACTACATTGGCACTAGAATGTTATTTTCCAGGCTTCACAGCAACAAATGATATAAACGAAATGAAATGGGGACGTATGATGAACATCACTGAATGCTGCAAAGAGCATATCCTCCTATTATGACATGTCTAATCAGTATTATGTATTTGAGTCCAAATCTGAAAAGGCAATACCAAACAGGACATCAATACTGTCTATTGCTGCCTATTACATTAAGTGTTGGCTTTGTATTCGAAGCACAGCCCCACTGGGGGCGTGGAACTGATTTCTTATACTGAACTGATGGAATTCAGTCACCAAACATTTCAGAACAACCAGCATGGGATTATTTCAGTGTCTGCAAAAGCCACCTTACTAATAGATTTCGCCATGAATGATCCAGACATTCACCGGGCATGCCTGCTTTCCATTTTTACTTTGCACATTCGCCCACGTCTTTATGCTTAAATATCCATCTCTTTTAATGTGCAAGCCTTTGCAAGGAGGGACACAAATTCTATGCATTTCTGGCTCGGCTTCTCCTCTGCTGTTTCAGTCCTGCGTTGACCTCGTTCAAGAGCATTTCTGCGGGAGAGCTTTCCTGCGCTTTCAGGCCAACGCTTTTGAGCAGAAAAATGGTCAAAGATGGCCACAGATGAATGGATAGCTAGATAGATCGCTAAGCCAAAATGTCCTCCCACCACCCTACTGTCAGGTGGCAAAATGTGTGTGTGTGTGTGTGTGTGTGTGTTGGTGATTTGGACAGTGTTTGTGTGGATGTAACAAGAAAAAATGGGAAGCTCCTGGAGATATTAGTTGTTGTTATTGTTGTTTAGTCGTTTAGTCGTGTCTGACTCTTCGTGACCCCATGGACCAGAGCACGCCAGGCACTCCTGTCTTCCACTTCCTCCCGCAGTTTGGTCAAACTCATGCTGGTAGCTTCAAGAACACCATCCAACCATCTCGTCCTCTGTCGTCCCCTTCTTCTTGTGCCCTCCATCTTTCCCAACATCAGGGTCTTTTCCAGGGAGTCTTCTCTTCTCATGAGGTGGCCAAAATACTGGAGCCTCAGCTTCACGATCTGTCCTTCCAGTGAGCACTCAGGGCTGATTTCCTTCAGAATGGATAGGTTTGATCTTCTTGCAGTCCATGGGACTCTCAAGAGTCTCCTCTAGCACCATAATTCAAAAGCATCAATTCTTTGGCGATCAGCCTTCTTTATGGTCCAGCTCTCACTTCCATACATCACTACTGGGAAAACCATAGCTTGAATTATACGGACCTTTGTTGGCAAGGTGATGTCTCTGCTTTTTAAGATGCTGTCTAGGTTTGTCATTGCTTTTCTCCCAAGAAGCAGGAGTCTTTTAATTTCGTGACTGCTGTCACCATCTGCAGTGAGAGATATTAGTTAGATAACTGCTAATATTTACATATTGCTTCACAAAGGTGTATGCATTACAGAACAACCCTATGTGTATCTACTCAGATGTAAGTACCGTTGAGCTTGAATACACCTTAGTGTGTTCGTGTGCAGGCACTTACATGCATGTGCAGCAGAGAATTTGTATACTTCCCACCTACCTAAGAGATTTAATCATTAGGGGTTGAAACCCCGAAGAGCTGCAAATCTAGCAACTCACACTATCAGCATGTTGATGAGGTAGACTAGGAACGGAGGGTTGAATCCACTGTGTCCCCTCTGAAAATGGAAGGCACCTCCACTGGAGACTCTGAGTGGAGGCATGGGGAAGAGGCAAGCTTTCATTGATTCCCTTCTTCCTGTAACCTCCAGCACAACATTCCACACTGTACCAGAACGTCCCTCAACCCTGCAGATCATCATTTATGGAGGAATATGTGGCAGGGAGGGTGATGGAGGAGAAACCAGTGAAAGTAGCCTCCTCTCTTGCTGAAGCAGCAGCACCCCACCCATGAGAACTCTTTATTCCCAAACTGTGATTTGCCAGGGCTATGGACCAAAAATGTGGGACATAGTGGGAAACTGGTAAATAGGAACGGTTGGAAGTTCTGCTGTTGGCTGCCTTATCCTGATGCTGTAAGATACTTGCCCCCCACCCCTCCTATTACCAATTGCCATGAGATCAGCTTTGGCTAGATGGCCTGGAGGGTCTGGAGAAAGTAGCTGGGTTGGATAGACATAAGAAGAGCCTGCTAGATCAAGCCAATGGCTCATCTAATCATTGAATCATAGAACTGTAGAATTGGGAGCAACCCCCTGCAGTGCAAGGAAGCACAGCTCTTTCAGCATCCTGCTCTCACAGTGGCCAACCAAATACCTGAGGAAAACCAGCAAGCAGGGCGCCAGCACAAGAGCACAATCCCTTGCTGTGTTTTCCAGCAACTGGTTTTCAGAAACATTACTGCATCCGACTGTGGAGGCAGATCATGGCCATTGTGGCTGGTAGCCACTCTCACCATGCTGTGAAGTGAGGGCTTCCAGATGACATGTTTCCGCCTGCTTCCTTGTGCAACTCATGAATAGTTTAAGGATAAAGTCATCACAGAATGTTTAGTTTCTTAGTTTGGGGTGTGTTCTTTTGGTTCAGAGAGAGAGAGAGAGAGAGAAATTAGCCAACAGGATGGGGCTAGACTTGAGCACAATTATCTCAGGATAATGATAACAAGTTCTCAAATCCTATCTTAAATCTCATTAGTCAGCTGAGAGTCATAAGCACATGTTATGTTTTTTGTCTTTCCTGAAACAACAACAAATAATAATAATATGAGGATGCCACTGAAGAGATGCACCATCAATACACAAAATACACAATGGATGAGAGAGGAATGATTAAAGCTGCTATGTGGTTGATAAGTTGAGAATATGTCAAGGTTAATGAGTTATTAAGTCTTGGAAGCCCAAGTGATGCAGATGGTCAGATCCATAAGGAGGTGAAACAAAGAATGGAGAAGTCAAACAATTTGTTTTCTTTTTGTTTTGGAACTAGGAAATGCAAGGCGCTCATACAATTGCTGGGACGACTTTCTTTATGTAAGATTTTATTGCTTGGAAAAAAAGAAAACCATGAAGAATATGTGCCTTGTTTGTAAAGAGCGAATGGGAAAAAAACAGATTCATTCAGAAGCTAAATTTATCAGTGTGGGGGAAAACCCAACCCAACCCGAATTTAGATAGAAATGCAAGATTCATGCGCTTCTGTAATAACTGGTGCCGATCCAAATGATCAGCAAAAGTTCAAATCAAGTATTTGAATAGACAAGGTCTGAATCCAGGCCCTACACTCCTTCTCAAGCAAGTGATTGGTGCTCTCGCTTATTATCTGATCGAGGCTTCACAGTTCCTGAGAAAAGTGTACAACAAGCCTCTGAACACTTAAAAAGAGCCCTGTAATTACTCAGCACACATAGATATTCCCATTTGGCAGTGAGTCATGCCATGAATAATCATAGCTCTAGGGAGATGGTACTGCCCCCCTCCAATTAAAGTACAGACCCAAACAATCTGGGGCTTGAGGCAGAAATTCAAATGAAGTGAAAATATAGCAATAAAAGATGGTGTTCAAGATTGCATGAGTGAGCCTCCACTTGCTGTATGGTTGTGAACCACCCTGGGATCTTTGGATGCAGGGCGCTATACAAATTTTAATATAGAAAAGGTAAAGGTAAATGACCTCTGACAGTTAAGTCCAGTTGCAGATGACTCTGGGGTTGCAGCGCTCATCTCGCTTTACTGGCCAAGGGAGCTGACGTTTGTCCACAGAATGTTTTTCTAGGTCATGTGGCCAGGATGACTAAGCCGCTTCTGGCGAAACCAGAGCAGCGCACGGAAACGCCGTTTACCTTCCCGCTGGAGTGGTACCTATTTATTTGCATTTTGATGTGCTTTTGAATTGCTAGGTTGGCAGGAGCTGGGACCGAGCAATGGGAGCTCACCACGTCGAGGGGAATCGAACCACTGATCTTCCAATCGGCAAGCCCTAGCCTCAGTGGTTTACACCACAGCACCACCCACATCCCTTGTAAAATAATAATAATAATAATAATAATAATAATAATAATAATAATAATAATTTTTATTATTATTTCAGCTCCCTCTCACTTGCAGCCCCCTTCTTTCTCCTCTCAATAGGGTTTGGAGGGTCACCAATCCCTCTCAATCAGATTTTTGGGGTGCATAGAGGAATGGGAATGTTAAACATTCAAATGAACCTTGCCATTCTATTTTCCATTTGACTTTTGATGGCATTTCCTTCCTTGTGCTTCGGGAATGCCAGCATTCAATAAAATAAATGCATGAGTAGAGCGACTTCTGTTTGCACTATGGGACTTTCTTTCCACTCCTTCCCCCATGCATGAGTGAATCACCCATAAGGCAATGTCAAGCAACCTCCTCAGGCAGCTGGATTCACAGGGACAGCAGATCCGGCCTTCAAGCAAAGCTTTGCCTGCTGTTGCCGCCGCTGCCCTCTCTCCTTGTTCCCAAAGTAAAATACTGATGATGATGGTGATGATAATACCCTGTCCATCTGGTTGGGTTTCCCCACCCACTCTAGGTGGCTTCCAACACAATATTAAAAACACAATAAAACATCAAACATTAAAAACTTCCCTAAACAGGGCTGCCTTCAGATGTCTTCCAAAAGTCACATAGTTTTTTATTTCTTTGACATCTGATGGAAGGGCGTTCCACAGGGAAGGCACCACCACCGAGAAGGCCCTCAGCCTGGTTCCCTGTAACTTCACTTCTCGCAGTGAGGGAACCACCAGAAGGCCCTCGGCGCTGGACTTCAGTGTCCGGGCTGAACGATGGGGGTGGAGAAGCTTCTTCAGGTATTCTGGGCTGAGGCCATTTAGGGCTTTAAAGGTCAGCACCAATACTTTGAATTGTGCTCACAAATGTACTGGGAGCCAGTGAAGATCTTTTAGGACTGATGTTATATGTTCACTCCCCTTACATTCCTGGTGTGGATCTTTATTCTCTCCTTCCCTCCCAGCCCGCCATTAGTGATATAGGTCTTTACTCATCCCTCCTTCCCTGAAAGCTTGAGGGGATGCCATTTTGTGGCTCACCTCAGGTGCCAAAATGTCTTTAGCAAGCCGTGGCTTCACACCATCCCCAAATCTTCTCCAGAAGGTTGGGGAGAGTAGGGAAAGCACCACTGCGCAAGCAGGTGGCTTTCCCGTTTGCCCAAAGCACTGTTTACTGCTACTAACAATACGACCCTTTGTGTGGTATTCACCTAAGTTTTTCTCAGAGAAATGCTTTGAAATTATTATACCTAAATGTTCATTCATTTTAATGGGTCTGCTTAGCTAAATACCACTGTTTGTGCCTCTGTCGAACCTGCTTCTCTGCTTCATACATCTATAACTGCATTCTGCATAGCGAAAATGTTAGGAGTGGGGAACCTCTCTTTTCAGTGAGATGAATTGGGATGATATGGGTGATTCCCCTCACCATAATCAAACTGTGATGTCAACAAAGTGCCATGAGTCAGATCAGAACCCATAGGAAGACACTTTTTCTGTACTCTCTACTTTTCCATCTGCTATATCTCTACATGATCTATGTCTCTATACAGTGGTACCTTGGGTTACATACACTTCAGGTTACATACGCTTCAGGTTACACACTCCACTAACCCAGAAATAGTGTTTCAGGTTAAGAGCTTTGCTTCAGGATAAGAACAAAAATCGGGCTCCAGCGGCGCGGCGGCAGCAGGAGGCCCCATTAGCTAAAGTGGTGCTTCAGGTTAAGAACAGTTTCAGGTTAAGAACGGACCTCCGGAACGAATTAAGTACTTAACCTGAGGTACCACTGTATTTCTCTACATCCATGTGATTTGCAAGAAGTAAGCTTCTCCAAATTCTGCCTGCAGAGCACTGAAGAGCTCTTGATAGTTGTTGTTGTTTTGTTTCTGCAGAACAGTGGATTTTTTTTAAAAAAAGAAAGAGCTAAAAGCTTCACTTAACTTCTTTTTAAAAAATCCCTTGCTGTTTTTCTTGGGAGGAAAGAAATTCCTTTATAGCTCTTCAGATAGCATTAGGGAGAACCTCTCGTTTCAATGCCTCTCGCAAGATATCTCCTCCCAGCACAAACAAGCTCCAGGAAAACTAAGCTAGCTGGTGTGAAACGCTGAGAATTTAAAAAGAAAAAATTGCAAGCAAGAATAGACTCTATTCAGCCACCTCTTAATTATTTTATGGTACGAAGCAGCAAGAGGCAACCCCCTGTTCATCTCTGAAAATATGAGCCTTATCAATGCACTCATTTCATTAGCAGAAGGAATTGTGCTTTTGCAACTGAACACCATGCCCTCTCCAAATCCGGTTTAGAGGGCTGGGGGAACACCCAGAACAGATTTAGAGGGGTTGCAGAAGAAGGAAAGGGGGGAAAGTTCCACTGGGCAAATATGACTCCTTGGTCTGCCCAATCAATAAGGGCATTGCCCTAATATTGATTATGGAGGAAAGTCCTGCACTAAAGTACTTAGACCTGCAGTCTGGCAGACTTAAACTACTTTGGAGGGGCTCTTGTTCCTGCTTGTACAAAAAGATTCTCCATAGCAATGAATGGGGTGTACAGAACTTTATATCACACAAAGTGACTTGGAACTCGAATCGCAGATCAAAGTGGATAGAATGCAGAGCGACTCAGAAAAAAAGCAACTGCAACAACAACAACAACAGCAACAACAACAACAACAACAACAACAACAACAACAATTTATTTGTATCTTGCCCATCTGACTGGGTTGCTCCAGCCACTCTGGGCAGCTTCCAACATATATAAAAACATAGTAAAACATTAAACCTAAAAAACAGATAGAAGGTGAATCTTGAGGCCTGTGAACACCCCTAGTATATATTATATTTTGCAAACCACTTGGAGGTTTTCTTACAATCAAGCAGTGTGTGTATGTGTGTATGTATGTACACACAGACACAGACACAGACACAGACACACACACACACACACACACACACACACACTAAATGCCATATACATGCTTCATATATTCTCCATGCTCTAAATCTGGGCTTGCTCCAAGAAATGGATTGTTTAGGAAACAACATAGTGAATCATGAGAAATAACATAATAGAATCCAAATCTGCTCTGGCAGATTGCCAGGGAAGGAATGGAAGATGCCCTTTGAATAATGAATTTGATTCATCTCCCTCTATTAAGAGACCAACTCCTTTTAAAGAAGAAAACCTCTCCCCCAAATCCAACAATGTGAAAATGATTTCATGCCACGGATACTCGCCGGTATTCTTTAAAGTACCAAGTAACTGAAGTATCATTAATGTACTTTAGATCATTAAAATAGTATGTGATTTTAATTAGATTTAGCAATTACTCTTCATCAATGAAGGCTTTCTCAATCAGGGTGTAGCATCACTGCCTTAAGCAACCTGCTTAGAAGGTATCAAATGAGTTGCATATTAAATCTATGCTTTCTTCAAAGAGGGACACCACCCAAGTCCACTAAAGGCATATTCCAACAAAGTTGTAGACCTAAAATTGGATATATCTATATTCATGCTACTGTCTACCGCTGTTGCTGCCAGGCTGGCCATTCTGATGGCTTCACAGAAGAAGATGTTTTGCATCTATTAGACACTTGCAAAATGTTCTCCAACCACTTGTGGGCTGCGAAGAGCAGTCCAAGGATCCAACCCAATACCCTTTCCTGCCAGCAAGTTGTGACAATTGCTGTGATATAGGCAAAGCCTCCAAAACGGCCCCATTTGTACGCAGGCAAATTCCTTGCTGGCCCCAAATACGGCGGTCGAGTAATTTCACAGCAAGGTCATACGCATGCATCACCCAGTTTCCTGAGAGCAGGGCCCAAATATGCATATGTCTGTTGCCAATTGCACTGTGAGAGGCAAGCACGGCCATTTAAATGGTTTGGAGGTGGACCTGGGTGAAGACAGACTTGACCCAGGTCCATCCCCCAAGGCCCTACTCTGCAAATTCAAAGTGCGGACGTGTACCATCACTCCCCATTGCCGGCTGAGTCTGATGGTGTTGCCAGTTGGCCGTGTAGGAGTTTTGGGGGCTCCCCCCTGGCTCGCCTGAGGCCGTGTCAAACCACAAAGCGTGTTCTCCTTAATAGAGAGCACGTGTTGCGGTGGGGTCTAGCAGGCCACCCCACTATTGCTGGGCAGATCTGTTTGGATGGTCACAGGCTGTGATTGGGTACTTGTGTTTCTGGGGAGATTTTGATGTTACCAATTTGTGGGTTGGGCTCAAAGGTTTTAAATATTGGGCACCCAGCTTTGGGCTTTCTCTTTTGCTGTGTGCACCGGAACACCAGCCCACGCTCCCTGAACTGGGGATTTTGTGCTTGACCTTGCTATGACTGTCATGGGGTCACCTGCTTTTGGGGCAGGGGCCTGGTAGGAATTTTGTCCATTTGGCTGACTGGATGGAGCCATTTGGTTTTTGCCTACTGCATAGCAAATCGTCACAACTTGTAAGGTTTGCAGTTAGGCATTGGTTAAAAAATTGGTTGTTGGAGGGGTAAGTGCCTACCCCTCCAATGCTGGCGTTGCAAGGGAATTCCATTAAAGGAATCCAAGGGCTTGCCATGCTTTCGTCCAAATCCCTGGCATCAGGCTTGGGTCACGCAAGCCTCTGGGAGCATGTGGGGAGAGGTGAGGGTCTGGTGCCCAGCTTCATTTCTCCCCAATATTGTTTTCCCTGACTGGCTTCCTCTGGAATCCAGAAGTCAGTTCTGTCCCTGGATGGGGGGGACAGAAAGTTGTAACCAATGCCTAAGCAACCACTCACAGTTATGTACTCCGCTAACCCAGAAATAGTGCTTCAGGTTAAGAACTTTGCTTCGGGATGAGAACAGAAATCACGCTCTGGTGGCATGGCAGCAGTGGGACGCCCCATTAGCTAAAGTGGTGCTTCAGGTTAAGAACAGTTTCAGGTTAAGTACGGACCTCCAGAATGAATTAGGTACCTAACCCGAGGTACCACTGTATTTAAATAAAGTTGTGGCCAAAATTATGCCAAAAACCTTAAACAAAAATTATGTGTGATGTGTGAGTTATTGGGGTGGCTTGGGGACCTCAACACGCAACTGCCTCTGCTGCCCAAAATAGGAAGCATTCTTTCTCCAGAATCCCTAAAATTTGCCCCCACACCACTAGCTTGTTCAGAGAACTGAGTATTTGGCTGTCTGGCTTAATATACATTAATACCATCACTCTGTGACTGGCTATATATAGACTCTCCTTCAGATTTAGCAGACCATTGCAAGGGCATAATGTAATTAAAGGAATACTTTGTCAATGTTACTAAAGAGGGCCACTCGGTTTATTTAAACAGAAAGAACTTTAACAGCCTAATTTATTTTCCATTAGTTCTATCGCGTTTGCCATTTTTGCCTCGCTCGCCTCTGAAATGATCCAGTCTCTTCCACTTTTGTTCCGATCCCATTTGTAGTCAGTTTTGGTTTCAGATCCTTGGGCGTAGAAGCATCAGTACATGGTTCAGGTTGTAAAAGCATTGGAGGAAGGAAGCCTTCTGTGAGCTCGGTTGTTATAAAGTCCTTGAGGGCCTTTAAAAATTAATAACTTCTCTCGCGTCGGAGGGAGAACAAAACAGTAAATGGCATTAGGAGGCCTAGATCACCTCTCTCTCCCCTCTTTTCTTTGGTGACAAACCTTAACTGCTATAGTTTTTGCTTTTGAAAGAGAGAGAGAGAGAGATTTGATAGGGTCAGATTATTATTATTATTATTATTATTATTATTATTATTATTATTAATGTCAGGGAACTGACATCGGAGACAGGAGTGGAGGCGGAGCTCCCAAGCGATGCCGGAGAAGGGACAAGCAGGGAGAGAGGGAACACTTCGGCTGGGGAAGGAAATCAGCGTAACACCAGGGATAAAGGGGGACGGTCGGAGGAATCAGAGAGGGGTCTCCAGGACTCTTCGCTGGAGACCAGCGGGGAGAGCACTGGTCCTCCTCTGCCCACACCCACCCTGCGCAGAAAACTTCCACGCAGGGAAAGTAGGCGTAGACTTGGCGTCAAAGAGCTTTTGTGCTGGAAGAAGTTTAAGAAACGCCCACTGACGGATTCTGCTAGCGACTGAACAGCCACGAAGTGAAGGGCTGTCCAGGCAGGAAAGGTTTGACCAGGCTAACTAGCCAGGCAAGGTAGCAACTTACGCACGAGCAACCCCATACATTCATTACAATTTACTTATACCCCACCCATCTGACTGGGTTGCCTATGGCCTTCAACAAATATACAAAGACACAACAGAACATCACACATTAAAAACTTCCTGATACAGGGCTGATTTCAGGTGTCTACGAAAGGTCGTATAATTATTCCTCTCTTTGACATCTGCTGGAAGGATGTTCCAAAGGGCAGATGCCACTACCGAGAAGGCCCTCTGCCTGACTCCCTGTAACCTCACTTGTCACAGTGAGGGAACCACCAAAAGGCCCTCCGACCTAAATCTCAGTGTTTGGGCTGAATGATGGGGGTGGTGACACTCCTTCAGGTATACAGGGCCAAGGCTCTTTACAGCTTTTAAAGACCCACAAAGGTCAACATATTGTGTACCTCATAATTAGGCCCTTTCCATATTCTAGCCTGGAGAAAGAGGTGCCTGATTTTGCTTTTGACTATGATGGTGGATTGGCTAGTGTGCCACAAGAAGCGGTGGGTTCGTGATCCCAGCTTTAGATGCACTGGGCAATTTATGCTTTGCACAGTAGCGACCAGTGAGGCAGCATGGTTGGGGCTTCACTGCCGACCAGCCTTCCCAAAGCCATGCATTGGTGCTGCTTACAATTCAAATTGTAAAGCCATGCATTGGTGCTGCTTACAATTCAAATTACAATACAATTTCCGAGCACAATTCAAAGTGTTGGTGCTGACCTTTAAAGCCCTAAACGGCCTCGGTCCTGTATACTGAAAGGAGCGTCTCCACCCCCATCATTCAGCCCGGACACTGAGATCCAGCGCCGAGGGCCTTCTGGTGGTTCCCTCATTGCGAGAAGTGAGGTTACAGGGAACCAGACAGAGGGCCTTCTCGGTAGTGGCACCTGCCCTGTGGAACACCCTCCCTTCAGATGTGAAGGAAATAAGCAGCTATCCTATCTTCAAAAGACATCTGAAGGCAGCCCTGTTCAGGGAAGTTTTTAATATTTAATGCTGTATTGTTTTTAACACTTGATTGGGAGCTGTCCAGAGTGGCTGGGGAAACTCAGCCAGATGGCAGGGTATAAATAAATAATAATAATAATAATAATTATTATTATTATTATTATTATTATTATTATTATTACAAAGCAGTGGGACCTTGGCATGCTATGGACACAGCATCTTTGGATGAAGCATGGTATAATAATAATAATAATAATAATAATAATAATAATGTCATTTGAAGACATTTCTGTGTCATGGGATTCCTGGAGCACAGACCTTTTTTAGTTCTCAAGGAGCGGCTGTAAAGGGTGTGTGTGTGTGTGTGTGTGTGTGTAAGGGTTGGGCCCATGAAGATTGGCAAGATGTGCAGAGATTGTAAAGAAGGAGTTCCACAGCCAATGGAGAGACAGTGACATGCCATAGTGTCACTATACCACTCCAAACAGTCATCATGGCTTTCCCCAAAGAATCCTGGAAGCTGTAGTTTGCTAATGCTGTTGAGAGTGGATGAGACCCCCTATTTTCTTCACAGAGCTACAATTCTAAGACCAGACCATGTCATTACCGAGGAGGCAGGTTTAGTCGTTGTTTGAGGACTATCGCTGCCTCCAGGTCTGGTCCTGACCGGAAGGATACAGTAATCAGCAAGGGAAACCCACATGACCTGAAAGTGTTGCTGTGCAATGCCAGGTCAATGATGAATAAAACCACTGCCATCCACGACCTGATTGTGGATGGAGGATTTGACCTGGCATGTGTGACAGAGATCTGGTTGGATGAGGCAGATGGGCCTGTCCTTGCCGCTGCCTGCCCACCAGGTTTCTCTTACGCACAGCAACCCAGGTCATGTGGGTGGGGAGGGGGGGGTTGCAGTGATTTTTAGGAAGTCATTAGTCTGCACCAGGCGTCCTATTGGGAAGACCCAGTTTTCTGAGTGCATGTTCTGGAAGTTGGGCAATAGGGGCAGTACAGGATTCCTACTGGTGTACCGACCTCCCCGCTGCACCAAGGATTCCCTGCCCGAGCTGCTTCAGGTCGTGGCGGATATGCTCCTGGAGACACCTAGCTTGGTTGTCCTGGGGGATTTTAACATCCATGCCGACACGACCTTACAAGGGGCCGCTCGGGACTTCGTGGAAAGCATGGCCTCCATGGGGCTGTCCCTGAATAAGTCTGGCCCAACTCATAGCCACGGACATGCCTTAGACTTGGTGTTTACCTCTACGGATGTTGGTGATCTGACATTAACTAAAAGCGAAACAAAAGAAGTGCCATGGTCAGATCACTTCCTGGTGCAACTGGACTTCTCCGCAACCCTTCCCCTCCGCAGGGAGGTGGGACCGATTCGGATGGTCCGCCCCCGCCACTTAATGGATCCAATTGGCTTCCAGAGAGTGGTAGGGGATGCTTTATCCCAAGTTGATGGCCTTTCAGCTGATTCCCTGGTGGCACGCTGGAATGCGGAGTTAACCAGGGCTATTGACTGTCTGGCTCCGAAGCGCCCTCTCCGATTGCATGGAGCCCGGACAGCCCTGTGGTTTTCCCCGGAGCTGAGGGTGATGAAACAATCGTTGAGACGGCTAGAGTGCCGGTGGCGGAAAACTCATTCTGAATCAGACCGGACACGGGTTAGAGCTCAACGTCGAGCCTACCAAGTGGCAATGGCGACGGCGAAGAGGGCCTTCTTCGCCGCCTCCATTGCATCTGCAGAAAACAGCAGCAGGAGACTTTTTCAGGTGGTTCGCAGTTTATCGGAACCACCTGTACCACCGGGGCCTGGTAGGGACCCCAAGATCTCCTGCAATGCTTTTGCAAAGTTTCTTGCAGATAAAATCGCTCAGATTCAGAAGGAGGTAGACTCCACAGTGGGAGCAGGGCCAGGGCGGGAGAGTGCTAGAGTTCTGTCTGGTCCTGTTATATGGGATCAATTCCAATCTGTTACCTCCGAGGATGTGGACAGGCTGCTTGAACGAGTGAAACCGACCACCTGTCTCCTTGATCCTTGCCCATCCTGGCTGATAAAAGCGAGCCGGGAAGGGCTGGGCGATGGGCTTTGCGGGGTGGTGAATGCTTCCCTCTGTGAGGGAGCCTTCCCAGACCCGCTGAAAGAGGCGGTCATTAAACCGCTTCTTAAAAAAACATCTTTAGACCCGGCCAATTTGGCCAACTATCGCCCAGTCTCAAATCTGCCATTCTTGGGCAAGGTGATTGAGCGGGTGGTTGCTGAACAACTCCAAGCACGCCTGGAGGAAACGGACCATTTGGATCCCTTCCAATCGGGATTCAGGCCTCACCATGGGACTCAAACTGCCTTGGTCGCGCTGGTTGATGATCTCCGGCGGGCTAGGGACAAAGGTGAGAGCTGTTTCCTAGTTCTGCTGGATCTCTCAGTGGCCTTTGACACCATCGACCATAACATCCTTCTGGACCGTCTAGAGGGGCTGGGAGCTGGGGGCACTGTTATACAGTGGTTTCGCTCCTTCCTCCTGGGCCGTGTTCAGAAAGTGGTGGTGGGGGATGAGTGTTCAGACCCTTGGGCCCTCACTTGTGGGGTACCTCAGGGTTCCATCCTCTCCCCCATGCTTTTTAACATCTATATGAAGCCGCTGGGAGAGATCATCAGGGGGTTTGGACTGGGTGTTCATCAGTATGCAGATGACACCCAGCTCTACCTCTCCTTTAAATCAGAACCAGTGAAGGCGGTGAAGGTCCTGTGTGAGTGCCTGGAGGTGGTTGGAGGTTGGATGGCGGCTAACAGATTGAGGTTGAATCCTGACAAGACAGAAGTACTGTTTTTGGGGGACAGGAGGCGGGCAGGTGTGGAGGATTCCCTGGTCCTGAATGGGGTAACTGTGCCCCTGAAGGACCAGGTGCGCAGCCTGGGAGTCATTTCGGACTCACAGCTGTCCATGGAGGTGCAGGTTAACTCTGTGTCCAGGGCAGCTGTCTACCAGCTCCACCTGGTACGCAGGCTAAGACCCTACCTCCCCGCGGACTGTCTCGCCAGAGTGGTGCATGCTCTGGTTATCTCACGCTTGGACTACTGCAACGCGCTCTACGTGGGGCTACCTTTGAAGGTGACCCGGAAACTGCAATTAATCCAGAATGCAGCAGCTAGACTGGTGACTGGGAGTGGCCGCCGGGACCACATAACACCGGTTCTGAGAGATCTGCACTGGCTCCCAGTATGTTTCCGAGCACGATTCAAAGTGTTGGTGCTGACCTTTAAAGCCCTAAACGGCCTCGGTCCTGTATACCTGAAGGAGCATCTCCACCCCCCTCGTTCAGCCCGGACACTGAGATCCAGCACCGAGGGCCTTCTGGCGGTTCCCTCATTGTGAGAAGTGAGGCTACAGGGAACCAGACAGAGGGCCTTCTCGGTAGTGGCGCCCGCCCTGTGGAACGCCCTCCCATCAGATGTCAAAGAGATAAAGAATTACCTGACATTCAGAAGACATCTTAAGGCAGCCCTGTTCAGGGAAGTTTTTAATATGTAATGCTGTACTGTTTTTAACACTGATTGGGAGCCGCCCAGAGTGGCTGGGGAAACTCAGCCAGATGGGCGGGGTATAAATAATATATTATTATTATTATTATTATTATTATTATTATTATTCCCTGTGAAGAGGTATTGACTGACCACTCTTAAGAGTATTGAAAGAGCTCTGCTAGTTTGGGCCAAAAGTTCACCTAGTATACCCTCCAATGAAAATAGGGACATCCTATTCCATAATAACAATAATATTTTTATTTATTTATTCCTCCTTCCATCTGGCGGGGTTGTGCCAGCCACTCTGGGTAGCTTACAACGTATATAAAAACATAATAAAACATTAAACATTTTTTTAAAAAACCCTTCCCTATACAGGGCTGCCTTCAGATGTCTTCTAGAAGTTGTATACAGTGGTACCTTGGGTTAAGTACTTAATTCGTTCTTAACCTGAAGCACCACTTTAGCTAATGGGGCCTCCTGCAGCTGCCGCGCCGCCGGAGGCCTATTTCTGTTCTCATCCTGAAGCAAAGTTCTTAACCTGAAGCACTATTTCTGGGTTAGCAGAGTCTGTAACCTGAAGCATATGTAACCTGAAGCATATTTAACCCGAGGTACCACTGTATTTACTTATCTCCTTGGCTCGGGGATCGCATAACTCCATACTCTCCTACATTTCTCTGATGTAAATAGTCCTAAGGAAAAGCAGGACATTCTGGGATCAAATCAGAAACTGGGATGGCTTCTGTAAATCTGGGACTGTCCCTGGAAAATAGGGACACTTGGAGGGTTTGATCCTGTTCTCTCAGTGGTCAGCCAGGTGCAAACAGGACCGAACTGCAACAGCACTCTCCCCGCTTGTATTCGTAGCCATTGTGGCTTGTTTCCACTGATAGCCTCATCCTCCAGGAATCTGTCTAAACCATTTTTTTAAATGGTCCTCACTGCCTCTCGTGGAAGTGAATTCCGTAGCCTAAATACGCACTGCATTTTTTAACCCAAAAGTTGGCATCCCTTATTCCAACTTCTGGGCCTGTGCATGAAAAAGTTACGACTTCAGAGTGAGGCATCCATCCCCGGCTGCGAGAACCTCTGTAGTGAGCGCTCACAAAAGGAAATAAAGAGTAAGCAAACTGTAATATAAAAGATGAAGCTGTTTTCTTTTAATGCGGTATCATCTCAGGAAACTTCCCCTTCCCCTCCCCTCCCATCGGGTAAATTAATTTCTACTTGTAGTAGGAGCATCTTTCCTTTTCTCTACTGGCATGCTCAGCATTTATAAAAACACACATACACACACACTTCAGAAATGTGATTTGGCAGCAATCTCGTAACTATTCTGTGCCAAACCTGAGAGGAAAATTATTGCCCAAAGCAGTCTGAATTATATTTTGTTTCTTTTTCACATTTCTCAGCTGCCTATCTTCCTCGTTAAATTGCCGTCTGTTGCCACTCACTGCAACGCCTTCCTTCATGCCCCTGCCTCCCCCCACCCTTCCGAAATTAAAGTTTTGGGAACCGCTGGGAGGTGTTTTTGCTCTAAAACCCACACGACTTTGTATTCCTTTGCCTCAAATGGAAGCCAGCATGTGGGTGGCTTGGAAAGAGATTTCCTCCTTTTCAGAGGTCTATTCTTCTTCTGCAATTTAACCTGGGAAACTGGAGGGGAGGACGGAGCTCTGACATTTTTGCCTGTGGTGAAATAAACTCATTTTGCGTTTTCTCTCTCTCCTTCTGCTGTCTCATTAATAGGCTTAGATTACATCTCTCTCCTCTTAATTAGGCATGTAAATGATTCTTTGGCTTGTTTTTTTTCTTTCTTCCAAAAATTATTCCCTCCCCCCCCCTTACAATCTTTTTACAAACTTGATTTATTCTTTTTGGCAATTTTCCTCCTGTTTAAGCTTGGCATCGAGGTGACTTGGTTTCCTTTCCTCTAAAATAGGGACAGGAACATCGAAAGCGGCCTTATACCAAAGCAGGCCATTGGACCATCCAGTTCAATATTGTCTGTTCTGACTGGCCGCAGCTCCCCAAGGTTTCAGGTAGGAGTTGTTATTCCCCCACCCCACCCCGCCGCCCTACCTGGAGACTCCAGAGAGTGAGCCAATGGCTTTCCACACTGGCTGCCAATGGCTCTCACATTGCCCCTGTTGTGTTATGCAACTGTGGCATGCCACACTATATGTAATTCACACCAATTGACATGGTGTGACACAACAAAGAATGTCATTGGAGAACATCACCATCTTTTCCAGACGTGCATGTTTCTGTTCCCCAATGATTCTCCCATGAAAAGAGAAGGAAATAACTGCAAAATGGTAAACCACCCTAAAATCCATCACTTTGCTCCTTTGATTTTTGGGGTCAATGGGGTTAACCTAAGAACAGAAGAGGAACCTGCTAGATCAGTCAATGGTCCACCTAGTCCAGCTTCCTGTTCTCACAATGGCTAACTAGATCCCTGTGGGAAACCTGCAAGCAGCATTCAAGCGCAAGAGTGATCTCCCACCCTTTGGTTTCCAGCAACTATCATTCAGAAGTTGCAAACAGATTTTTCTGGAAGGAATCATCACAGAAAGGAGTGCTAAACATGGGCTATATTCTGCCAGGTATATTCTGCCAGAAGTGGCTTTTGCGTCATGTGAAAGCTCAGATATAAAGTGGAAATTAACACTTAGGGAAACATTGGAGAAATAAGCTGCTGTATGAATGCAGCGTAAATGTGCGCATCCTTATTTATTTATATAGACGCAAAATTGAGAAACAATTTCAATAATTTCAATCAGGGATGGGGAACTTGTGGGACTCCAGTTCCCTTCAGCCTCAGCTAGCCATGGCCAATGATCAAGGGTGATGGGAGGCCACAGATTCTGTATCCGTGACCTTGCCATAGTAAGGAAGACTGACCAGGCACTCAGTCAGGCAGGGTCCTCACAAATCAAACAGGTTGCTCAGACTGAGATCATGTTCCAAGGCTGGGATTTTATAGAATCTGGTGGAGCCAGATTGGTTCTTTGGGGTCAACTGGCCGAGTATTAAGCTAGGAGTCAGCTGGCAAAATGCTTGCCTTGAAGCCGAGAGGGCACCCATGAGTGACATAGTCCAGTCTTCATGGTAGTGCTCTTTCTTGCCCCACCTGCCTGTCAGGAATGAGCCAACTCCAAGCAAAGGTTTGCATCCAACTGCAGAAAGCAGCCAGGAGCAGATAGGCTTAGATGTTAGTGATAAGGCAGTAGCTGAGAGCAGGCTAGAACACAGCCAATGCTCACCAGAAGCACAAATAGGCACAAATAGATTCAGCCTTTCAGAAAAGGAAGAGGTTGGAGCTGATCCACTAAGTTCAAAGAGTCGGCAAATGGGAGGGCTGCTAGATATGAAGCAAAACAAAAGACATAAAGGTTGTAAGTTCAATATCTGCTGGAGAGGCCGGAAGTAGTCTTCAGAAGGGTCATCTTGAGTAATGATGCCGGAGGTTTTGCCAGAGCCGTCCGGAGCTGTTTGTTTTTGCAATAAATCCTCCTTTTAATTACCTACGCTTATTGTGTTATCAAGCTGGGAACCTGGACTCCTGACACTGCCTGATCTTTGTGGTGCAGCCACCCCCACCTACCGCTGCCTTACCTTAGCTGGTTGTCTCTCCTCCACCACCACCGTGGTGGCTGGGCCTCGGCTGTAGGCTGTAGGGGTGGCTTCTGTGAATATGTGATGTCTCACTTAATTTGGGACTATGGAGTGGTATGCAACCACCATGGAAGAAACAGAAGCTCGAAGTGGGAGACCAAATCAGGGAAATGGTGTGATAGGGGAAAGTGCATGCATTTGAAATTGATCGCTTTGTGCAGCAGGAAGTTTGGCCCTGGAAGTGTGTGGAAAATAATTAGTAAGTTTTCCAGCTGCTGTAAACTAACCAAGCTTTTACTAGAGGCAACGGCACTACTGCGACTCTCATCAACTAGCAATCTGGCCTGAAACACTGGCCCTGATGTGCAAAGAAACAGCTGCAGGTAAGGAAGAGAGAGGTCAGGGTTTTAAGCTGCTTGAAAGCAAATCTGGCTGCATATCTTCCATGCAGGAGGTAAGTAATCACCTGGCTAGCGAGCGGCCTGGAGCAGGCAGGAAAATTGGATAATAAACAGAGCATGATAATGTATCAGATTGCTAAGCAGTGGTTGCAATCTCCTGGTTGGGAGATATTGTCAGACATAGCTTTATGGGCTCGCAAAATGATGCCTGCCTCCATGAGTAAGTAAACAGAAAAGGTCAGCACTTTCTGATATAGCTCCTGGCAGCCTGGAATTATGTCTGGCCTCTGAGTTGGAGCCGCATTTCTAAACCATACATTATTGAGTGTGTGTTTGGGATATTTCTAATCATCTGGTGTTGGCCAATAAAACAGCTGTTTTCACACTGTGTCTCTAGAAGGCCTGGGGTGGTAGAGAAGTTCAGCACTAGAGACGAGGCTCTCTGAAAAAGAGTTTTCATGCCGACTGATCTTCTTTTGCATTATGCACTACAGTAGAGTATTTTGCGTGTGTTGGAACACAGTTCTTACGAATTGTGGCTGGTTTGGCCAAGTCATCGTCTACCCATCTTTTAGGTTTTTGCCCTGTTTAGCTAGCTCACACAGATCCAGTGGTTTTCTGTACCCTCCACATCACTCTCAAGGCTCAGCTCTACCATCTTCCATTGCTTTAGGATGGCTCTGTCAAGAGTGGTGTGTGTGTGTGTGTGTGTGTGTGTGTGTGTTCCTGTTGCTATCTTCTTGGGTTTTCATGATTCAAGTTTCTGCTCAGATTGCTTTGTTTCATTTCACAGATCAGGGCTTCTTAGATGAAGAGTTTGTGAGTACAGTTGAGTTTTAACACTGTCTTGTGTATCTCATATATGGTTTCATATATTAGTTACTGTGCATTTAGTTTTTATTCTCTTGTAAGAAGCTGTTCTTTTGTGTAGACCTGTGTGAGAGTGTAAGAGTTTGCTGAGGTGCATGTGGTTGTCTCCATACACAAGTTTTTGTGTATTCGGGATCATATGTTGTCTTTGTTCCAACATATACATGTATAACAATAGAAACTAGACAGCTGTGAAAGTTCCATTTGCATCCACTTCTGCCTCTGTCCTGGACCACCAGCGACAAGTGGCCCCCAGAAGATCTGGAAGACCTTCTGGTAGATGCAGCTCAGAAGCTGAAAAAGTCTCCCTCTTCCCTAGAATTGCGGGATGTAATCCACCGGGCGCAGTCAAATATAACATTCCTTGTTTTCCTAGAAAGGACATGCAAGGGGATGTTGGTCCAGCCAGTCGAAACTTCCTGTTTCCTCCTGGGCTGGAGCATCCTTCCTTGCATGTGACTAGAGATGGGCGTGACTTTACCTGTCCCGGTAACAAAAGAACAAGGCATGCTGCCACTTTCTCTATTTTTGACTTCCTTCTTCGTTGGACCAGATTTTTAGCTAGGGACTGCTATGCTAGCTTCCAGCTAGCATAAACACTGTATTATTCCCCCATATGGGGTAGATCCACATTCAGGAATCCAACTGTGAACTGATGTGAGTAAACTTCTTTTATTGACTTTGAATAAGATTGTCATGTCTTTATTCTTTTAAGGGGGATTAAAGGGAATTTACCAGGAACTATACAATTCAATCTGAGACAGACTGAATTGTATAATAGTGAGAGGCTTATACAAGCCTGCAACCAGCTATCTGCTATGAGTGCAAAGGGGAATGTAAACTCTGCTAAGTAAAGGAACTTGCTGATGAAAGTTAGGAAGGATATTAATAAACAATATATCCTCTCCTGCCACTCTGAACATTCCTACAAGAATTTAGGGCTAAGTAAGAGTTTCCCTGAAAATAAATTTTTGATGAGTTTGTGGACATTTTATCTTTCAAGGTCTGTTTGAAGAATGGGAGATTTTTCAGTCCTCTCCTGAAATCTGTCTGAAGCAGCCCACTTCTGTTCTGGATTCAGAACTCCTCTGAATCCAATGCACACCCTTAATGCACACATTTTGTCTGTTCCTCATTTATTTCCATAAAGGGGGCAGTTCTCGGTGTACCAAGCAATACAAAATGTGCTCCCTTTCATTAGAGTGACTGAAAACTCAATGTATGCCTCATAGGACTAATCTATACTGGTGAGTTATAACGTTATAAATGCGTTATGAAATGTGACATCAGGAGGCGCAATGGAAATTTGCATTGAGAGCTATATAACGTTTTTCCCCCTTGGTGTTTCAGTATAAATTCACCCATAGTTCCACATTTGAAGGGCTTACCAGTTCTGGTCATTCCTCTTCGCGAAACAGCCACCCATGATCCCAGTGGCTGTTGTTGGTCTGGTAGGATGGAAGTCAGGGAGGCCAACAGTAGGTGACGCCAGAGCGATTGTCAGGCAGAGACAATTATTTCAGTTGTGTCCCCCATCCACCACCTGCAACACTGAGACTAAGGAGGAGGAGGAAGCAGCGCCACCACCTGGACTGGTTGTAAGTAAGGAGGCAGGCAGGTGAGGGCAGATGGATTGGTGAGGCAGTGCCCCATTTGCCCCCATTTGGTACACTGCATGATCCTCATTCAAACAGCTACTCTTAATCCTCATTCAAATCTCAGAAGAGAACCAGGGTATGTATTCCCACTAAGATCTGAGTTCTTACAAGCAGCTGCAACAGAGTGATTTAGGATGGGCTAAGTATTGCAATTACCTGGGGGTTGCTTTGAATACTACTTGTATTTTTTTTTTATGGTCTCCAGCTTCTCCTGATTACCAGAGGTAATAGACTTTTATGCTACGATGCAACTGTTGAACATTTTAATTGGAATGCCATGTCAAATTTTTAAATTAAAAATCAAATACTCAAAGCACCAGTGCATTTTTGATTACTGAGATTAAAACCTAATTGAATTCTCTCTCACAAGCAAAAAGGAAAAGGGGAAGAAAAAAAAGTCGGCTGGAAATTTAATTAGAGCAATGTAAAAAGCAGTTGATTTTCTTAAGCAAAAGAAAATACATATATATTTTTATTTTTATTTTTTTTCCTTAAAATAAAATGCAAAATGGCAGCCTTTCCGTTTTCTGCACACCCGCTCCCAAATTCTGCTATGGAGATATCACAAATATGGTGCGGAATGAAGGCCTACTTAGATCTCACTTTCCAAATGATTGCATAATAAAAGACCTGGGTTTTGCTTGAGTGAAGACTGCTTTGCCCTTTGATCAATACTGAATTATTCATGGTGGGTTCCTGGCAAACTTCCATGAACTTACACATGTCAGAGAGCAAGTACAAAAACAACAGACACATCTGCACACAAAAAAAGAAGAAGAGCCCCGAAGAAGTTTTATTTGATAAGTCAGAAACGCGTTTCAATCAATACCAGTGGAAATGCCATTGCCAATATTATCCTAATATTTGGATAAGTTCTACACCGGCAGACCAAGGAAGGGTAATTGGCAGTAGATCAGCAAGGATTTCTGGCTCCCAATTGTTCAAGAATAGCAATGGATAACAGGCTTTTTGTTTCCTGCATTAAGGACAAGAAACTAATAACGCTGGTGGGGGGGGGGGTCAGATGCTGATAGTGAAGAGACTGCTCTGATCAGTTCTGGTGCTGAAAGCACATCTTTGGGTTGAGCATGTGCTCAGAGGCAATCTAATTCTAAGTGCACAAGTGGGATTTGCAGCAAAATGTTGCAGTGCTGGGTGCTTCTGTTCAGAGTTCCAGCCAGCTGTTTACCATTTCCAGGATACTCCATTCCACCATACCTGTCAGGCTTCGGGGACTTGGCTCCCCCCCCCCCACTTTGGCTGTAGAGAAGCAAGACAAAGTGAAAAGAGTCGCTTACCATTTATAGAGTCTTTAATGATCACAGCAAAAGAGCAAAGCAAACATTCTCAGAATGAAGGTGCTCCCAATTAAGGTTTCCACCCACTCCTGCCCCGTCACTTCCACACCTTGCAACCTGGCCTCACGACCACCGTGCTTTTTGTGTAGCCACCTTATCTGCTCTATGTGACCTTGGACTGATAGGCTGGACACTTTCTAGCAAGAAAGCCAGTGTGGTGTAGTGGTTAAGAGCGGTAGACTGCTAATCTGGTGAACCGGGTTCGTGTCTCCACTCCTCCACATGCAGCTGCTGGGTGACCCTGAGCTAGTCACACTTCTTTGAAGTCTCTCAGCCCCACTCACCTCACAGAGTGTTTGTTGTGGGGGAGGAAGGGAAAGGAGAATGTTAGCCGCTTTGAGACTCCTTCGGGTAGTGATAAAGCAGGATATCAAATCCAAACTCCTCCTCCTCCTCCCGTTCTTCTTCTTCTTCTTCTTCTTCTTCTTCTTCTTCTTCTTCTTCTTCTTCTTCTTCTTCTTCTTCCCTTCCAGTTCTTCTTCACCTTGCTGTTCACCCCCCAGTTCTTCCCAACTTCTGTCTTCTGAACTATGCCCCTCTGCAAACCACTGTTCCAAATCTATACTGCTCCATTGCTCCTGGGCAACTTCAGGATCCTGGTCAGGCGGAGGGGGAAGCTCCCAAAATTCCTCATCAGAGCAGTACTCCTCAGCCTGGTCTCTGACAATGCCCTTGCGATTTCATTACACACCCGTCCAGACTGGTGTTTTAGTGCAAGAGTATTCTGCAACATGATCCTGCCTGACACAATAATAAGTGTTGGATTTCTTCCACTTTATTAGTGGTTCTGTGATGCGTTTAGAGGACTGGGAACAATGTGCCCTCTGCCCAACATATCCAATGCACAGGGGGCCATTTTGCAGAGTTGTACAACTGGTTTTCTGGATAAAATCCAGAAATAAACATACTTTCTGGGCTATTGCATGGACCCAGGGATGTGGGTCAGGTATGGAGGGTGGATCGGAAGCCTCATTCTTGCTCCTCTTCACATGCATGGGATAGATTGGGGGCAGGTATTGTCTGATCCAGCCCAATTGTCAGGCAGCAAAGGAAACAACCCACACGGCAGGTTGCCAGGAAGGGACAAGACAAGGGAAAAGTCCTTACCGTCAGCTATTATTCAATATTCACAGAGAGAGGCTTGGGAACGTGGCCTCTCTGAATAATGACGTTGCTCCGAGTGAGTCTCCACCCCCGCTTCATGAATCATCACTACTGGTGCTGAGCAGTGCCCTCTGCTTCTGAGCTCTCTGCTCTCCTACTTTCAAGGCTCGCCGGGTTCTAGGAAAGGGGTGGATGGGTCTGGAATGCTTTCTTTAAAGCCACTGTGTCCATCTGCTGTCCCCCCCTCTGGTGCTTTTTCTTCCTCCTCTCCCATTATTTCCCAGCTTCCACCCTCATCGGCCTCTGAACTCTGAGCTCCCTCAAGCCCCTGTTCTAATTCTGAGCTGCCTTCTTCTTCTCTGGAAGGTTCAGGCTGGGGGAGGCGGTCTTCACCATTCCTCCTCTGCCCAGTTCCTGACACCAATAATGTTTAGCCCAGGGGTCGGCAAATTAAGGTCTGGGGGCCGGATACGACCCCCCCAGGCTCATACATCTGGCCCATGGACCCTGCTGCCCACTCGGTCAGTCCCCGCGCACTGCAGACACCTCACTGTGTGGGGACTGACTTCCGTGACACTGGCACGGCTTCTGGTGTGGGCGGCAATGCTGGCACGGCTTCGGATTGGCTGCAGGAGGTTCCTGCAATCAATCCGAAGCCGCGGATGGCTCTGGGCAGGCAGTGATGCAGGAGTGGCTTCGGATTGGCTGCAGGAGTTTCCTGCAGCCAATCCAAAGCCTTGCTGCCCACGCGCTGAGGTAAACCTGGTGCAGCCATGGACAGAGAGGTCGGTGGGTGGGCGACGGGTCTGGGCCGCACCATGGACATTGTGATGGGTGCGTCGTGGGGCTTCAGCCGGAGCTTGGCACACCTGCTGGCACCCAGCTTGGCACTGCTGCTGGTGGCGCGCTCGGCCATGCTGGAGCAGCTGGAGGGTGAGCTGCGTGTCACCTGCCCGGCGCTCTGCGTGTGTGGCCTGCCCGCTGACCTGGCTTCAGATGACGGGCCACAGGGTGTGGTGCACGCTGCCTCGGAGCTCCACAGGGACGGGCCGATGGAGCAGCTGCTGCTCCTCAACAATGCCAGTGAGCGGGCGGAGCCAAGACACACTCCTGAGTGCGTGCAGAGTGCATTCCTCCTCCAGGTCTGGAGGCGGCTGTGGGACTGGCTTGCAGTTTATTTATATTTTTCAAAATATAGTCCAGCCCCCACAAAGTCTGAGGGACAGTGGACCGGCCCCCTGGTGGAAAAGTTTGCTGACCCCTGGTTTAGCCCCACATGTAAGAGGAGCCTACTGGATAAGGCCACTGGCCCATCTAGTCCAGTAACCTGTTCTTACAGCGGCCAACCAGATGCTTGAGGGAAGCCTGCAAACAGGATCTGACCACACAAGATTCCTCTCCCGTCCTGTGATTTCCAGCAACTTGTAATCGAACTGGCACACCGTTATAGGAACTCCCAAGCTTCAAAACGAGGTTTAGTTTCTGTCTTTGAGTAGCAACGAGTCCCATCACACATATACTTACCATTTTAATTTCCAGCTACTTCCAAGTGACACTGAAAAGTGACAGGAGTATAATGAAATACTGGTCTCATACAGCTTATATGGCAGTGCATTCGGTCCCTAACTTATCACTGCTTAATTAAAATTTGTTACTGTGACACCAGCCTCATTGTGCATAGCAGTCCCCTGCATACATTATCAGCGATTTGCCACTTTGATAAATAAACATTACATTCATGTGGCGGCTTTTTGCCATCAAGCATGAAGTAAGCCCTGTGATTAAAATAAAAAAAAAGAAGAACAAGGAAAGACGTGAAAATCTTTTAATTACAAAATTCATTAAAATCAATCTCAAATAATAAAAATAATAATAAAGCTTTGCATTTCTAATGCTAAAGCGATAAAAGTGATCAATGAACCACAGCCAAACAAACCCAAACAGATTCATTGGAATTGTCAAGTCGGGGGGTTGGAGAGGGAGAGAGCAGTTTAATTGATCAAACTAATATTACACATACTAGAAGGAGAATAAAGGTGCAGAATTAAAAAAGGTCTTGATTAGAAAACTTCTGGGTTCAGAGAAGTTCATTGGAAATAGAAATGGGAGCAGGAATTCCCACCGTTTGCATGTTTGTCTGAGGTCAGCAACAGAGAGCACACAAGTAAGAGCAGTATTTGCTACCTTTTTTTTGGTCTGCAAACATTATGTAAATAATTACAATATTTTCTGTTTGTTTTCCTTCCATTTAAATTAATTATGTAATTTATTACATTCGTTTTGGCCATAGTAGATAGTGAAATCAGTGAGTGAAGTAGGTTTCAGTGGAAGCCGAACTGCAGCAGAATGGACACAGCGCTGATGTTGGCGACCCCAGGATGGCGCATAAATCTCTGCCTCCTTACATCCCTAGTTCAGAGAGATACTTGCATATGGTAGGAATATATGTTTGGGGACAGTGCACTGATATATGTTTGGGTGGTGCACTGATAAGGCAGCCCTGTCTCCTACTTTGCAGAGGACAATCCTCTGCATTTGAAAGTGTCCTCTCTTTGAAGTCCTTCTGGTCCAAATCTGATTCAAAGATAATGAACCCCAAGACGGGGAAGAAGAAAGGAACTGAAGTTGCCCATCAACAGTTGAAATGCATGTTCTTGCAATTATTTCTAAATGTGCATTTGTGCATATAAATTAGCCTGTGCACATTTTTGTCAAATCGGTGTCTTCTTTTGTCCTATTTTCTTGCAATGCCTAAGTGACCGGAGTGAGGCCTTGCATGCGCACTAACACAGTGGGACAGGGCAAGCTGGCACACAACATCCATAACCCTCTTGCATGTGCTTTCAGCACATAAAGGGATAAGGCAAACGGCTTATACCACACCACCAGATTGGCTGAGTGAGTGGCAGAAAACCCTGGAGTTGCCCACTGTTCATCTAAAAAGCCTTGCAGACTGTCCTATTACCGGCTTGCTTCTTTGCTTGTGTGTGTAGATTCTGTTCTTTCATCACAGCTGCTTGCAGCTCGCCATCAGTTCGTTTTATGGCTCTCTGCAGCTCAGTTCTTTGTTGATTTCAACATGACAGCAGCTGAAAAGACGGCGTATTCTAAGTAGATAATTAATGTATCACCACAGCTTGTTGCTCTCACCCTCTCATCCTTTCCCCCCTCCTCATAGACAAACTGATGATTCATTTTAAATATTTTTGTCTTGCATGCAGGCAATCAGAAAATTAAAATGAAACACAACAGTACATGTAGAATTCCATTTTGGAAGGTCCTTTGATTTAAATGGGATGGCAATGGAAACTAAAAAACAGGGTGGTGTAAATATGGATCAGAGTGTTGTGCCTCTCTGTATCCTGTGCTTTGTGGTATCTACAAACTTAAAGGTTTCTTCCTCCGAAGGAGGGCTTGGTCCAGGTGAACCTTACCTAACTTACACTTTCCGGAACAAAATGAAAACTGAAACACAGCCATCTTTTTAAAAATTGCACTTCTCCAAATTTTGCAATGCAGTTCACCAGCCAGAAAATGCATACAAAAATACATGCACTCAGATAAAGCATGCACAAAAATGCATACATAACATGCAAAAGAAGATTGTGTTAGTCTTTTCCTGCAAAGTAAGAATGCGGGTGGCGCTGTGGGTTAAACCACAGAGCCTAGGACTTGCCGATCAGAAGGTCGGCGGTTCGAATCCCCACGACGGGATGGGCTCCTGTTGCTCGGTCCCTGCTCCTGCCAACCTAGCAGTTTGAAAGCATGTCAAAGTGCAAGTAGATAAATAGGTACCGCTCCGGCGTGAGGGTAAACGGCATTTCCGTACGCTGCTCTGGTTTGCCAGAAGCGGCTTAGTCATGCTGGCCATATGACCCGGAAGCTGTACGCCGGATCCCTCAGCCAATAAAGCGAGATGAGCGCCGCAACCCCAGAGTTGGCCTTGACTGGACTTAATGGTCAGGGGTCCCTTTACCTTTACTAACCCTTGAAGATGATGCAACTCCCTGAATTAAAAATAATTTGCAGTTTTAAACAACCTGTTGCCTGACCACATTTTTAATCATCCCAAAATGTGCTGTCCTTTTCTTTTCTTTTCAGTCATTGGATCTAATCAATTAATTGACTAAGCACTGGGTCTCATCTAGCTGGGCAATGAAGACTCATCGCCAATCTACAATTACCAACTCTTGCTCAAATGAAGTTGTCGTGGAGCTAAGTCCACTTCATGCCTGCTCTCTCCCATCCACTGCTACGTGGGCACGTGGCTCACTGAGACATAATAGGCCTAATTTATGGCTTATTTGTTATGCCAACTGCACACCTATAGAGCCCTTTTAAATGGATGAAAGAGAAATACAGGTTGAATGCATTACAGCAGCCTAATTGTGTTTTTACTGCTCATTAAATTTTCAGTTAATTGCATAGCAACCCGGTTTATGTTTTTTCACATTACATTTTACTCCTTGTGCTCTTAACTTGAAGGGGAAAAGCTATTTTTATTGCTTTATTTATTCTTTTCTCTTTTTTGAAAATGCACCTGCGATGAATAACTGCATACAAATGTGAAGGGAGTGGAAAGTGCCTTGGACGATTTGACCTCTTTGACAACAGGGGTGGTGCTAGAAATTTTGCTTCCATGACCTGTGGTGAGAGTTGCCACTGGGGATCCCTAGAAATCTGTTCTCCATTCTCACCATACATTTAAAATACTGCTATGCCATTTTAAATGGCTGTGTCTCCCCCCAAAGAATTCTGGGAACTCCTAAGGGTGCTGAGAACAGTTTGGAGACCCCTGTTTCCACTCAGAGAGTTACAATTCTCATAGTGGTTTGACAATCAATCCATCTTTACAGGGAACTCTGGAAATTTTAGCTCTCTGGGGGAAATAGTAGCTTCTGGTGACTGGGAGCGGCCGCTGAGACCATATAACACTGGTCTTGAAAGACCTACATTGGCTCCCAGTACGTTTCCAAGCACAATTCAAAGTGTTGGTGCTGACCTTTAAAGCCCTAAACGGCCTCGGTCCAGTATACCTGAAGAAGCGTCTCCACCCCCATCGCTCATCCTGGACACTGAGGTCCAGTGCCGAAGGCCTTCTGGTGGTTCCCTCACTGCGAGAAGCCAAGTTACAGGAAACCAGGCAGAGGGCCCTTTTGGTGGTGGCACCCGCCCTGTGGAACACCCTCCCACCAGATGTCAAAGAGAAAAATAACTACCAAACTTTTAGAAGACATCTAAAGGCAGCCCTGTTTAGGGAAACTTTTAATGTTTAATAGGTTATTGTATTTTGTTGGAAGCCGCCCAGAGTGGCTGGGGAAACCCAGCCAGATGGGCGGGGTATAAATAATATATTATTATTATTATTATTATTATTATTATTATTATTATTATTCCAAACAACTTTCACCACCCTTAACCAAGGGTGAGCGCTGGTACAAACTGCCAGTACAGATGTTTGTATGACAGAGGGCTCATCCACACTTCCACACTCCTACTCATAGAAAGCATGGATCTGAGTGGTTTTCCACTTGTCAGCGTGGTGTAGTGGTTAAGAACGGCGAGACTCGTAATCTGGTGAACCGGGTTCGCTTCCCCACTCATCCACATGCAGTGGCTGGGTGACCTTGGGCTAGTCACACTTCTCTGAAGTCTCTCAGCCTCACTCACCTCACAGAGTGTTTGTTGTGGGAGAGGAAGGAAAAGGAGATTGTGAGCCGCTTTGAGGCTCCTTAAGGGGAGAGGAACTGGGACGCGGGTGGCGCTGTGGGTTAAACCACAGAGCCTAGGACTTGCCGATCAGAAGGTCGCGGTTTGAACCCCCGCGACGGGGTGAGCTCCTGTTGCTCAGTTCGTGCTCCTGCCAACCTAGCAGTTCGAAAGCACGTCAAAGTGCAAGTAGATAAATAGGTTCCGTTCTGGCGGGAAGGTAAATGGCATTTCCGTGCGCTGCTTTGGTTTGCCAGAAGCGGCTTAGTCATGCTGGCTACATGACCCAGAAGCTGTACGCCGGCTCCCTCAGCCAATAAAGCGAGATGAGCGCCGCAACCCCAGAGTCGGTCACAACTGAACCTAATGGTCAGGGGTCCCTTTACCTTTAAGGGGAGAGTAAGGTGGGATATCAAGTCCAAACTCTTCTTCTTCTTCTTTTTCTTGTCATGTGCTTTCTGATAAATTGGAGCAAACAGCAATTCGTGGATAACCCAATTGCTATTTGTTACAATTCAGCGCTAAAGACTGGGTTTCCCCAGGGCAAATGTGGCAGGGCAAATGGAGGTGTGGCTCAACACCCTTGCTGTCAGTTCTGATGGGTGCAATGTACATTTAAATTGTTGGGTTTTCCTGCAAAAAAGTGTTTTGTGTGTGTGATCTGGGTGCTTTAATTAGGGCTGCCCTTTGTCTGAATTTTCCCAGACATTACCGGGAATTTTCGGAAGGCGGCAGTTTGTCCTGGTTCTTCGGCAAGTATACCAAAAAATTGCGGGTTTTTGGCATTTTTGTAAAAAAAAAAAGGGGGGGTTGTCTAATTTTTTTTTTAAACAATTTCGGTGGTTTCCTTAAAAAAAAAAGAAGCTCAACAATCTGGTCATTTCCATGTAAAGTGTACCATTCGCAGCTGATGAAAGCATTCTTGTATTTTTCCATTTAAAAAACTCCATTGGTGTTTTTCTTTTTTCTGTACTCAAGTTCACAAAGTAAAGGCAGAATCATCCCTCGCTGGGACTCGCTTCCAAGTAAATTAATTTCAAGCCAGGGTGAAAACGATGCAAAACAAGGTTTAGGATTTGGATGTTTTTGTTGGATGAATCTCCAATATAGTAGAACTTTATCTGATTAGGTGAGAACAGAATTGTCAACGAAGCAGAAAACAGGACACAACTGATAAAACATTTGAGCGAGAGATAAAGCCAGCGCTGTAGAGCCTGCCAGATCATTCCATATAAATTCGTTTCAACCTGGTGTCAACCCAGCAGGCTTGCGAAGTCAGCCAGTAGGAATGTTCCTTCTTCAAAAAGAGAAGCTGCATTTGTGTTCGGGAAGCCTGGTCGGGTTTTGTTATCCTTGGTGGAAATGAGCCTATCACACGTTTCCTATTATTTGTGAATTATTTGTGAATGGTTACTTATACATGATAAAGTTCACAACACTGCGCTTGATAAGAAACGTAATCTAATAGGCTGTTTTATTAAATCCACAGGAATGGCAGTCTCTGGTGTGTGGATTCAATTGTTTGAAACCAGAGGATGGAAGGAGAAGGGCTTTCAAAATCAGACTGCAACACCATGAGGTTGTGGGGAAGGGCTGTAGGTCAGTGATAGAGGCAGAAGGTCCCAGGTTTAGTCCTGAGCATCTCCCGAGTCTGAGAAGGACTCCCTGCCTGAAACCCTAGGGAGCTGCTTCCGTGTTTCCATACTGAGGTCAATAGCCCAGTATTCTGATTCTGTATAAGGCTTCTTCTGCTCTTTTCAGTCCAACTGACCGAACCACAAAACACTAAAGGAAGATTCAGGGATTTCACGCACCTCAAAATGGTAAAGGCTGTCCTTAAGGGGAAATCATGGCAGCTATCCTTCTGAAATGTAGCAGGATACATCACCTTGTCTGCAGATCTAGTTGGGCCTCTTGGGCCTGCTGATCAGAAGGTCGGTGGTTCGAATTCCCGTGACAGAGTGAGCTCCCATTGCTCTGTCCCAGCTTCTGCCTACCTAGCAGTTGAAAAGCACACCAGTGCAAATAGATAAATAGGTACCGCTGTGGCGGGAAGGTAAACAGCATTTCCATGCACTCTGGCTTCCGTCACAGTGTCCCATTGTGCCAGTAGCGGTTTAGTCATGCTGGCCTTATGACCTGGAAAGCTGTCCGTGGACAAACACTGGCTCCCTCGGCCTGAAAGCGAGATGAACGCCACACCCCATAGTCGCCTTTGACTGGATTTAACCATCCAGAGGTCCTTTACCTTTTTACCTTTTCTGCCCCAAAACTGAAAGGTAATAGATGCTTCCTCTTTTTAAAGATACTGGACTGGCCATTGCTTTTGTTTTCAGAAAATGCTTTTCTGCAGCATTTTTGTTTCATGTCTGGGTCATCGAGGCACCATTTCAGAAATCCCTACTTTGACTTCTTGCTTCCAAATCCAGTGCATGCTCCTAGTATACAGGAAAGCTGTGCCTGAGACAAAAGCAATTCCTCCCTGCCCCCCCCCCCCGTAAAAAAACAAAAACAAACAAACCTTGAATGGAAAAATATGCTGCAGAAAAAAATATTTATGCTCTAATTTTAAGTGAAAGAGACTCTTCTGTCTGGCTGTTAATAGATCAAATGAATTATTTGCATTTGTTTAGTTGGCTGGTGCTCTTGGGCTCAGAAAGGATTGCACAGTAATTTCCAACTGATATAAATGCTTGGAATAAGAATTGAGAAATGTTTATGGTTACTGGCCAGCTGTGGAAGAAATAAGCTCAGGGCAGAATATCAAATACCTTGTAATTATTCTGAGGAGACGATGGAATCAGACCTTCACCTTATTGTCCCAGTTCTTTTCTCCACATAAACAAGAGGGTGGGCCACTGTTGAAAAGGAAAGCCATTTTCTCAGTTGAAAGGCATGGATTTGTTGTTATTTATTACTGGAATTATTAGTATTAAATGTAATTGATTGTTATTCCATGGACCTTGTAAACCACGTGAGCCTCTTTTGAGAAAGATGTGAAAGAAACAAATACTCTTAATGCTTTAAGGCAAGTGTGAGGAAGCTTTCTCCCTCCAGATGTTGCTAAACTACAGCTCCCATCACCTTAGGCCAGGCTTCCTCAACCTCAGCCCTCCAGATGTTTTTGGCCTACAACTCCCATGATCCCTAGCTAGCAGGACCAGCAGTCAGGGATGATGGGAATTGTAGTCTCTAACCATCTGGAGGGCCAAGGTTGAGGAAGCCTGTCCTAGGCCATTGGCTGTGCTTGCTGGGGCTGATGGGAGTTCAGCAGCATTTGGGGAGCCAAATGTCCCCTCGCTCCTGCTCTAAGAGGTATATTGGCTGGATTTCTCTGCAGCCAAGGAAGGCTCACACTCTTAAGTGCTGAGGGAATGAAAAAGTCAATACAGTGGTACCTCGGGTTACATACGCTTCAGGTTACATACGCTTCAGGTTATACCGCTAACCTAGAAATAGTGCTTCAGGTTAAGAACTTTGCTTCAGGATAAGAACAGAAATTGGGCTCTGGCAGTGCGGCGGCAGCAGGAGGCCCCATTAGCTAAAGTGGTGCTTCAGGTTAAGAACAGTTTCAGGTTAAGTACGGACCTCCGGAACGAATTATGTACTTAACCCAAGGTACCACTGTAACGGGATGTCTAGAAACTTCTCAGTTTCTGTGAGGTAAGAGAAGGTTATTTGTGGTACGCATTTGAACTGGAATAATCAACTAAATCGGGCATGGAGAGGAAAGCAGGGGGCGGGGTGGAAAATGTATTTGAAGAGACTAAACCTCAATAAAAACAAATAAACCAGAGTCACAAGCAAGTCAATATAGGCCAGTGTGTGTTTCTGTGTATCTAAAGGCCTCCATTAGCCATTCTCCAGTGTGCTGGTTGCCTTTTGCCACCAGCACTCTGGTTCATAGAATGATAGAAATGTAGAGTTGGAAGGGACTCCAAGGGTTAAGTAGTCCAACCCCCAGTTCCTCAACACACTTAGCTCAGGGACCTAAAAGGTTGCCTTGAGGGAAACCGTCCGGAAGCTGTTGCTTAGCAGGAGGGATGAGGTGTTGTGGAGGTTGGCATGGTGCGAATGCACTGGCAGGAGAGCTGCATTGGCTCCACCAATGCACCCATACATGTTGACCTCTGCAGTGCCTCACTTCTCTGTGTCTCCCAGGAAACAGCAGCGCCCAACCTTCAGGGAGGCAAGTGTGGTGGCTCCACTCCACCCAGTGAACCAGTTCTGATCATATCTCTGGAACCAGTGGTTTCTTAACACCCCCCAGGACAAAACACGCACCCCCAACCCACTTCAGCTGGTGGAAGAAAACTTAGAGAGAGCCAGGCCCTTTCAATTGGCCTGGCAAGAGACCTAGTATATTTAATAGTACTTGTGTTGGCTACCTTGGTTTTCCGTCTTTCATGGAAGAAAGTTGCCATATAAATATGAAGAACTAAACAGAAATGCGAGGGGTCAGGGAGTGCTTTGGCCATCCATCATTTTGACTGCCAGCTGTTTCTCAGCTTGATGTTAGCCGTTTTTTCGGTTTGATGCCCCCTTCATATCCTTTGACCCCTCCGAAACAGTTGCACCTCCCTTCAAAACAACTGATGAAATAAACATCTCCTTTACTTTAAACGAAAGAAAATGGGTGGTGCTTTGGCACTTGTCCACAGTACCACTCACTCAGGAGCGATCCAATTATGGTAATAGGACTACTTTGGAAAGAACTGCCATAATGTGTGGGGAAACAATTGTTGCGATTATTATTCCTCCGAGTTGCATTTCTTATTACAATTGCTGCTGGTTTGATCAACGCGGGCTGATTTTGCAAGAGACACTAAACAGCTTTGTGCGTTTCTGCACAATGCCTTCACACCAACCCCTGACAGTTCATGCGTGCATGCTAATGTTTTTGTCGCCTTAGAAATAGCACCCTCTCCATCTTCTGGTGCAGGAGGGGTCAGACAACAGGAAGAGAGACAAGTAAGTTATAATCTAATAAAGGTAATAACTAAGGAACAGCAGCCAAGAATGTGGCAGTTTAGTTCAAATCAGCACGGGAAATTCACCCTGCCTTTCGCACTTTGCCCCAGTTCTCATTGGCTATAGAGCTCCCTTTTCACGAAATTCACAGTTTATATACATCAGTAAATGAATGGCCCTGTCAATCCTTTTATTCAAATGCTTAAAGTTTTTTTTTTCCAGCTGTCTCCACCTCTGCCCTGGCCATAGGTCACAGGGGAAGGAATGTGGCTCAGGGGTGGAGGACATTACTTTCATGCAAAAGTTCCCAGGGTTGATCCAGGTAAAGGTAAAGGTAAAGGGACCCCTGACCATTAGGTCCAGTCGTGACCGACTCTGGGGTTGCAGTGCTCATCTCGCTTTATTGGCCGAGGGAGCCGGCGTACAGCTTCCGGGTCATGTGGCCAGCATGACTAGCCACTTCTGGCGAACCAGAGCAGCACACGGAAACGCCGTTTACCTTCCCGCCAGAGCGGTACCTATTTATCTACTTGCACTTTGTGCTTTCAAACTGCTAGGTTGGCAGGAGCAGGGACCGAGCCACGGAAGCTCACCCCGCCACGGGGATTCGAACTGCTGACCCTGTGATTGGCAAGTCCTAGGCTCTGTAGTTTAACCCACAGCGCCACCCGCGATCCAGGTATGGCTGGGAAATACTCCTTCCTGAAACCTTGAGAGTTGATGTCAGTCACTGTTGGCAAGACTGAGCTTGATGGACTTGGCTGGGGCAGATGGGAAGTTTGGGAGAAGGGCCATAGCTCAGTGGTAGAACATCTGGCTTATATCTGGCTGCTCAATCCTCTGCATCTACAGGTAAGGTTGGGAATGTCCCTTGTCTGAAACCTTGGAGAGTCACAGTCAGTGTCAACAATTCTGAGCTAGATGGACCAATGGACTGCCTATTTTGACTGCTGCCCATTGTTGAAGAGCAAGAGCGGACTAGGCTGGTTTACCTTTTCCTTTAAAGCGGACAGTTTCTTAGACCTGGCTTCCTCACAACAAATGAGCAGCATCTGGATTCCCCCGGCACAACTGAGTGATGTCCGTCTGAGCCCATCTAGCACCGAAAATGATTGTGTGGGAGGCCCCTTGGCAGCCAACCCCTAGGCCTTATCTGAGAGCCCAGGGATTGAGATATATGATATCTCAGCAGGCCAAAAAACAATCAATCCATCACTTGTTTTTGCTCAAGACGTCTAAACTATTGACACAAGTTCTAACCGAGAAGATTAAGAGCTGTCCCCCAAACAATTTAATATTGAGAGCTGGGCCTCGCGTGTGCCATAAGGGAATGAGATTGCCTGTCTGACTTTCAGAAACTCTGCTTAAATAATGGGACTCTAGTTGCTGGAGGAAGGAGTGATGGGTTGGCTTCCTTTCCTATGTGGCAACAGAAAAAGGAAAGACTTCCCTGAAGTCATCACTTCTGAGATTCAGATGCTGCCATAAGTGAGGCAGGAACATGCTAAAGAATAGGGGGTCAATCCACCCTCAAATGATAACTTTTTTAGTCACTGGCAATGCTGGGGGAGGCCGATTGGAGTTATTATTACCAGGTTCCACTATTGCCACCATTTCACTAGAAGTTCATGACTCCATATCCATTAATACAGAAAGCCCGAACTAATCGTCAGACTGCAGACTGGCACAAACCTGTGGCCTTCCCAACATTTCTGAACTACAACTCCAGTAATTCCTGACCATTGGCCATGCTGGTTTGGGCTGGCGGCAATGGAGTCCAGCAACATTTGGAGTCATAGGTTCCTTGTCCCTGGGGTGAATGGACACCAATCTACCAAGATGATAAAGGGTCTGTAAAAACCAAAGCTAATGAGGAAGAGTTGAGGGAGCTGGGTATGTTTAGCCTGGAGGAGAAGAATAGAATTGTAGAGTTGGAAGGGTCCCCCAAGGGCCATCAAGTCCAACCCATTGCAATGCATTCAACCCCCTGCCCCTGCCCCCAACCCATGACCCCCTTCCCAGCTTCAGACCCCTGAAGGTGGTGGATTCTCCTTCGTTGGCAAACACAGGTTGGATGGCTTACAGGAGCGAGCCAGCAGTAAATCACACCGAGCGAGTTGGTGTTAACTCTTCATGAGCAAAAACAGGATCTGCACAGGAGTATCAGGCCTAAAGGGCACAGCAACTCATCTCCGGCAGGTCCTGCCTCCATGAAGCAGTTGCTGAGACTGAAAGTCACCGCCTCCCCACAACAGTCTCCCTCCTCTCCAGGGTTTTCCCCAAGCAATCCGATACTGCGCCCGTGTGAAGCTAACTTCTCCTCTGCCTTCTTCATGCCTCTCGTGATTTTGGGAGACTGGGGAGGTAAAGGTAAAGGGACCCCTGACCATTAGGTCCAGTCGTGACCGATGCTGGGGTTGCGGCGCTCATCTCGCTTTATTGGCCGAGGGAGCCAACGTACAGCTTCTGGGTCATGTGGCCAGCATGACTAAGCCTCTTCTGGCGAACCAGAGCAGCACACGGAAACACTGTTTACCTTCCCGCCGGAGCGGTACCTATTTATCTACTTGCTCTTTGACGTGCTTTCAAACTGCTAGGTTGGCAGGAGCAGGGACCAAGCAATGGGAGCTCACCCCGTCACGGGGATTCAAACCGCCGACCTTGTGATTGGCAAGTCCTAGGCTCTGTGGTTTAACCCACAGCGCCACCCGCCTCACACCTGGGGAGGGAGGGGAGCTTATCGCAGCAAGAGGGGGAACACCTGTGCCTCTTCACTAGATGGACTCATCTCTGCTTCTTGGCCTCCCTCCTCTCCAGCTTCAGCTTCTGGCCCTGATTCTGGACTTCTCACTGCCACAGATGCCCCCACCCAATAAGCCCCCCTCAGTCTTCTCCCTCTTCTCCCTCTGACCACTCATTGTTGTCCCACCACCAGTCTCCTGGCTCTGAGCCTTCTTCCCTTGGGGCCTTCCCAGCTGGTTCATCCCACCATTCCTGTGCATCCAACCAGTCTGTGACAATGTCCATCTGTCAGGGATGCTTTAACTGCGATTCCTGGATTATAGCATGGGGCTGGACTAGATGAAGCTGTGAGGTCCTTTCCCAACTCTACAGTTCCATGATTCTATGATTATAGCTGAAAACTTCTGACACTGATACCCATGCAACGGTATCTATTACAGATGCAGTGGTGAACCCAACCTTTTCCCATTTCCTCAGGCTACCTGGATCAGAAAATGATTAGAATCATTATAATCAGGTTGGAAAAACTGTTCGCCAATAATTGCTCTATTATGATGTATCTGTAAGAGCAAGGTATTCTACTTCTAACCATAATTACTATGATTTTTTAAAAAGCAGTTATAGAGGATAAAAGGTAGACTGTACTGGGATCAAGGGAATTGTTATTAATAAATTCCTGCCACTGTACAGTGCTAATTAATAGGGAGCAGAACCATGAGTAGCTAATAGGTATTGCTGTCACAGATGACAGTAATATCAAAATTGGAAAGCAAAGGGCTTTAAAATATGTGCTATTGGCAAATGAATTGAGAACCATACACACTTAAAGTGCAGCCAGCTTTGTCCCAGTAGTAAGAGCAGAATATGGATTGGTTTGGTATCCAAGGATAGTACATCATTTCTTGGGGGGAGGGGGAAATGATGGCACACTAGAAGTGTTTTGTGCAATGCAAAAAGGGGAACAAGACCAAAGCAATCAGTATCATGCCCCCCGCTCTCCTTGATTTCCCTACCTTTGGCATTATGTTGAAAGAGAGACTTTTCGCATGTACCATGGAAGGCAAAGCAACAAGTTGTGATGGCTGTATATTAGGGATATGCACCCGATTTGGCTGAAGCCCAAACTGAATCCATAGCTGTCAACGTTTTCCCCTTTTTAAGGGAAATTCCCTTATTCCAAATAGGATTCCTCGCAAGAAAAGGGAAACGTTGACAGCTATGACTGAATCAGGCCAATCGAAAAGGATCCAGGCTTTAGCTGAGTTGGATCAAGACATCTCCGGACCACTCCAGGTTGGCATCAGGCGATGAGCATACTCAGAGGTCCAGGATCCTTGCAGGGGGCTGAACCAGACTGACCCATGGGGTCCCTTCCGACTCACAATTCTATGATTCTTTGCTTCTATGATCATGAAGGTGGTTTGTATTGAAAACCCCGTGAAAAGGGATCAGCTGCTGGGTGGTTGCAGACTGCCTTGCTGCACTATCACAAAAGTGGTTTGCATTGAGATTCCTGCTAGAACGGATTCCTCCTCTTTTTTTTGCCGGGAACAGCCTGGTGGGCCAAATTCAGACCCCTGGTGAACCAAAGTTGGCCTGTACGCCGGAGGCTCCCCAACCCTGAGTCATATTCTGCTTGATAGCCTCAAGATGCTCTTGCCCAAGATTTGCAAAACACACAGCCAAAAAGAGTCATACTTATAATCGGAAATAACATGGTGCCACAGGTTTATTCAGGCAACATTTAAAATTGTATATGTTTGTAGGAATTACATTCTGTTATGTCGTTTTATATTTTGTTTGATTGTTTTGTTAAGGCTGTTGGTTGGCTTACAATTCTTTCTATATGCTGTGTGGATTTGTGTTATTCACACTATTGGTACTTATTCACACATTATCCTTTCGATGAAGGGTGGGTAAGAAATATTTGAAATAAAACAAAACTGAAAAGAAACAGCGCAGCTACTAAATCTTTGTCAGAAAATAAAGCGGCTAATTTGCAAATACCAACTACGACTGCAGCATAGAAGCTTTATTGATTGCTGGAGGTTATCCTTCTCCAACCTTGTCCACTCCAGATCACAGAATTGTGGAGTTGGAAGGGGTCCCAAGGGTCATCTAGCCCAACCCCCTACAATGCAGGAATCTCAGCTAAAGCATCCATGACAGATGACCATCCAACCTCTGCTTGAAAACCTCCAATGAAGGAGAGTCCACCACCTCCTGAGAGAGTCCCTTCCACTGTCGAACAGCTCTTACTGTCAATAAGTTATTCCTGATGTTTCATCAGAATTTCCTTTTTTTGTAGCTTCAATAATGTAGGACTCCAATTTCCCTCATCCCCAGACAGCCTGGCCAATGACCAGGAATGATGCGAGTTTGTAGTCCAAAATTGTTGGAGGGCTTCAAGTTGGGAAAACCTGCTCTGAGTAAAGAGGTTCATAACGGAGCCACCACAGAGAAGCCACTGCTCACTTCCCCACATTGAGAGATGGGATTTGAAACACAGCCTCATTTGGAAGGACAGGTGGTATATAAATGTAACAAAACACAAGCTCTTATTTATTTTTTTAGGGGTGGGCAAATCATTCTATTCCCCCCCCAATAAATTTTTATTGTTTTTCCTTACACACTTTTTCAAACAACACATTGATCAACATATAAACCTTTTTTTTTTGCTCCGCCGAGCTTACAACTTCCTTCCTTTCCTTCAACTGGTATCCCATATCAAATCCACTCGCACATTCTGACTCTTTACAATTTCTCTGCATTGTAGGATTTACTTCAATCCTGCTAGTGTCTTCAAATTTTTACAATTATCATTTAAATATACAATAAATTTACTCCAATTTTTCTGAAATTTCTGATCGTCCTGGTCTTGGATCTTGCAAGTCAGTCTGGCCAATTCAGCAAAGTCCATCATCTTCGCCTGCCATTCTGCAATAGTAGGAGTTTCTTGTAATTTCCATTTTTGGGCAAATCATTCTATTTCCAGTCTTTCATATGCATTCAACCATTGGCCAATTCGACTTCGTTTTCTGCATAGTTAACTGGCACACAATTTGCATTCAAATACGTGTGTGAAGACATATTTCCGAGCATCGTTTCTCTCAAAATGGGCATTTCAAGACGTGCTGAAAATACTTTCTTTGAGCTAAGGCCTGCATTGTAACACCCGGAGAACTACCAAACCCAGTGGATAGCTGTGTCCTCCTGATTTGCACATTACCCTGAGAGGTGTGCATCAGGGCAGTTTGTAGCAGTATTTGGAAAGACCAAATTCCTCGAGCATCCCCTCTGCTTTTGTAAAAGCCTAGCTGCCCTCCTGAAAATGCAAACGCTGGAGTATTCCCAGTTATGTAAACAGGGTTGCTGCGGAGTAAGCATCCTTTTCTTGCAGAATACATAGTGGCATGTTTATTCCATCAAACTGTTTCTTTTATAATAGATTCCCCGCGGCCTGTTGTTTTCCGCCAAAGGGCACCTTGCTTGGGGACAGCCTCCGTGCGCTAAGCCAGAAAAGCAGAGTGCAAGCAAACAAACATTATGCCTAAATGGATCCCTCGGAAACCTGCAGCAACCTTGACTTTTAAATAAATGCTTAGTGCAAACGGCAAAGTATATCTGACTTGCCTGCGTCAGGTGGCAATTATACATTTCCATTATCCTTGGGTCTGCTGGGTGTTTGTCAGGGGGAGAGGGTCTCTTTCTTTATCCATTTTCTCCCATGGTATTTGGCGAGTCAATATTTATTCTGCTTTTCTACAACAAAGGGCAATTGCTTATTTCGATGGAATGCAGAGGAAGCTCTTGTTAGACAGGGGAGTGTCGAAACCTTTCCCATGCTGGGAGTGTGTGTCGGAGCACATAGATGCACACGCAGTCTAGTTCCGGGGTTCTCCCCTCCCCCAACCACATCCTCTTTGATCAGGTAAAGCAGCTATGGGTGGCTCCATCAGCTGAGGAAGAGAGGAGAGGGCTGTTTGACTTGTCTCAAACTCATTGCCTTGGCTCCTTTGTTTTCTAAGGAAGATACCCACACAGACGGCTGCAGTTTGAACATCATAATACTGTCCTGCTTTATGAACCTGTTGTAAGAAAGGAGGAAGGGCGGCCAGGGGGCCTCTTATATAGTGTTGGTGCTGACCTTTAAAGCCCTAAATGGCCTCAGTTCTGTAAACCTGAAGGAGCGTCTCCACCCCCATCGTTCTGCCCAGACACTGAGATCCAGCGCCAAGGGCCTTCTGGCGGTTCCCTCATTGCAAGAAGTGAGGTTACAGGGAACCAGACAGAGGGCCTTCTCGGTAGTGGTGCCTGCCCTGTGGAACGCCCTCCCATCAGATGTCAAAGGAAATAAGCAGCTATCTTATTTTTAAAAGACATCTGAAGGCAGCCCTGTTTAGGGAAGTTTTTAATATTTAATGCTGTATTGTTTTTAACACTCGATTGGGAGCCGCCCAGAGTGGCTGGGGAAACTCAGCCAGATGGGAGGGTATGTATGTATGTATGTATGTATGTATGTATAAATAATAATAATAATAATAATAATAATAATAATAATAATAATAATAATATTCTGCATCATCCAGTAAGACAATGCATGGGAAAGAGCCATGCCAGTAGTATTACTAAATGGTCAGCAGAGCCACTTCTGGGCCTGCCCCAGGAGGTGGAGTTGTGGGCTTCACGCCCACCCACGCGAGCGGGGGCTGGCCCCAGCCCCCGCGAGAGCAGGGGAATCCCCGTCGGGCCCGCCCCCCCAGCCAGCCAATCAGCTGGTCAGCGGGGGGCGGGGGGGCGTGGCTTGCCCTATTTAGGGCCGACGCGGAGCACATGCTATGGACTTCGGTCTGTCGCCGCAAGGGGCATGGTAGGAATTTTTCCCAATTGGCAATTTCTGGCCCTTTGGTTTTTCGCCTACCTCGTAGCAACTCGTCACAACTTCTCGGCATTGGCGGTAGGCATTGGTAAGAAGGGGTTAGGACGATGTGTGGGGGGGAGGAACGCCATCACCTCCCCCCAGCGAGCGAAGGGTGGTCCTGTCCGAAGCCTATGGAGGTGTGGGCCAAAGGCACGCCCCAGAGCGGTGACCCGGGGGAGCTCCTAGTCGACGTGCCTCGCGGGAGTCTCCCCCGATATAAGGTTAACCCTTCCCTGTGTCTCCAGCAAATGGGCTGGAGCGGGATAGCCGTTAGGACCAGTGCCTATGCCAATGCCTCTCATTCCTGAATTCAATAAAGTTGTGGCCTAATTCGCCCAATTAACCTTACATGCGGTGTCTTGTGTCTTTATTTATCCTGGTGGGGGCGGGAACTCGCCACGCAATTGAAATTTTGGGGGCAAGTCCGACTTTCTGATGGTTTAATTATTCTGGATGGAATTCAACTAAATAATTTCACCACCAGAATGACTTCCGCTTGATCAGAGAAACTTCCCTTCCTCTCCCCCCCCCCAACCCCAAATCTGCTCCAGAGGGCTGGAAGAAACCCCAGAAAAGATTTAGGGCCATTCAAGGGAGGTAGAGATTTCCTTAAAGTTTTCCTACCAAACATTTGCTTCCAGGTTTCTTTTTCTACTAGCGCATTTACTGTTCTGTTGGAAGGGAAAAGGCATATAAAGAATGGCTTCTGAAAAACCTCTGTGCACTAAAACTCCTTTACATCACAATGAAATGCTATCCTTACCAAGTATATGACACTCCATATCTAGCCAATTCATTGCTATTACCATATATTGAATGTCAAATGAAACCATAATGGTGGCAAATTGAAAGTATAATGTTAGGCGAGATTCAAACGACTGAGTAAGTGTTGGAAACTCAAACCATTTGTTTCACAAATGGGGAGTTCAAAAACAACGAAGGAGGAGGTGAGGCAGGTGAATGGATCACCTACTCAGAGACTGATCCCGGAAGAAGTTGAAATAGGGCAGTAACACAGAGATGTAGATGCTCTGGTTATCTCCCGCTTGGAATACTGCAATGCGCTCTACATGGGGTTACCTTTGAAGGTGACTCGGAAACTACAACTAATCCAGAACACGGCAGCTAGTCTGGTGCCTGGGAGCGGCCACCGGGACCATATAGCACCAGTCCTAAAGGACCTACACTGGCTCCCAGTACGTTTCCGAGCACAATTCAAAGTGTTAGTGCTGACCTTTAAAGCCCTAAATTGTCATGGGCCAGGATTCAGCTTCACCTGTTGAGCAGCAGCCTGAAGGAGCAGAAAGCAAAGTGACTCCACCTGCTGCTCATCAGCCTTCTTGCTCCTGATGTGAAGCAGCTGGCTCCAGCTTTCTTCAGCAGGGTTTCCCACCTCAGTCAGTTGCTGGAAACAACATTCATTGTTCCTGGGCAGACCTTGCTGCTGCTTCTTGATTCTTGAGACCTTGGACCTTCGGCTTTCTTGACCCCCAGCATCTGACTATGTGAACTGAGATACTCTTGACCTTAGGACTGGACTAAACATTGTATACTGACTCTGCCTCCAGGCAAGTACCATCCCCCCTGAGACTCAGCTGGTGGTCTAGTTTCTTCCTCCACTTAATTCTGCTGTGGCTGGCAGTAGAGGACTATGGCATAAATGGCCTCGGCCCAGTATACCTGAAGAAGCGTCTCCACTCCCCATCATTCAGCCTGGACACTGAGATCCAGCTCTGAGGGCCTTCTTGCAGTTCCCTCACTGTGAGAAGTGAAGTTACAAGGAACCAGGCACAGGACATTCTCAGTAGTGGCACCCACCCTGTGGAACACAAGGAAATAAACAACTATCTGACTTTTAGAAGACATCTGAGAGCCAGTGTGGTATGGTGGTTAAGAGTGGTGGACTCGTAATCTGGTGAACCGGGTTCACTTCCCCGCTCCTCTACATGCTGCTGCTGGGTGACCTTGGGCTAGTCACACTTCTCTGAAGTCTCTCAGCCCCACTCACCTCACAGAGTGTTTGTTGTGGGGGAGGAAGGGAAAGGAGATTGTTAGCCGTTTTGAGACTCCTTCAAGTAATGATAAAGTGGGATATCAAATCAATCTCCTTTCTCCTTTCTCCTTTCTCCTTTCTCCTTTCTCCTTTCTCCTTTCTCCTTCTCCTTCCCTGTATTGAAAAGTTTTTAATGTCTGATGTCCTATTATGTTTTTATATGTCCGCCCACATGGGTGGGGTATAAATAATGAAATGATGATGCAAGAGTTTCCAAAGAAGATCCTACTTAAAGGAGATGTGGGGTTTTTATTCACTTCTCTATCTCATGGGGCCACACCAATAATTCCTGCTTGAGAACTTTCAGCTTCAGTGTGGGAGAGCTCTTAAAACTGTGGGTCATTTCAATACCCCAGTTCAATTCCCAGAGAACCTTCAGGGAACTCTGGGAATTGTAGCTCTGGAGGGGGCATAGGAATCCCCTAACAGCTCTAATGCCCTTAGCAAATGTCCAAGGTTCTTTGGGTGAAACCAAGACTTTGGGTGAAGCCACATTCCTGGGATATAGTGCTCACATGTTCAGGCACATGCTGTGATGTAAGAGCTATTCCTTCAGACACTTGAATCAGCCTTAGGAAGTTTTCCAGTAGCCTCCTAAGGGAAGTGTACTTATTCCCAAAGAATGCAAGCAGAATTTACTAGCATGTATAGCAATTTCTTGCAGTCACTTTTTTTAAGGGGGAAAGGTAAAAACATTCACAAATCTCCTCCCCTTTCCTGAAAATATTTGTGTCTGCTTAGATAGTTCTTAATTATGAGTATCATTCTGTTTCCTAAACCAGGCCCATTCTAATGGTACATGGAAGGAAACTAACATGACAGAGGTCAAACCAAGGCAGCCAAGCCCTCTGCCACATGTTTCCGCTGAATGAATATATATATTTCCATCACATTGCTTAGGCTGAATTTAGCAGTGTGCATAGCCCACAACCAAAACAAAAACAGAGCCATGGAGAAAAAGGTCAGCTGTCAAAAAATCCCTCCCCAAATGGGAGTTCATGCAGGACATTCCACCTATGTTTGCATCCATCCTCCTCTGGAGAACAATATTGTAGAAATGTTTAATTATAATTTATCTTTGAGAATAGTTATTATACAACCTGTGGCACTTAATCTCAGGGTAGGGTATGTGCTGCATGTCAAACAACAATGCTTCTCAAAAAGCATACTGTGAGGAAGGGTCCTTCCAGATGTTGTTGTACTGCAGCTCTCATCAGCTCCAGCCAAGGATGGCAGGCATTGTAGTCCGTCAACATAGCGGCACAGAAACATATGAAGTTGCCTTATAACAGGTCAGTCCATTGGTCTACCTAGCTCAGTATTCTCTACACCAGAGTTTCCCAAACTTGGGTCTCCAGCTGTTGCGTGGGGATTCCCGCCCCCTCCCACAGATGGAATAAATAAAGACACTGGACACCCGAATTTAGGTTAATGGGCGGAAAATGGCCACAACTTTATTGATTGCAGGTAAGAGCGGTATTGGCTTTAGGCATTGGCCCTATCAGACTAAACGGAATAGAACTGGGAAGGGTTAAGCACCAACAGGGGGAGCCCCTGAGATGCACATCCCTAGGCGCTCCCCGAGGGGTTACCGCTCGGGAGCGCGCTTTAGGCCCTAGCCTCCATAGGTTTTGGACGAGGCGATGCCCCCCGGAGCCCTTTATCGGACTACCCTTCAACATTTGGGGGAGGTGATGGCGCCCCTCCCCCAACTCATTTGCACAATAATACCCCTGCCAATGCCTAACCGCCCAAACCAAAGGTGTTGTGACGTTTTGCTACGAGATAGGCGAAAAAACCAAGTGGCTTCCAAAATAATGCCAATTCGCCAAGTGGAAAAACTCCTACCAGGCCCCTTGTGGCGACCAACCGAAGTCCATAGCAAAGTCCAAATGACAACCTAGAGGGTGGGTGGGTGGGAAACCGCAGCTGGCTGTAAGAAAAGAAAGGGGCGAGCATGGGCTGCCCCGACCTTAAATGAACTCTACTAAGCCCGCCCCCGCTGGCAGCCGATTGGCTGGCACGGTGAATGATGAATAATAATGAATCCCGGGATTCCCAAGTCTGGCGGGGCTGCAGCCAGCCCCGCGAGGATGTAGGTGGGGCGTGAGCCTGCAACCCCCCCCCCTCCTTATGTCGGGAGTGGCTTTGTGGGACTACAACTCCCATCAACCCGAGCTAGCAGGACCAGTTGTCCGGAATGATGGAAACTGGAGTCCAAAAACAGCTGGAGACCCATGTTTGGAAACCCTGGTTTACACGGACTAGCAGTGGCTCCATAGGGTTTTTGTTGTTGTTTAGCCGTTTAGTCGTGTCCAACTCTTTGTGACCCCATGGACCAGAGCACGCCAGGCACTCCTGTCTTCCACTGCCTCCCGCAGTTTGGTCAGACTCATGCTGGTAGCTTCGAGAACACTGTCCCACCATCTCGTCCTCTGTCATCCCCTTCTCCTTGTGCCCTCCATCTTTCCCAACATCAGGGTCTTTTCCAGGGAGTCTTCTCTTCTCATGAGGTGGCCAAAGTATTGGAGCCTCAGCTTCAGGATCTGTCCTTCCAGTGAGCACTCAGGGCTGATTTCCTTAAGAATGGATAGGTGTGATCTTCTTGCAGTCCATGGGACTCTCAAGAGTCTCCTACAGCACCATAATTCAAAAGCATCAATTCTTCGGCAATCAGCTTTCTTTATGGTCCAGCTCTCACTTCCGTACATCACTACTGGGAAAACCATAGCTTGAACTATAGGTAGGGGATATTCCCAGACCTACATGAAGAGGCCAGTGATTGAACCTGGGGACTTCTGTGTACAGAGCAGATGTTCTACCACTGAACTACAGAACAGGTTCCCTCTGTTGTGTATTGAGTCAAAGGATTTTATATCTGTATTATTATTGTCTGTATTTGCATTAGGGTAAAGTAACTGCCTTTTGGTTCCAGAGGGTACAGCTACTATTGGTTCATTTAAGCTGCTGTATTTGGATCCTCTGTCTTATTGGTTTCCTCCAAAAGGCAGGACTGTGATTGCCTGATATTGTTCCCTCCAAAATGTATCCTTTCTAGCTAGTTCCCTGTCCCTATAAATGTATCTCTCCCCTCCTCAGGCCCCAGTCTTGTTGCTTTAATACAGAAGTGTTACTAGAGAACTGTCTCCAGCATATTATGTCAAGAGAGCTGAAATCACAAACCCCACATCACAACACCCTCCACCTGTTATAAGGGGAAGCCCAGATACTTTAGGCATATAGCTATGTCAACTCCAGGGTTTTTTTTTTTTTTTGGGGGGGGGAGGCGTTCCTCAGGTAAAATGCCCTTAGGAGGTCCCCCCTCCCAACTGAATCTGCCTCTTTGTCAATGTCAAATCTCTCCTTCCACTAGACCTCTCCCTACAGGTCCAATATGCACTACCGTCCAGAGGTACAGGGCAAGCAGGCAAGTAAAAGCTGCATCTTATTTACCTTGTTGATAGGTAAATACATCAAGAAGGAAGGTCTGGAGGTCACCAGTGGTTTCTCCCACTGAAGTGTGGGCTTCAGCAGGTTCCCAGTGATGCTAACCACTGGTACCAGCGCTGTGTAGGTCTCTGTTTCGACCAGCAGAAGTGCATCCTGTTATAGGAGGAATGCATTATTCACAACATACCTGGCACAGACTAGGAGACGGTGGAAGCCATTATCTCGGGGAGAGGCGCAGCTTAGGAAAAAAAGCTTTTTCCTTGTTACTGCAAAGTGCTATCAGTAGGAGTTCCGTGTGATTTACAGCTATTCTGAGGAAAATGCATTTTGTCATCAAGCCGAGTGGGAAATTGCCCAGATTGCAAGACTCTTTTTTTTTCTTTTTTTTAAGAAAAAGAGAGAGAGGAAAATAGATACATTCTATATTCTGTATCGGGCCTGGGAGGAAACAAAAATCTCAACTTGCTCCCTCCCACATCCTTTCTCCACTGTCTTTCTCAGTTTTGGTTCACAGTTTCGTGTGATTCCCCTTTTCCTGTGTTCTGCATTTTTCCAGTGCTCCTTACTTTCCCGTCAGTAGCTGGAATATTGGAAATATACCCCCAGTATGCTCATTTTCTGTGTGAAGAGCTGGCTTATGATTCTTTAATGCCGTCGATAAATCTATCAATGGCTACAACCCATGACAGCTATACAGAAGGGAGTCTGTGTTGGGAGACCTGTTTGCGGTTTTCAGGAAAACATCTGATTGGCCCCTCTGGAACACAGGATGCTGGGATAGAGGGGACTTGACTAGATCAGTGATGGGGAACCTGTGGCTCTCCATAAGTCGCCGGACTAGTTGATGCTGTGGAAGATGAAGCAAAACAAGAGGTTGGATGGCCATCTGTCATGGATGCTTTACATTGCAGGGGATTGGACTAGATGACTCTTGGGGTCCCTTCCAATTCTACAGTTCTATGATTCTGAGATTCTTTAAGGTCTGTGTTTGGAGAATACATGGAAGATGCTTGTACTTAGCACAGGGTGGTTCCAAAATGGTAGCAGTTCCTGAAGAATGTACAACACTTAAGTGGCTGAGCAGCAGAGCCTGGTTTGCAATTTGGCTTCAGGACATGGAACTGTTACATCATGCGTTGTAATATCTATGCACTAGAAACTGAACTGTTCAACAGCTCTGTAAAATACTCTGGAATCTTTTCTACTGTTTATAAATACTTGATATAAATAAACTGCCATTACCCCTGGCCATTGGTCATGATAGTTGAGGCTGATGGGAAGTGTAGGCTCATGGGCCAGTGTGGTGTAGTGGTTAACAACGGTAGTCTCATAATCTGGTGAACCGGGTTCAAGTCTCCGCTCCTCCACATGCAGCTGCTGGGTGACCTTGGGCTAGTCACACTTCTTTGAAGTCTCTCAGCCCCACTCACCTCACAGAGTGTTTGTTGTGGGGGAGGAAGGGAAAGGAAAATGTTAGCCACTTTGAGACTCCTTCGGGTAGTGATAAAGCGGGATATCAAATCCAAACTTTTCTTCTTCTTCTTCTTCTTCTTCTTCTTCTTCTTCTTGTTCAAAACATCTAGAGAGGTCCAGGCTAGGAACAGCTGATCTAATCTCTTCACAAAAATGAAGGATCTCTTATACCCAGCAAACACACAAATCCATATAAAGAATCCAGAAAACATGGAGAAATGTTCTTCAAATATACCTATAGAACATAGACTCTTTCTAATCTTGACTATTTCCAAGAGAGAACCATTTCAAACTTTGCTACAAAACCTGTCCTACCCGTTCTGAAATTCACACATAATACACCTCTAATCCACACCTAAATCTGAAATAACGCCTGCTGAGATAAAGGTTAGAGGAAGAAATTCAGTTTGCATTCCCAAAACAATATGCAAACTGAAACATAGTTATCCTTCAAAAACACACTTCTCTGAATTTTGTGATGCAGTCTTTCAACTAAAAAAAAAAAGTGCGCTCATAAACACAGGAGAAAAATTAAGAGAGTGTGCATAAAACATTTTTTAATGAAAATAACATAAAAATTCATTAGATGAAGGGGAAATATATTGCAAAAATGAGTATTAGGCAAAGTTGCATACAGAAATGTGTAAATTAGGAGGAATGCACTCTAAAGTGCCAGCATTTGTGAAAACTGTTGCAGAAATGTGACAAACTGTACTTAAGATTGTAAAAATGAAAAACTGACAATCTAAAATTGTCAGATTTGGCCATCCTTTCCCTGAGATTGCTAGGAAGAAGGAAGCTGTGGGCATCCAGATATTGCTGGACTACATCTCTGGTTATCCTTGGCTATCAGCCTTGATGGGGCTGGTGACAGCTGGTGATGGGACTCCAACACCTGGAGAGCCACAAGTTCCACACCCCTGGATAGATGTTCCACCTTGGAATGATGACACCTCCCATAATCACCCAATAACCATTCAATTTTTCAGGTGATAGGAGTACAAACAAAGTCATCTTGGCATCACGACGATGCTATTTATTGAAAACCATCCTAGTCAAAGGGCAAATCTGCAACCTGGAGCGGAGGCCAGCAGAAAGTGGTTAAAAGTATGTTGCCCAAAAGCAGCTTTTGCTGTAAACATATAGAAGCAAGTTGCTAAATTCTGCCATGGCTCAAATCCTAGACGAGTGTAAGCAATTAAGCCCATAGCATCCAGAATTGATGCTTTTGAATTATGGTGCTGGAGGAGACTCTTGAGAGTCCCATGGACTGCAAGAAGATCAAACCTATCCATTCTGAAGGAAATCAGCCCTGAGTGCTCACTGGAAGGACAAATCCTGAAGCTGAGGCTCCAATACTTTGGCCACCTCATGAGAAGAGAAGACTCCCTGGAAAAGACCCTGATGTTGGGAAAGATGGAGGGCACAAGGAGAAGGGGATGACAGAGGACGAGATGGTTGGACAGTGTTGTCGAAGCTACTAACGTGAGTTTGACCAAACTGCGGGAGGCAGTGGAAGACAGGAGTGCTTGGCGTGCTCTGGTCCATGGGGTCACGAAGAGTCGGACATGACTAAACGACTAAACAACAACATCTATACCTTCTGGAGCAGTATAGCTTTATTGAGTAAATGCAACAACCCATCATTAGTGCTCAGCAATTTTTTGAATCAGCTTGCAGCAGTCAGTCTGCTAGGGCAATAATGGGAGGAATGTATACATTTATCTGTAACTGGCTATGACATAACATGGTGGTTTTTCTGATTTAAAATCCCACCAAAACTAGGGGGGAGGGGGTTGTTTTGAGTGACCCGGTATCAAATGCAGCCTATGTGATTCAAAGGTATCATCGAAAACACCAACACAGGCCAGTTCCTATTATTGCAAATAAAATAGGGCATGGGGCTATCGAATGCAGATCAATATACAGCGAAGCTTTCTGGTTATGAAGGTCTGTCCCTCTCTTGCTGTATACAAGCTATCTTCATACCCCAGCTGAGATCAGCACAGATTAAAATGGCTGTCAGATACCAAATTGACCTGCAATTAAGTCTCCATGGATGCTGAAAAGGCTGATGTCCTCAGAGAGCCATCAGTGATGGATGGGGAAAGTGGTTGTCCCTGTACTAGGAGCCTAGCCAAATACAAATAGGAGGTGAGAGTTCAATGTGATACAAGGCACATGACTGCACAAATAAGAGTGGAAAGAATGGAAAGCTGTTACTACAGTGTTTAGATGGAGGTGCCCCAGGGAGCCATTGGACATTTGACTGGTTGCCAGTGAAAATTCTGGGCATGCCAAAAGCTTTCAACATTTGCAAAAATCTGGCTCAAGCTACGTATCCCCTGTTGAGACTGTCTGTGGAAAACCAACTGAGGTAGGAAGAGTCAATAATGTCAAGGCTCTTTTCAGCTGGCAATGGCAAAAGGATTCTGCATGGAATGCGTCATGAGATTCTTTGGCATATTTAATATTTCTCTATGACATGCTTTAGTTGCTTTTCCAGTCTAGCATTGCCCAGCTCAAAGCACTTAATAAATTTTAGTGTTGTTGTTGAATAGGCCGTCCCTATTTTCATCTGTTTATTTCCACCCCTCCCATCCATAGCTGTCAACTTTTCCCTTTTCTTGGGAGGAATCCTATTCGGAACAAGGGAATTTCCCTTTAAAAGGGGGGGGGATTGACAGCTATGCTCCCATCTGACTGGTTTGCCTCAGCCATGTTGGGTGGCTTACAACATATATGTCAGGGAACTGACATCGGAGCGAGAGGTGGAGGCAAGGCTCCCGAGTGATGCAGGAGAGGGGACCAGCAGAGGGGAAGGAATTCAGCGCAACACCAGCGGAGAAGGGAGGGAGATGGAGGATTCGGAGAGGGGTCTCCAAGGCTCTTCGCCCGAAACTAGTGGAGAGAGCACGGGCACACCTCTGCCCACTCCTTCCTTGTGCAGAAGAGTTCCACGCAGGGAGAGTAGGCGGAGACTTGGTGTCAAACTTCTATGCTGGAAGAGGTTCAAGAAACGCCCACTGACGGATCCTGCAAGCGACTGAACGGCCACGGAGTGAAGGGCTGTCAGCCGAGGCATGGTTAGCCAGGAAATCTAGCCGAAAGTAACGGCAACCTACGCACAAGTAACCCCTTATAACCATTACAATATATAAAAACATAATTAAAAATTTAACACCCCACCCTAAAAATGCTGTATTTATAACTGACAATGTATCTCCCTTTAAAGTGGTTGCCATCTAGTTTGGAAGGACCAGGCACAATGGCTGGACGCTCTGCCTTTCGAGGAAGCATGGGGATTGGCATTGGGTGGGGTGGGAGCTGGCATAGTTGGATATGTTTTCTCTGCTCCCCCCCTTTCCCCTTGCCTCGCTCCCCCTTGCCCCCCACCTCCATGGAATGCCCACACCTCTTTCCTCCTTGCCTGATTAGGTGGTTTTGGTCACATGCCCCCTGCCTGCCCCGACTCCTGAGCCCATCAACAGGGTCTCGTCATGGTGTTTTAATTGGCTGAGCGCAAAAAGACCAAAGTTGTCTGTAGTGAACCGTTAACCTCTTTGTATAGTAAACCTTAAAAAACTTCAGGGGTCTTCTAAAGGTTGTATAGTTACTTATTTCCTTGCCTCAGGGGTCACGCAACTCAGTACCCTCCAACATTTCTGCGATGAGAATAGGGACATCCTAAGGAAAAGAGGGACATTCCAGGATCAATTCTGAAACAGGAATGCCTTCTATAAATCTAGGACTGTCCCTGGAAAATAGGGGCACTTGGGGGGTCTGGTGAGGTAGGTTAGCTTAAGCAGCAATGACTGGCCCAAAGCCATCCAATGAACTTCATATCTGAGTCGGGATTTGAATCCTGGTCTCCCTGGTCTTAGTCTGACACTCTAGCCACCACACAACACTGGCTCTATGGTCAATCATAATTGACCAAAGACTATGCCAGCTTGTCCTCATGGGAAGTGGAATCCAACAGTATTGGCCAGGCAACAGATTCCTCATCCCCATGACATACAGTGCCTTGAATTCTGCACTAAGCTACAGTCTTTCCAGCAGACTATTTGCCCATCTAGTCCCGTATTGTCTCTTCTGTCTAGTAGTAGTGCTCAAGTGTCTCAGAACAAGGTCTTCTGCATCACCTGTGACCTAAGCCTGGGAGATGCCAGGGACATGCTTTGTTATCACTCAGTGACAGTCTCTCCTTGAATCTTGCACAAATGGGAAGGGGTTCCTCGGCAAAGCAATCATCGTGGAGAGGCTCCCTGAAGATTAAAAAGAAACAATTGCAAACCGCTGCTGTGGCAAAGCCCACAAAGGCGACGCAAAAGGGAAATAGCAAACCAAGATCTCATTTCACAGAAGCGAATTTACTTGAGTTCTCGACATGGCCTCCAATGATCAATTCTTTTCAAAACTTTCCTCTTCCCATCAGAGAAGGAAGCGAGAGCCATCACATTCATCACAAAGAAATGATCAGCCGCAATATCCTGCATCTGAGCTGAAACGCGGCCTCCCAGCTCCTTACATTAATAAAACAACACCACGTTTTGGAAAAGGATTAGTTATTTGTTGAATGAAAGGATATTTCTGTCAATAAATCATTCTGGCTTCTGTGGGGGCATTTCAAAGGCCATTTTAAATTAAGGGAAGGGTGGCTGGCCTGCTCCGTCCACTGCTGAACAAACAAGGTTTTTGTCTGTAAACACTAACTCAGATTCTCCCCACAACCAGCACCACCCTGATCTTAACTAACACAACATGCCATAAATATTGCAGGTGGAATTTTCCATGTTCCATGAGCAGGACTTTGTCAATGTGATTTTCCACTCCCAAATGGAAAACATAATAATAATAAAATGAACCTACTACACAAAGGAGGGTCCTGAGTTTATGCCATGGGTAGGCAAACTAAGGCCCAGGGCCTGGATCCGGCCCAACCACCTTCTCAATCCAGCCCATGGACGGTCCGGGAATCAGTGTGTTTTTACACGAGTAGAATGTGTGCTTTTATTTAAAAATGCATCTCTGGGTTATTTATGGGGCATAGGAATTCGTTCATTTATTTTTTTCCAAAATATAGTTGAGCCCCCCACAAGGTCTAAGGGACGATGGACCGGCCCCCTGCTGAAAAGGTTTGCTGACCCCTAAATTAAGGAGTTACAAACTATGGCAACATCAGAGCCCATGGTAATTTTTTCTAGCCTTGTTCAGATTCTTTTATCTTTCTTCAATGTTCCTATAACTTTCTTACCTTAGCAAGTCAGCATCTACATTATAAACGCTAAATCTGCATCCAAAGATTATGCAACATGTGTACATCTCCCTCTGCACTGACTACTACACTGACTGACAGCAGGTCTCCAGGGTTTCAGGCACTGGTCTGTCCCAGACCTACTTGGAGATGCCCAGGATTTAACGTGGAACCTTTTGCATGCAAAGTAGACACAGTACCACTGAACTATGACCCTTTACCAAACTACAGAAGGTAGCATACTTTTATATTTCCAGTATTTTCCTCTATCTTCTATAAAACACATAAAGTAGCTTTGATTCTTGAAGGCGTCCGGGCAGGGGAATTAGAAAGATTGATTCTATTCTTGTCTCAGACATTTTCTTTGTGAACCTGTACATATTACTTAACCTCCTGATTTAACACTGCTGCATCAAGTCTCTCTCTCTCTCTCCCCCATCCTCCTTCTAGGATTGCTGTGAAATTCACGGTTCAAAAATGGCAACTGATTATTATTGGTAGTTTTTGTCCTGCTTTCAAATTATCCAAGAGGAAATGATAGTTACTTTCAGGAGGCTGGTTTCGAAAACATTGTTCGGGTAGCAGAATGTGTACACATCTGTCTTTGTTACACATTCAAGTATTGATCTTTTGCAGCTCTTGTCAATCAGCCTGCTGTGTTGCTTTCTTATCCTGGAGTTAGAGGAACCGAGGGCTGTTCCCTTCCTCAGCACAATGGAGAACAAAAGGAGGCATAGGATAAAGAAATACTTAGTAAGACTGCAAGCAAATACAGATTCAAGCCCATTGTAGGAGCAGAACATACATCTTAGCTGAAGCAGTTTGCTGGGTGGGGTAAGAACCACTACACTAACTTCATGCCCAGTGAGTCACAGTTGCTTACTGGAAGGCCAAGCTGGAAGGGAGGTCAGCATGGTGCAAGCACACCAGCAGGAACATCAGATTGGTACTGCCAGGGTGTTTGCACCATGCACCACCTCACCTTGCTAACTTGTGGTGCTTCATGGGCAACCAAAATGGTCAAAGGCCTGGAAACAATGCCTTATGAGGAACGGCTAAGGGAGCTGGGCATGTTTAGCCTGGAGAAGAGGAGGTTAAGGGGTGATATGATAGCCATGTTCAAATATATAAAAGGATGTCACATAGAGGAGGGAGAAAGGTTGTTTTCTGCTGCTCCAGAGAAGCGGACACGGAGCAATGGATCCAAACTACAAGAAAGAAGATTCCACCTAAACATTAGGAAGAACTTCCTGACAGTAAGAGCTGTTCGACAGTGGAATTTGCTGCCAAGGAGTGTGGTGGAGTCTCCTTCTTTGGAGGTCTTTAAGCAGAGGCTTGTCAACCATATGTCAGGAGTGCTCTGATGGTGTTTCCTGCTTGGCAGGGGGTTGGACTCGATGGCCCTTGTGGTCTCTTCCAACTCTATGATTCTATGATTCTATGTATGCATTCTTGGGGAGAACCTTGAAAGGAGGACCCTGGAGATATGCTCTTTGATAGATAACTCTAAATAAAAGATACTGTGCTGATCCGGGGGGGGGGGGAGGTTACCGTAGGCGTAGTCAAGTCCGGTCCTGGGTCACTAGCCTGGAATCAGTCCACAAGGAGCGGGGCGAGGTCCGAAACAGGAAGCCGGGCGGGGACAGGAGCACTGAAGAGTCAGGTCTGGGTCCGGGCATGAACAGGAACTCAACAACGACGTTGCTCCCACAACCTGGGGCTGGGCCGACTGGCCTTTATCTGTTCTGAGGCTAGGGGCGGTCCTGGCCCCCAGGAGACCCGCCTCTCTTGGCCTTAAGGCGAGCACTCCTCCTGGGAGCAACCAGTTCCCTTTGCCTCTCTGCCCTGAGTCTCTGCAGTTCAGGAGAGGCTAAAGGGTTACTGGGCCCAGGGGGAGACTCACCTGCAGGCACTGAGTCCTCAACCACCTCTGGAGCCAGAGTGGGATCACCTGGTGCCTGCTCCTGAGGATCTAACACAGGTGCAGGCGCTTCAGAATCCAGGCCCTGCCCCAATTCAGCCGGCCCTGGAGGCGGGGACTCCTGTGCAGGCTGGGATTCCTCTGGTTCAGCCTCTGAATCGGAATCCCAGGCCATCACAGATACTGGGGAAAATACCAGCTATGGCAATAGTGGCCAAACTTGGCCCTCCAGCTGTTTTTGGACTACAACTCCCATCATCCCTAGCTAACATGACCAGTGGTCAGGGATGATGGGAATTATAGTCACAAAACAGCTGGAGCACCAAGTTTGGCCACCACTGAGCTATGGGGAAGGCTTAATGAGAAGCCTTTAAGATAAGCTAATGTGGTAAACTGAGGATATGACTCCCCTGCTGAGTGCCTGAGGGCCACGTTCCTGCGCCTCCCCACCTGACCTAGGCCGGGGCCTGACAGGCCTTATAAGGACTGCTGCTGTGGCTACTGCCCAGCAAGGACTGGGGTATTTGGGGGAAAGTTTCGTTGGGAGTTTTTGCTGTTGTTACTGATATTAACTGATACAGTGGTACCTCGGGTTAAGAACTTAATTCGTTCTGGAAGTCCGTTCTTAACCTGAAACTGTTCTTTACCTGAGGTACCACTTTAGCTAATGGGGCTTTCCACTGCCACCGCCGCATGATTTCTGTTCTCACCCTGAAGCAAAGTACTTAACCTGAGGTACTATTTCTGGGTTAGTGGAGTCTGTAACCTGAAGTGTCTGTAACCTGAAGCGTCTGTAACCCGAGGTACCACTGTATTACCTTTTTGTATCTTTCTTTTTGTGTGGAAATTGTTCAGTTTGTTTATGTAGTTTTAAATGTGTTTTATTTTTATGACTGCTTTGCTGTGTTTGTAACCATGTAAGTCTTTTCATATTGTAAGCCGCCTTGAGTATTTTTTTAACTGTGGAAAGGCTGCATACAAATAAGATGATGATGATATGAGATAGATGTTGAAAGAGTGGGGATGGTTCTGCTAAAGTATAGTCATTTGTAAACAGCTGATAGCAAGAAATAGCAAATATGCTTAGGACGAAGGAGACTGTTTGCTGACGAACAATACAGCAAAAACAAATCAAAACCTTAGTCATACATTTGGTCCAATACAATAGTATGAAGATGTGACATATTGGAAAAACCCAAGAGGCTTTTCCCTCCCAACATCATTGGCTAAGCAAGTGAGAATCACCCAAGGTGAGGACAACTCTATAAATTGACCAGTGTTAACCTTTAGGAATTAATTGTTTATAGTCAGCCACAACCGACCGCTTGAAAGTGGATCACTCAAAAACCCGTGTGCTCCAACATCAAGAGAAGCTGATCCAATTAGTGACATCTCTCCTGGAGACAGCCTCTCCTGCTCTAGGCCCTGTCCAACTGGTGAAGTCGCCTTCAAGGACCCACCCTCAGTTTCTTTTTTTAAAAAAAATCAAGAAATCAAGAAATTAAAACATCTATCGCTGAGGTGGTGATACATTTTCAAACCAAGGGTCGGATTCCTTTGTGGGCAATTTTCCAGGGCAGTATGCCAGTCATGGGCAAGGCCAGAGACAGAAGCGATTGGGGCAAAAGCTTGGACTCTAACCTCTCTAAAGTAGGATGTGTTTCTGCTGCGGAAAAATCAAAGGTCTACATACATACACATACACTCCTACCTCTTCACCCTCAATCAGGTGGTCTCAACATAGGGAGGCCATGGCAGCTGCTGCAAACTAGGACTAGTATGGTAGTAGATGGAGCCAGCAGTAGGTGGAGCCAAAGCCAATGAGAGCTGGAGCCAATTAATTCTTGTTCTGTCACCATCCACCTTCCTGCTCAGTTCTACAAAGGCAAGACCAAGACTAAGGAGGAGGAAAATGACAGTCAGGGCCACCCCTTGGGCTGGCTGTAAGTAAGGCAAGCAGGCAGGTGGAGGCCGGCTGAGGGCTAAATGGAACAGCCTCCATGGGATTCCAGTCAGGCCAATAGCACTCAAGAAGCAGGCAGAGCAGGACTGCTGGTGGGTGTGGCCTTGAGAGAGAAGATGTGGCCTCGGGAGAGTCTCAAGGCCGAAATAGATGGGCTGATGGGGGCTGCCTGAGGTCCATTACCCCCAATCTGTCAAAAACATTTCCCTCTCTGTGCTTGCCCCTGTAATATGGGACCCACCTCCTCAATTTTAGGTCCCTGTGTATAAAGTTTGTTCTTAAAAGCACTTGGAGGGGTGATTAATAGAGCTTCATTGTCCGGTGGCTTTTTTGGGTGCGATTGCTGGTGCAATTTAAAGCTTGCACTTTAAAACAGACCTTTAATGTAAAGGATTGTTTTTTTCAATCATGCAGTCAGCTGCCTTGAGCATGCAGGAACAGCAGGACAGAAGAGTTTTCCTTATGATCCTTAGATTTTCTACAGACTGAGCTGAACTCTTCCTATCAAATACCCAAAGCGTGAATTATTATTATTATTATTATTATTATTATTTGCACAGCTGGTTGTAGCATTTGCTCACCGTAGCCAAAGGCACTGATGACAAGAAGAATTCTTCTGTAAAGTCACTCACAGAAGGAGGCAGTAATGGGTATCTCTTCCTATTTGTTTACAGCAAGATAAGACAGTTCTTCGGCTACCAAATAAACTCCATGACTGCCCACAATAATCTTCATGGTAAGTCCCAGAAAAACAATAAATAGCACCCAGTGCATTTTGTTGCTTCAGGCTTTTCTCTGTTGATTATAGTGAAATACTGAAGGCTCACACTATAGGAATTATTTTTTTAATAAAAAAAATCCATAACAACATTTGCATATTTGACCCCCCCCAAGCATTCATATTTTTGAAGAATTGTTTATCTATTTGTTTGTTTGCTATAATGCTGCACTTCCCTTTTGCCAAAGCACACAAGATGGTTTGCAACTTAAAGTAATGGCTAATGGACATGATACAAAAGGGGAAAGGGGACAGAGAGATGAAAGGAAAGGTATCAAATTCACATTGCAGTCCTATACCTGTCTACATTGAAGGAAGTTGCATTGGGTGGCCAAATGTTGTTGGACTGCAACTCCCATCATCCTTGATCACTCCAGACGGCTTTAACACAGCCTCTGCCATCATCAATCAAGATGACCCTTCTGAAGACTGCTTCCTGCAAGACCAGAAGCAACTGAACTTTTGCTTCATATGTCTTTTGCTTTGCTTCCTATCTTGCAGCCCTCCCATTCGTGAAGACTTTGGACTGAGTGGGTCAGCTCCCTCCTCTTCCCCATTCTCTGAGAGGCTGTCTCTTAACTCTTTCCCTGCTGTTTCTGCTTCTGGCAAGCTTTGACTGCATTCTAGCTTGCTCTCCACCATTCGCTTAGTCATGCTGGCCACATGACCCGGAAGCTGTACGCCGGCTCCCTTGGCCAGTAAAGCAAGATGAGCGCCGCAACCCCAGAGTCGTCCGCGACTGGACCTAATGGTCAGGGGTCACTTTACTCATGTACTATCTGAAACCCAAGGGGTGCATTGATTGCCAGATGTGAAATATATTGGCATGATCTCCAGCTCTCCTCCTCCCACTACAGACATACCCCAGGTTGAGAGACAACCATGTCTAAAATCCTGGAGGGTCACTGCCAGTCCATGTAGACATTGCTGATGGGCCAGCTCAGTATAAGGCAGCTTCCAACCTTAACACATGTACATAACAACATCACAAGAGCCCTGCTGAATCGGATCAATGGCCTGTCTAGTCAGTCCAACCAGATGCCTATGGGAAACCTAAGTCCCACAGCCGCCTTCTCTCCTGCAGTACCCAGCAACTCATTTTCAGAGGTATGGCTATGGAGGCAGAGCCTAGCCATCATGTCTAGGAGTCACTCATAGCTTTATCCTCCGTGAATTTGTCTAATCATCTTGTAAAGCAATCCAAGTTGGGGGATGCTTGGGAGAGCCCTCAGGTTTGCAGAAATACTATCCCTCCCCTTATTTTTGTAAACCTCTCTCTGATGAGGAGTAAACATGTTCAGTCATCGCACTGAGTGTCAGCTGAACAACCAACCACTGAGAGTGAAACGGAATGGAGAATTGCCTGGCTGGTTAGAACTCTGGGCAGGAACACTGCTATTAGAGAATATGCTGCAATTCTTTGTCACAGTTCATAATCTCCACAAACCAGAAAATTCAGCCATATCTGTGAGCTTTTCTTTTCCTGGCTAGGGCTTTTAAAACTTAACAAACATCCAGGAGTTACTGCTTCACCCGCCATGGAAATTCACTGACAGCAAAAATTTGGCCGGCAGATTTCATTATTTCATTTTGTAAATTCTGGCTTTTATCTGATCAGTTCCTCTATGCCACGACGGCCCAGATACTGCAGTCCACATGCCAGACAGGGTCTGTGATTTGCCCTTGGCCTCAGAAAGAACAACATCCTTGCAAATGACTCTCCCCCCCCATGAATGAAGCAGAAGATAAGATTTCTATGGATGGAAACTGAGCCACACGCTCTGCACAAACTATTTGGCTTCTGAAAATAATGGAACTGGCCCAAATGGGCAGGCTTCCCTACTTTCTACCACTTCCAAGAGCAACACTTTCACCTCGCAAGTGGACTGAAGGATACAGTTGCAGCAGCGATTTAATGTTAATTTAGGGCTGCCCCAGCTGCTAGGAAACCATCTGTTTATTTCTAACATCGGCATACCACTTTTCCATTAAAAAACATCCAAAGTGGCATGCACAAATGAAAATGGCAACAATAAAAGCTTCTGTCATAAGAACATAAGAAGAGCCTCCTGGATCAGGCCAAAGCATAGCTGTCAACTTTACCCTTTTCTTGCGAGGAATCCTATACAGAATAAGGGAATTTCCCTTTAAAAAAGGAAAACGTTGACAGCTAATCAATTCCTCCATATAAATATGTATTTATGTATTGCCTTTCTATTTAAAAACAACAACCCCAGAAGAACCAGCAAAAAGATTATATTGAAAAATATGTGTATTAGAATGGAGAAATAAATGAATTTTCATGTTCATCTTTCCCTCCTCCTCATACTCATTCCTGTTCTCCTACAATTCTCTTTTGCCACTGAATTCCTCACTGTGGTGCATCTTCTGCTAAGGTCTAAATCCTATACAAATCTGGAGTGGGGGCCCTAAGATGGTTGGATGGTGCCTTATACATCTCCTTCCAGAAACTCCTGCAGCCCAGCTGGTGCCAAATGTTTTGCTCTGCTTTCCTTTGGTCCTTGCTAATGCAGCAGTTTCACTTCAACCCCAGAGGTGTAGTCCATTGTCTCTGCAGGCAGATGGGTGCCGACAAGTGCCTTTGACAGTAGGGGAAGAACTTAGCCATCATGGCTAGTGGCTTTCTCAGCAGTCACCCCAAGAACTATATGGAACAATCTCCCTCAATATCTTTGGCTATGCTGCTAGCGAATGTGCGAAGCTCATTAGCTGAGAAAGGCCTTTGAAAAAGCCTGAAAGATATGGCTGCATTGGAAGTTCTGCTGGTGGTGGGTTGGCGCTCAATCACTTGTCATGGGTCATGTCACCCTTTGGGTGTTTATTTATTTACCAAGCTTACATGAAACAATATAAAATATGCATTCCAAATAATCTGATAGAATCAGCCTTCAGAAGCAAGTAGATGTAGAAATGACCAAAATATAGATAAAATCAGCACAGATAAAATTACATGTCTGTTTAGCCTGACCTATACAATTTATTTATTAGGTACTGGAAATAATACAGTAAAGGCACCCAGCTAACATCGATAGACAGGGATTTCCAGAGATTAGATGCCGCCTCTCTGACATGCGTGGCGCTGTGGGTTAAAACCACAGAGCCTAGGGCTTGCCGATCAGAAGGTTGGCAGTTCGAATCCCCGCGACGGGGTGAGCTCCCGTTGCTCGGTCCCAGCTCCTGCCAACCTAGCAGTTCAAAAACACGTCAAAGTGCAAGTAGATAAATAGGTACCGCTCTGGCGGGGAGGTAGAGGGCGTTTCCGTGCACTGCTCTGGTTCGCCAGAAGCAGCTTAGTCATGCTGGCCACATGACCCGGAAGCTGTACGCCAGCTCCCTCGGCCAATAAAGCAAGGTGAGCGCTGCAACCCCAGAGTCGGTCACAACTGGACCTAATGGTCAGGGGTCCCTTTACCTTTACCTCTGAAGGATTAATTCCTTGCAAGCGGTACATAGATGGCTTTTATTTTTCTTTTGATTCCGTTATTTGAATGTGAACTCCTTTCAGCTCACTTGGGACATCAGCATTGACCAATGTACAGAGAACCACAAGAAGTGCTCTTCTTGAACAACTGTGCTTTCTTCTCTTCTCCCCCCCCCCAACTGTTTGTGGGTCAAAAGAACCTTATAGAATGGAATAAGACATAGGAATGGAGGGAGGAATCGCTGGCAGAAATCAGCCAGTGCAAACGGACTCTCTGGATCCCATCCCTTTTTAACAAATGCAATCACATCATTTGCAAAAATGCAGCACCACCTATAGGTTTGTTCACGCTCCTCTTCTGCCACGGTACTGAAATCCATTCTTAAGAAGGGACTGTGTGACACATCAATAGGAGCAATGTTTCTTGATCAATTGGTGCAAAAGAACTATGATGATTTGGAATGCATTTGCTGTATATTGGGGTACTTCCCCTCCAGTATTTAAGTGCGTGTATTAGCTCTCCAGTTTTGCAATGTATACCCTTATGTACTCATGTACAGTATGAAAATATCTGAACAAAAAAATATGTATAAAAAAGAAAATCAAGGAATTTAGCATCTCACAAGCTCGGTCAGTTTGCATCCCTCATTATTGCAATATTTTGGTTCCAGCAAATGTCTTTGTTGACTATAGTAGCATTAGTATATGCAGAGGAGGCTTGTCTGGATGAATTCAGTAATTATGCTTTTAAAGACCTAACTAGTCAATTAGTAGCTGCCTTGGTGCATACACACATATGCTGACAATATTCATGCTCATCTGTTACTGTCGTTGCCTATTCTCTGTCCATTCGCTTTGCCTGTTTCCTTCACCTACCCGGAGAAGTCCTATTCCCTCGCAGGGAGTGTCTGGCAGCTGCACTGCTCCAAAGCCAATGTCTGGAATTGGCCTGGGAGGACCTGCCTCTCGCCTGGCATTGCTCTCCTCCAGGTAGGAGACTTCCCTACGCTGCCCATTTTGATGGGCCGATGCTGAACACCATCTTGGCAGCTGGGTGGCAGCTGGATTGTGAATCTGGCATGGGAGCAGTTTGCTGATGGATTACATGGCCTTTCACAGTGACATTTCTATTTGACCCACCCTGAATTTATCAACCTTTACTAATAATTAGTATGTGTACCTATGCGTGTGTGTGCACATGTGTGTGAAATAGTATCAGGAGACATGCACGGTGACTGCCAGATTTGTCTGCTTGACAAGAATGCTCTCCTACGATGCTAATGGGAAATAATTAGTCTGGAGGAGAAAACGGCTGTTTGGTGGTAACTTATGGGTCTCTGAAATGGTTGGATTTCCATGCTTTCTCTGTTTAAGCACTAATTCAAACGTGGCAGCAGGACGCTGTTTATTATGCAACTGGAGAAGCAGTAGCTAAAGTGGTGCCCACTAGGTGGACAAATGCCATCTCCAACTCCCTGAAAGATTCCATCAACGGTGTCTCTGAAAAATCTTACACATCACTTGGGAAGACAGGCGAACTAATATCAGTGTACTGGATGAAGCAAAGATCACCATTGTTGAAGCAATGATTCTTCAACATCAACTTTGCTGGACTGCTCATGTTGTGCGGATGCCTGATGATCATCTTCCAAAGCAACTACTCTATTCCGAACTTAAAAATGGAAAGCGTAATGCAGGTGGTCAACAAAAGAGGTTTAAAGACTGTCTCAAGGCAAATCTAAAAAAAAGTAGTATAAACACCGACAACTGGGAAACACTGGCCTGCGAGCGCTCCAGTTGGAGAACAGCCTTGACCAAAGGTGTCATGGACTTTGAAGACACTCGAACTCAGGATGTAAGGGAGAAACGTGCTAAGAGGAAGGCACGCTTGGCAAATCCACACCGTGATCAACTCCCGCCCAGGAACCAATGTCCCCACTGTGGAAGGATTTGTGGGTCCAGAATTGATCTCCACAGACACTCATTGTTAAAACCGTGTTTATGGAAGACAGTCTTACTCGGCTACGAGGGATCGCCAAAGAAAGAGACTAGGTGCTGCAGACTACAGCAGGCATCGGCCCTTGATCCTTGGTCATGCTGGCTGGGGCTGATGGGAGTTCTAGTTCACCACTGGTGGGCACCCTGTTGGCTATCCCTGATCTACAGGGACTGAAAACCTTTGAACCTCGCCAACAAAGCATTTGGCCAATTCTTAGAAGCAGGTCTGCCATGCCACACACCCCGTGCTATAAACCAACAAATTGAGTCAATTGACTGAAAGCTTGCAATGGCTGGAGAAACAACTGTCTGCGTACTACAGATCTTCTGGCTTGATAAGAAGCTTCAGGACCAAATCGTTTGTATTCCCTGTTCTGCAATATGTGTCACTCCAGCCTCCAGGAAAGATTTTTTAGCAAACACAAGGATTGGTAGTGGGGGCATACACATGGCACTGTTCATGTGATGATTTAAGTTAGGGATTTGGAATCTTTTTCAGCCTGGGGGCCTCATTCCCTACTACACAACTTTCCAAAGGCCACAGGTCAGTGGTGGGTGGGGCCAGAGGGGTGCAGCAGTGAATCCAGATTTTAACTCCGTATGATAGGCTTGTTTCAGCATTCAGTCACAGATCCCTCTGTATCCTCAATCCACACAAGCGAGAGGCATGGTCAGAGTTCAAGGACACATTCCAGCCAGCAACCCCCTTCCCCACCTCCCAAAAAAACACTGGGTGAGAAGGACCAGTGAGGGCTGTGACATGGAAAGACCAGGGCCATGTTCATAACATACATCTACAGCTGTACCTTGTTTTGTGGCCAGGATCCGTTCTGGAGCCCTGGCTCCTAGCCGAAAAAGACGCAGGGCAAACAAGCTGTGCTATCATAATGATTAAGGCCTTAAATGATAATTTTAGGTTATATGCTAGTGACTAAGTTTTAATTTATATATTTTTTAACTGTTGCTATATCTGTATTGTCCCTGTTATACCTAATTGCAAATTCAAATGTATCCCTATCATGTTTTATGACTTCCTTGATATTGTATGTGGGCTGGAACTGGTCTATGACTCAGGGCAAAGCGCAGCGTCTGTGCACACGTGGAGCGGTTTGCGCTTCTGAGCATGTGCAAAGTGCGATTTAGCGCTTCTGCGCATGTGTGAGTGGCAAACCCAGAAGTAACCCGTTCTGGTACTTCTGCGTTTGCCGCGGATGTTCGCCAAAATGGATGCTAGACGAGGTGGACGTTCATGAAGGTATTACTGTAAAGTGCTACAATACAACTTTAAAAAGTTATGGCTTCCCCAAAAGAATTCTGGGAGCTGTAGTTCATTAATGGAGCTGAGAGTTGTTAGGAGCCCCCGCCCCTCATTTCCCTTACAACAAATTCCAGAGTTGCCCACAAAGAGGGAATGATTGCTAAACTGTTCTGGAAATTGTAGCTCTTTGAGAGGAACAGGGATTTTATAACAACTCTCAGCACCCTTAACCAGGGCAGCCAACTTGGCCCCCAGATTATGGGTGCCCAGTGTGCATGATGCCATGTCATAATGTGACATTATGACATCATGCACGCCGACCAGCCTCAGAACCTGACTTCCAGTGGTACCGAGGTCTCAGAAGATGCTGTCTGAGGCCTTGTGAGACCTTGAAAGTTGCACGGGGGCCCTGTGGTGTTGGGTGCTGACCAACCACAACAATTTTTTTGTGGGTGCTCAGGCACCCAGAGCCACCCATACTTGGTGCCCCTGCCCTTAACAAATTGCAGTTCCCAGAATTTCTCTGGGGAAGTTACGAATGTTTAAAGTGGTATCACAAAGCTTTCATTGTATGGTGTCAATCTGACCCAGGTGTAGCTTGGGGAGAGCTCCAGGGGACAGATAGACTGTCCTGGGGCCCCACGTTTAAATTCTGACTAAAGAAGGTTTACCGTGAACACTCCGTCTTTACATTAAACAAATACCATGACCACTGAATATAAACATGATGCTTTGCTCTCTTTGATATTTCAGTTATTGTTGTATCGTTCCGTTTTATTTATACCTTGACGACCTTCATTTCTTTGCCTAGTTGTGAAGATCAAACCCATTCATCCTGCAGCGAGGAGGCCGAAAGCCTCCCTTTTCAATTATCATTTTATTATATACCTTTAAATTTATAAGAAGTCTCTCTAAATTTTGAATTTAGGCCCTGTGGCCCACAAAGCAGGGCCTTTCTTCTCAATTAGCAATGGAGGTGAAAGGGCCTTATCAAAGTTTATTTGTTCATATCAAAGCTCCTCTTTTTTTGATCTCCTGAAAGGGATTGGGGAACGCACCATTAAGAAATCCCCTCCTATGTTCTTCCCCCAAAGGACAGAAAGCAACCTGCTAGGGTCCATTAGCATTTCAATATATTTCTCTCCTCAGGAAATGAATTGGCTTCCCAGGCTAATTTAGCAAAAGGAAAAAGGAAAAATCATGCACATGTATATCTACATCATGTTTAAAGGCCCACCACATCAATGGGACTACTGTATTCCACTTAGTCTGCTGAGGATTGAGCAATCATAGCAGTGCATTAGAAAGGTCAAATATATAACCATTTCAGCACTTGACAAGGGGTTTGAGGTGTGCTTCATGGCCCACTCTGACTCTTTATAGTGGGTTTAGGTTTGCAAACTATCAACCCAGAGGTCCTATGTGTCCCCTTAAGCCATCACTACAACAGCTCTACCTTCACTGTCAGAGGCAGTAGGCCTCTGAATACCACTTGGAGGGAATCACAACAGGGGAGAACAGTGGGTGGCGCTGTGGTCTAAACCACCGAGCCTCTTGAGCTTGCTGATCAGAAGGTTGGCGGTTCGAATCCCCACAACGGGGTGAGCTCCCGTTGCTTTGTCCCTGCTCCTGCCAACCTAGCAGTTCGAAAGCATGTCAAATTGCAAGGAGATAAATAGGTACTGCTGTGACGGGAAGGTAAACAGCATTTCCGTGCGCTCTGGCACTCATCACGGTGTTCCGTTGCACCAGAAGTGGTTTAGTCTTGCTGGCCTAATAATAATAATAATAATATATTATAATAAAAATATTATTTCTACATTATTATTATTATTATTATTTATACCCCACCCATCTGGCTGGGTTTCCCCAGCCACTCTGGGCGGCTCCCAACAGAATTAAATGTCTTCTAAACAGGAAAGCTGTCTGTGGACAAATGCCAGCTCCCTCGGCCTGAAGCGAGATGAGCACCGCAATCCCATCATCGCCTTTGACTGGACTTAACCATCCAGAGGCCCTTTACCTTTTACCTGCTTGTGGGCTTCCTGCAGGCATCTGGTTGGCCACTAAGCAAACCAAATGCTGGACTAGTTGTTTTCAATGTGACCATACCCCGGAAGTGGCCCGGAAGTGGCTTGGAAAAACTGGGACACCCCATTTTTTATTGTGAGAGAATGGCAGCATTCCCCCCCCCCTGAAGAAAGTGCTTTGGGGGGTCACAATCTTGCGCAGTACACCAAAACATGTTGTCAGGGGTTCAGGAGCAGAGGCACAGGGAAGAGAGGAGATGGAGAGCGAAGGGGAAGAATCCGAGGGGAGCGTAGGAGAAGAGGACAGTGGACCGAGGGATTCCATGAGCCTCTCCAGCGAATCGGAAGATTCACAGAAGGGGGCGCCAGTGGCCAGGGGTAGGGGGTTCCCAAGGGGAACACCCCAGGAGCAAGGGGGCAGCAGGGACTCCCAGAGCAGTAGTTGGAAATCAGGACCAGCTTCCCCACCAGAGCAGAGTGGGGGGGAAGAGTCCCAAGGATCGGGGCCAGTGCATTCCCCACCTGGGAGAGAAGATAAGGCAGGGCTGACCACACCTCCATCGGAGAGTCAGACAACGGAGGGGAGGTCAGATCCGGCCAGTGTACCGGAAGAGGGAAGCAGTGACAGAAGTAGTGTAACGGTCAGGAGGAAGGTCACTGGGTTGGCGCGAGAGGCAAGTTCAAATGTACAGGAGCGCGGGACAGCAGAGAATGAGGATTGGGAACCAGGTCCTAAAGCCCGCAGGAGGCAGGGGGAGGAGCTAAGCGACTCTGCGTCGGAAGAGTCCAGAAAGGGCAATGCCCCAGCGGGCAGGAGGACCCAGAGGAGGAGAGAGCAGCGTAAAAGGTGGAGCAGGGCTAGGATCTTAAACTGGTGTCACAGGGGAGGAGACTCAGACGGGACTTCGCCGGTCTAGGGTTAAGACGTAGAGCTGCGCGCTGCGGCTTTGAAATGGAAGTTGAACCTCAATAAAGACTTTTGTACATAACGACAGCCTCGCGTTGGTCCTCTGTGAGCTGGGACCTAGGGGCAGCTCTGACAGATGTGTTTTGGGGCATCGTGCCTGTTAAGAAACCAATCCTCTTTTTTTAAGGGGGGGGGGGAGACCGTGGCACAAAGTAACGGCAACCCAAATGACTGCTGTGCTTTTGTGATAGAAAACAGGAAGGTGGCGTCCCGGATTTTGGCATCAACGTGTTGGAGGGTATGTATGACTCAACAGGCAACATGGCCTACAACATCAGGGGCACTTCAGGAAGTAGTGTCATAGGGGCAGCATTTCTTTGTTGTGCCCCTTTATTATTTCATGGATTCACTCATAGGTAGCACAGTGGCCAACTATGCCTCACTTAAGAAAAAGAAGAAATGTATCAGTGCAAAAGAGGACTTTTATAAATTTTGCATCTGCAAATATATATGTATAAGCATAATTTTAGAAATAATTATTGCAATTGGAATTGCAATGCAGCAATCTCACCGTAATGAGGGAGATGGTGACTGGGCCACTGGGTTGCCTGCTGAGTTTGTTGTCTTGTTGATCACTGTTGTTACTGGAAAAATCCAAGGGCTCCCTTGGACAAAAAGTAAAGACACCAACCAGAGTAAATTGAAGCAAATCAGCAGCCTGTAGGCTTGGTCTTTATTGAAGAAAGACTGTCGCGACAGGGTGCTCCCCTCACTTGCAGGTGAGAGGAAAGACACAGAAAAATGGTGTGCAAGACCTTATAAAAACTTTTGAAATTCCCCTCCTCTAGGTCAAGCCCACCCCCAGAAACATCATGCATACATTACAGAAAGGAGGGGTTGAGGGAGGAGTTGCAGTGGTAACCTGAGTGTCCTGTCACCTGGCTGGTTCCCTTCTCTCCCCCTCCCCATGAGTCACTTCCAGGAGACAAAGGGGAGTTGGCAGTTTCCTGCCCCCTGAGGGAAGATCTGATCATTGTCCTTTGTTCCAGTCCGTGCTGAATCCACTCCCATATGCAAGTTCTTTGTGATCTTGATTGTCTTCTGTCTGGCATAGCAACTGGGCAGGGCTCCTGTGGATGTGCTGGGATGGTGAAGGGATTATGGCTGCCCTGTATCAAACCTTCCCCATTTTGTAGTCCTTCCTTCATGGAGTAAAATAAAAGTGGAACAGTGCAAAACCGATGTATGGTTGATTTTCTATGAATTTATAACAGAAGCATAGTGTATGTAGTGTGTGAGTGTGAGTGTGTGTGAAGTTTGTACAAACTGAAAGATTGGGGTGGGGTGGGGTTCCTGCTACACTGTTGACAAGCGATTTCAGGGACCCATGTTTCCTTTATGTTTTGGGTTTTTTTTATCTTCAGGTAGAAAGCAGTTCCCTGACATCCTTTCAAACTGATGGATGCCCTCTGCAAAGCAGGACCCTATTCTATGAAACCAGGGCTGAAATTTCAGTGATATCCCCCCCCCCCGAGAATGTTCTTTGTTGTGAGTCTTTGGGGAGCATACCATCCCATCCCTGTGAATCCCATCCCTGTGAATATGCAGCCAAATAGCACCCAGCACCAGGAGTTTCTCTGCCCAGGAAGAAGGGTGGAGAATTCCAGGTGCAAATGTTGATCCTTCAGCAAAGGTGATGAATGCATTGTCTGCATGACTGTTTAGAAAGAAACGTGCTTGTCGCCCAGCAATCGATAAGAATTCATTTGAATTTCAAAGCGGTGACGGCAATCAGAAAGGATTCATTAGGGAGTTTGTAGGCAATGTCATAAGCTCTTCCGCAGTCATTCCGCCATCATTCAGGATTCATTAAGTGCTATTTCGTGTTGGAAATAATGAGCTGTGGAAGCACTGTTAGCAGAGAATAATGGAAGGAAAGCAGGTTTACATATTGTAAATACTTTTCAGCTTAGAGGTCTTGACTGCTTCACCGCAAGAGAAGATGCAAAAGGCTACCCTTCTCCTTCTCCCCCACCCATAACCCGATCTTTGCTAGTTGAGTACACCTCAATTAAGTAGCGCATTAGAGTCGTGAGAACTCAAAATTGGAATTTTTAAAGTTCTCTCTGACTTAGTGGCTTCAAAATGTCAGTGGTTTAATTATCATATTGTTTCCAAGTGAGTACCGTTTGTTCAGGAATGCGGCTGCTTAATAAGAGTTTTACTGTAATTGGATCTGCGTAAAACTCCTCTTCGTTTATAACAGTGGAAATTTTCCACTTCAGCAACAAAAACAACCTTTCTCTCTTTTTCGTCCTGCCTGCCACTGAGCTGCAGCTCTTCGGTTGACAAAGAGCTTGGCTGCTGAGTTAGGCCAAGGACCCATCTAACCGAGCATCCTTTTCTCACAGTGGCCAACCAGAAGCCTATGGGATGCCAGGAAGTAGGACCTGAGCTCAACAGCACTCTACCCACATGATTCTTAGCAGCAGGAATTCAGAAGGAACAGAACTCAGTCATTTTATAAAATATTAGTAGAAACAGAGAATCAAGAAGATCAATTAAAAGAGGTGTGGGGAAAGGAGACAACAGGGCATATAGATAGTCAAAGGCTGGGGGGAAATATGGGAGAATCGTACGTTGAAAATGTCTGTAAGAATAAAAGAAAATTATTATATATTTTTTAAAAATATTTTTAAAATTTATTTAACATAATTGTTACAAAATATAAGTAAAATAGTGCAAATACATACATATATATTTTAAATAAGCACATATATATATATATATATAAAGGAACAAACGAGAAAAAAAGAAGAAAAGAAAAAAGAAGAAGAAATAAAGAGAAAAGAAGAAGAAGAAAAGCTGGAAGAATTCCTTCCAAGTTTGTTCTACAAATATCTCAATATGAAAATAATAATAAAATTTCATTGATTGACTTCCATCACTTACAGAAAATTATTATAAATTAGTTTGGAGATGGTATTTAACACTAGACAGATTAAATCAAATAAAGACAAGGAATATGCAGGAGAAATGATTTTGAGGGGATATGGAGGGTGTTGGTAGAATTTGTACTGTTAAAATGGAAAGGGGTCAGAACATCGCAAAAAGTGTTGAAATTTTGGGAGGTTGGATAGTTACAATGGAATGGTCTCAGTGGTGGGGTGCATATTTTTATTCTTATTTATGTACGATTATTATTTTGTCAAAAACGAAAAACTCAGTCATCATGGCTAGCAGCCATCGATACATTTACTTGCAGAACGTCCCAGGTTTAACCTCTGGCATCTCTTGGTAGCTATGGGAATATCTTTGAAGAATCACTGCTGAGCTACACTGACCAATGGTCCTATATGCTCAAGTCATACATGCAAAATCCAGTGCAGAGATTTGCACGGTTGCCAATTTGCTACCAGGCTAAGTTCAAGGTGTTACTATTAGTATATAAAGCCTTTAACAACTTGGGGCCAGTTTATCTACAAGATTGTCTTACACCATATGTGCCCACCCTAACGGCTTTCATCAGTAGAATTGGTACTATTACAGGTGCCCCATAGTACCCATTCTGCTTTTGTGAGAACTCGTTTGGTGTGGCAGCACCTGCAATTCCGAACTCCCTGCCTACTGATATTACACGAGCGCCTTCAATGCATTATTTTTAGACCGCTAAAATCAAGTCTAACCAGGTGTTTAGAAAGCTAATGTGAGCTTTAATTTGTTCCAGTCTATTATTGTTTTGGGACGCAGGTGGCACTGTGGGTTAAAGCCTCAGCGCCTAGGACTTGCCGATCGAAAGGTCGGCGGTTCGAATCCCTGCGGCGGGGTGCGCTCCCGCTGCTCGGTCCCAGCGCCTGCCAACCTAGCAGTTCGAAAGCACCTCCAGGTGCAAGTAGATAAATAGGGACCGCTTACCAGCGGGAAGGTAAACGGCGTTTCCGTGTGCGGCTCTGGCTCGCCAGAGCAGCGATGTCACGCTGGCCACGTGACCCAGAAGTGTCTCCGGACAGCGCTGGCCCCTGGCCTCTTAAGTGAGATGGGCGCACAACCCCAGAGTCTGTCAAGACTGGCCCGTACGGGCAGGGGTACCTTTACCTTTACCTTTATTATTGTTTTAACTTTCTATATGTTTTAAATTATTATTTTTTAAAGTGATAATTTTATTGGGTTTTCTTTTGGGGGTTTCAACTTTGAGGTCCCCCCTCCCCCCATAATTGAGCTGTGAATACATTTTATGAAATAAAATAAATAACTAAAACCTGAAGAACTGCAATATATTGTCACTTAGAGGAGGTAATGGAAACATCCTTTATCCGGAGCTCTGGAAGTTTTTGTTTAATTGGAGTTTGTTCAAGGTGCATTGTTTTCAGAATGACATTGGTTGGTGCTGTTTCAACCTCTCAATCAGCCTGGCATTTGCTCTAACCTTTATTGACTTACAACACCCGTCCATTTCCTCCTCTAGCTCTCCTCAGCTCTGAAATCCAATATACAGGAGACAGAGATGTAAGAAGGCTTTGAATCTTAAATGAATCAGCCTCTCTCAAATGAGAGGTTCAGTACACTACATTAGCAAAGATCCCCTCTTCTCTTCCCTCTCTATTTCAGTCTTGATATATATGTATAGCTTTTCGTTCAGCCATGACCTTCTGTTAAAAGTGAAGAGCCTTTTTGTGAAGGATCCAAGAGATGGAGACCGTCTGAATTTAGAAAAACATGCTAGGGGCTGATGAGAACTTGAGTCCAACAACATCTGGAGAACCACAAGCTTCCCCACCCTTCATGCAAAGCATGTTCTCTATCACCGAACACTGGAAGCTGCCTTATATCAAGACTGATCACTGGTCCATCTAGTTCAGTATTGTCTACACCAGGAAAGTAGAATGTGGGTACAGTGGTACCTCGGGTTAAGAACTTAATTTGTTCTGGAGGTCCGTTCTTAACCTGAAACTGTTCTTAACCTGAAGCACCACTTTAGCTAATGGGGCCTCCCACTGCCACAACGCAATTTCTGTTCTCATCCTGAAGCAAAGTTCTTAACTTGAGGTACTATTTCTGGGATAACGGAGTCTGTAACCTGAAGCGTCTGTAACCCGAGGTTCCACTGTGCTTGTTTCTGAGTAGCTCTTTATAGACAGTTATTGGGCTGCTTTATCTGTTGGGGTAGAAGGTATGAGAGCAAGCTTGCCCAACCAGTCACTTTGTTTAGGCAATGTTTCTGACTGACTAGTTAAGTACCATGATCAGCGTCACCAAAGAAGCTGCTCTGTGCCATAGAATGAATGAGTTAGCCTTCCCCACTCATCTGGCTGCTAGGTGGAAGAACAATTGTGAGAGAGGGTTTGGGTTCGTGTAAATCTGTGTTCAGATCTCAGCTGAATCCCTACATAATACCACTTGTACATGGGCTGAAGTCTTTTGTTTGGGCTTCGATTGCTGCGTAAAATGTGTGCTTCCCCCTGTTGCTTCTTTCCATTTCTCCAAGCGGCAACTCCCCCCCCCCCCGCGCCGGCATACTTGGCTTCAGACAAAAGGAGATGCTGCAGCTTTAATGAAAATTTAAAAGTCAATGAGACACAGACGGGGGTTGGGGTGGTCGGGGAGAGAAAGGGAGAGATGGAGAGGGGGAGAAATGACCCGGGATGAGAGTAGTCCAATGAATAAATTCAAACCATTTAGAGAATGTTTGGAAAGATCAGAAGGGCACCTTTGCTCGCAGCATTTTAACGAGCCTTGGAGAATTAGCGAGAGGGCTGAAAAATGAGTGGCACTGGCAAAGAGTAATTTGGTTGCGATCACTTGAGGGTGATGAATGAGGATGTGGCATAGCCTCTGCAGAGAGGGATTGTCTCTTCTCAAACAATTGTGTTTCGCCGACATGGGAGGGAGACATATTACAGCAGGGGCAATGGCTGGCTTTGGATGCAATGGTGATGTGGGACGCATCGGAATTGCCTTGCTGGAATGACACTGAGGATCCGATCTGCATTCTCTTGTTTATGGTGGCCAGGAAGCTCAAGATCGGGCTTGAAAGCAGGGCTGCACAAAGCGGACCATCTAGATTTTTCTCCATTTCTCTCTGATGCAAAACCCTTCCCCATATTTTTGCACACAATTTTTCTTAATGAACACATTTTTGCAAACAATTTCCCCCTCTTTAAAAAGTAATAATAATAATAATAATAATAATAATAATAATAATAATTTATTATTTATGCCCCGCCCATCTGGCTGGGCTTCCCCAGCCACTCTGGGCGGCTTCCAAAAGAATATTAAACTACTGTGATACATCAAACATTAAAAGCTTCCCTAAACAGGGCTGCCTTCAGATGTCTTCTAAAAGTCTGGTAGTTGTTGTTCTCTTTGACATCTGGTGGGAGGGCGTTCCACAGGGAGGGTGCCACTACCGAGAAGGCCCTCTGCCTGGTTCCCTGTAACTTGGCTTCTCGCAGTGAGGGAACCGCCAGAAGGCCCTCGGTGCTGGACCTCAGTGTCCGGGTAGAACGATGGGGGTGGAGACGCTCCTTCAGGTATACTGGACCGAGGCCGTTTAGTGGTACCTTGGGTTACATACGCTTCAGGTTACATACGCTTCAAGTTACAGACTCTGCTAACCCAGAAATAGTACCTCAGGTTAAGAACTTTGCTTCAGGATGAGAACAGAAATCGGGCTCCGGCGGCGCAGCAGCAGTGGGAGGCCCCATTAGCTAAAGTGATGCTTCAGGTTAAGAACAGTTTCAGGTTAAGTACGGACCTCCAGAACGAATTAAGTACTTAACCCAAGGTACCACTGTATGTGGATTTCATTACAGCACACTTTTCAGCATGCGCTTTTCCCAGATAGATGCATTTTTGCATTGGCTGGAGAATCCACTGGCAAACTCGGGGATGTGCAAATTTTGAAGGCTTGCTGCACTTCAGTTTGAGTCCTGCTTCAGGAAGTACATGCTAGATAAGTTAAAACATGGGTAGACAAACTAAGGCTCGGGGGCCGGATCTAGCCCAATCGCCTTCTAAATCTGATCCGCAGATGGTCCCGGAATTGGTGTGTTTTTACATGAGTAGAATGTGTCCTTTTATTTAAAATGCATCTCTGGGTTATTTGTGGGGCCTGCCTGGTGATTTTTTTCCATGAGTAGACTGTGTGCTTCTATTTAAAATGCATCTCTGGGTTATTTGTGGGGCATAGGAATTTGTTATTTTATTTTTTCCAAAATATAGTTGGCCCCCCACAAGTTCTGAGGGACAGTGGACCGGCCCCCTGCTGAAATGTTTGCTGACCTCTGAGTTAAAAGGAAGGGGCTGGTTCACAGCCTGGGGTACTTCTGGATTCAGCCTTGTCCCTGGAAGCCCAGAAGGGTGAGACCTTGCCAACACAGAAACATAGAATTGTAGAGTTGGAAGGGACCATGAGGGTCATCTAGTTCAACCCCCATATAGCAGCTCAGAGCTCTGAACAGGTTGCCAGGTTACTATTAGTATATAAATCTTTTGACTTCTTCAATCTGTGGAACTGGCACTGTTACACATGCAATAAATAAACTTCTTCTGCATTTGCATTTCCAATGGCATTTTCACTAACATTTTTGTGCACACATTACCCTAGTCCATGAATTTCTGAACACACCCATTGGCTGATGGACTGCACTGCGAAATCTGGGTAAATGCAGATTCTGGAGGATGCCTGAGTTTCGGTTCACAAACTGTTTCAGAATGCAAACCGGATCAGCTTGCCTTGAAATGTGAACCGAATTATCCCCCTTTGTCACCCATTGCTCTGTGGCAAGAGATCCAAGAGATCTAGATTCAATTCCCGGGGGCATCTCCAGTTATAAACCTTGGAGACCTGCTGCCATTCAGAGTAAACAGTGCTAGGCCAAGTGGACCAAAGGCAGCTCTGTGTATTCAAAACCAAGAAGCCTGTGGAGGAGAAAAAATCCAAGTCAATTGATCTCCAAAGACTGAAATATTCCTTAATAGTCCCTGCTGCTGTAGGAGGCTGATGAATTCATCTTGAGCCAGGAAGATTGAACTCAGTTTAAGAGCAAGGGGGGAGGACATGAGATATGTATTAAGGTAGATGAAGGCTGAATTAAGATTAATGATAGCCTTTTGGAGTGGACTGGGATCTTCAACCCTGATATGAAAGCAGGAAGTCCAGAGATGGAATACAAATTACTTATATTACCTACTGGTAGCCTTCAGCTGTTATTAAGTCTCACCTAAAGCAGCCCATTCATATGCAGGCTGGAGAAGCATGAATGTCCCCATATTTCCTTCACACCTACAGTGGATGCCATTAGACTGAGAGCACACAAGTGTTCATAACACCCCTTTCCAAAATACCACTTCAGGTGAGGGTATAAATGAGGTCTAAGCAATAACAACAACAATAATAATGCACATTTCTCTTCAGGCTTTCTTCCATCATGGTACTCAGAGCAGAACACTCACAATTCCCAGGTGATTTCCCATCCAGGCAGTGATTAGGGCCAACCCTACTCATCTCATGAAACAAATATGGATTTTGGAATTTTGGTTGGCCCCATATGGATTATGGAGGGATGTTCCTCCAAAAAAGACCCTGGACCTATTTCTTGGCTATTTGGCAGGCTTAATCCAGAATGGATGTGCCTGTAAATTTTCTCCACTTTGGCCAAAAGGGGGAGGGGAGTTATAGCTGTTTTCAGGTCCTCCATGATAGCGAATGGGGAACATGGAACTTCATTTTGTACAGAGCAGCTTGGAACTTAAACACAGATCAAAGTGTAGAGAGAACACAGACTTAGAAACAGATTGGATTAAAAAATAAAATCATAAAGAGTATAAAATCATAGAATTTGTAGAGTCAGGAGGGTTATCTAGTCCAACCCCCCTGCAATGCAGGAATTTTTAGAGATAATAATAATAACAATAACAACAATAATAGTAATTTATTATTTATACCCTGCCCATCTGGCTGGGTTTCCCCAGCCACTCTTGGCGGCTTCCAACAAAATATTAAAATACATGCCCCCCCCCCACTTCTACTGCCGTGGCATTTGGAATTGGCAGCAGGGCAGGCCATGGACCTTCCTTAGGACTTGGGCCATTAAGAGCCGCCCAGTCGTGTTGACCGTTGTACTGAGCCTGAGATATGGCTTCCCCACTCACTGAAGTACCAAGATGGCAGCCGGGTCCTCTTGGTAAAAGTCCCCCTCGTGTGCCAGAGCTCACCTCCTCACCATAATATTCCATTCCCCCATTACTTATACCTTTCTTTTGCCCTTCCCAGTAGACATTCTGCCTTGGTCCCACCACCGCAGCCTCTCCCTCCCAAACTCTGAACTCGGCCACATCCTGCTATTAGCTCAATGTACTGAAAGCTAACTAGACCTAACAAAGCGGCCTTCAAACAAGGCCGCAACGGTAAGGGTTTAACGACACCATACAGACACCCATCCCAGGAATATAAGCATTAAAATTTGTCAAGCATAGAAAGGAAATGGCAAAACATTGCCCTGGAGCAAACTCGCTGTATCAATGCAGCAAGGAAAACTGCTTAAAGTGGCTTCTTTGGATATTTGCTCCGCAATCTGAAGTTGCAACACTCTGGTTCCATCTCCTCGAAGGGCAGGGGTTCGCAGTTTTTCATGGGGAAGGAAAGATTAAAGGGATTCACCTTCCATGACGGGTTACTGTGGCTGAGCTGAAGATTAGTGCAGAATTTCTAATAAGAAGCTGTGGGACAATAGCAGTACATACGTCTGGAAAAATGTGAGAGATGCCGAGCGGGTGTCTTACGGAGGCCTTTGAGTTCCCAGAAGCGTGTGGGCCTGATTCCACATGAAATATCCTTTGCATCAAAACAGTTGGCGAGAAAATTGGTAGCCCAGAGGATCAGGTCTCTATCTTGCCAACACAGATAATCATTATTATGCAGCCTGAGCTCCAGGTGTGCAGTCATGTACTGTGGAGTTTACAGGTGTCTCTGGAACACGCAGCACTATGGGCATTGTCCAATGGAGGCTGAAATTGAGAAAGGCCCCAGTGTCTTATGAAGCTCAACAAGGGAAGATTACCTCCGGCATTAGGAGAGACATGAACTACGGTTTGCCAAAATAACATCTGCCCTACGTGCTTGATAGTAGGCTCGTTCTCCAAGCGTGGATTCTTGTGCAGATGAAACAGCACTAGCCCTTTGCAAAAGGGAGGTGTTAGGAGGCTCAGGGGAAGCCCAAGTATTAAAAAACCCAAAGCAATGGAAGAAATTTAAAATCTACTTACAAAAACATTGTAAAATTTTTGAATGTTGATGACATTGAAATGAAATGAATGGGTTCTAGTAAAAAAGGTAAAATATAAATATGAAAGAAGGGATAGATATTAGATGAAAATTAGGAACAAACATGAGAATATGTTTGAGAAGAAAGATAATTAAGGATAAAATTAATAAGGAATTTGCTAATTAATTTCAAATTGGAATACAAGAAAGGGGGGGTGAGAGGAAGTCAAGAAAATAGGTTTATGAATGGTAAGAAATTAAAGAGAGGGGTTTTCTTTTTTAATTTTTTGAATTCTCTTTTAGTGTTTTAATTTTTTCTTTTTTTCCTTTTCTTATGTGTTAACTGTTTGTTTTATTGTATTCTGATGTTTTTTGTATGTTTATATACTTTGTGTTTTTTTCATGTAACCTTTTTCTCTGATAAAACTTAATAAAATATCATAAAAAACCCCCAAAGCAAAATAAAACACTTTTGCTGGAGCAGGGGATCAAAATGGGGGAAAGCTGCAAAAAGTGCCATGAGTTTTGAGCTCACTTGACAGACAGGGAATGCCAGCTGATTGTTGAGAAGGAAAATGGGGGAAAGGGAATAGTGTAGAGGAATAATGGGAGCAATATTGCCCCTCCATTATTAGAACTTCACTAAAGCAAGCTAAGGGTATGGGTGGTGCTGTGGTGTAAACCACTGAGCATTGGGCTTGCAGTCACTGTAGGGCATTGGGCTTGCACTCACAGCAGGGTCGGCAGTGCACCTGAGCCACGCGTCTCTCCTGGGAGAGACACAGTGGCTTGGGCACGCACAGGCTCTACGCTGCCCAAACAGTCCGCCCGCTGCCTACCCCCCCCCCCAGCTGTTGGGCGGCTGAGTGGAGGGAGGCAGGCCCTGCGGTGTGCCCCGCCCCTATGGGTGGCTCGCCCTGTCCTCGCCCCACCCCTATGGGTGGCTCGCCCTGCCCGTGTCCCAGGCACCCAAGCGGCTTCCTCTGCCGCTGCACAGAATTGGAGAGACAGAGGGGTGGGACTCACTGGAAGCCACTATCTAAGAGAGACTGCATTCTTTTGTCTCTCTGTGTGACTATTCAATAAATACATGGTAAGAACTCTTCTCGTTTATGGATTGTGGTTATCATCAAAGAGACATTTTAGACTATCGAGCAGGAGAGGTCTAGAGTACAAAGTGATACCATGTTGGTTTCGTGGTTCACTTAACTTTCTGCTGAGTCAATATACAAAGCTGCTGAGCACTGTCTGAGTATTGTCTGTACCAGGGTAGGATGTTCACCAAAATGGATGCTAGACGAGGTGGATGTTCCCAGGGTAGGGAACCTCATTACAGCTGAAATCCTACCGAAATGATCCGTGAGCTGAAATCCTACTAGAATGATCGGTGAGCTGATAGCCTATTGGAATGGCTATTCAATGCATAGGTGCATCTAATGCCAGCCATACTCAGAGTAGACTCACTTAAATTAGGAGGCAAGACTAATTTAAGTCCAGTAATTTTAGTAGTTGCATGCAACCCATAGTCAGCTAGTGTTTTCCTAGGAGATTTACATTTCTTGAGTAAAACTGATTTGCAGATCCACCAGGTAAATAAAGACAACATTCTTAGCTGTGAAGGTACTTAAGAGCAGAGTAAAACATACCTTTTTTTTTTCCTTGTTGGAGCTCAATTTTCAAAAATCAATGAGATGAGAAAGGTCTGCTGTCCAATTTGATTCTCTTGGTACTCAAACATTGCAAAGATTAATGACAGACATAAGAACGGAAAGGTGTGCCCTCCTTCGATCTGGTCTGGCTACTGCTGCTTAATGCCTCCATCCATGCTGTGAAGTCAGGGAAGAGGCCTCCTTGAGATCCTCCTAGGTTCAAGGGAAGTCCTGCTCAACCACAACTTCCTGGCTCATAATAAAGAGGTCCCCTATGCATCTTTGACAGAACATCAATGTGTGCACTGAGAAGCCTTTGATCTCCAGTAAGCATGCCCATGTTCAGAGTAGGCAGCAGCAAAGAGGGGGGTGGGGGAAGCAAGCCCAACCTTATAATAGAGAAGAATCTACATTATTCCAGTTGCAGGTCTCCTCTAAGAACTCAGAGACGGCCCAGGTGAATTGCATGCACTTATCATGTCAGAGACATGCAGGCATCTTGCTGATTTACTAGAAGTTTGCAGATTTGCTCCATTTACAGGATTTCTTCATTTCTGAATGAACTGTGCAATAGATTAGAGACGTTCACTTCTGTTCAGGAGGAGGGGAGGCAGTGGAATTGTGTGTATGTGTGTATGTATGATAAGATTTGGGCAAATGGCCTTTTATAGCATTTTGCTCCTGGCTTTGGAAGAAACCTAAACAGATGATATATATAATAATAATAATAATAATAATAATAATAATAATAATAGCAACAAAAGTCCATTTTTTCCTCCCCCACCCCATTCTGGAGTTGCGTACTGAAAGACCACCTCGGTGGATTGTACCTAATCACAACCTTTCAACACTATCAGGCATGGCCCATTAGAGGCACCAGTCTTCCAAAACAAATTACTTACTGTAATCCCTCTCCTGATGTATGCAGTAAAAGACAATAGCACAGCTCATCGGCCAGCACTGCTCTTTGAGATTTATAGTGTGCAGCTAAGCAAACTTCCATTTATAGTTATATCCCCAAACTGACCCACAAGCCACAAAGAGTATTAAAACAGTTGCACTCTTAATGGCACAGGCCCTTTACTGCTACAAAACTAATGTCGGCTCATTGTGGATTCATGGAACAACAGAGGTTTACAGCCGATAAGGATCTCAAACACCTTTTCCCTCTGCCTGATACTGTGCTGTCATTTCAGCAGTGCAAACAGAGGACTCTTGATGGTTGCAACAGGATCAGTACCCCCAAGTGATGCCTTGCTAAATTTATGGAAGCAGCGAACACTTCCTTTCTCCCATTGCCACTGCTATATATTTCAAAGGGACAAGCATCAGATCATATAAATATGTCCTTCTCACAAGTGCTGCAGGACGTATTAACTTGTAGACATGCCACTATCCTGCTGTCAAAAGCCTCTTGCTATCAGAAAGCTATTCCTGATGTTTAGTCAGGATCTCCTTTCTTGTAACTTGAAGACATTGGTGCAGGTCCAACCCTCCAGAGCAGAGCAGAAGAAAAACAAGCTTGCTCCATCTTCCATGTGACAGCCCTTGAGATATTTGAAGATAGCTATCATATCTCCTCCCAGTCTCCTATTTTCCAGGCCCAACTGCCTCAACCATTCCTTTAAATACTTGGTTTCCAGATCCTTGATCATCTTGGTTGCCGTCCTCTGCACACATTACAGCTTGTTATTATTTTTCTTAAATTGTGGTGCCCCAAACTGGACAAAGGACTCCAGGTGTGGTCTGACCAAAGCAGAATAAAAGTAAAGGGACCCCTGACCATTAGGTCCAGTTGTGACTGACGACACTGGGGTTGCGACGCTCATCTCGCTTTATTGGCTGAGGGAGCTGGAATACAGCTTCTGGGTCATGTGGCCAGCATGACTAAGCCGCTTCTGGCGAACCAGAACAGCGCATAGAAACACCGTTTACCTTCCTGCCGGAGCAGTACCTATTTATCTACTTGCACTTTGACGTGCTTTTGAACTGCTAGGTTGGCAGGAGCAGGGACCAAGCAACTGGAGCTCACCCCGTCACAGGGATTCGAACCGCCGACCTTCTGATCGGCAAGTCCTAGGCTCTGTGGTTTAACCCACAGTGCCACCTGCGTCCCTTACCTATTATACTCAGTAGATATACCTCTGGTTTTTTTCTCTAAAGTAACTCTGAGCATCTTTTATATTTCCTCATTAATTATACCCCCCCCCTTTTTAAACTTTTCCGCAGCCCCACCATAGATGTATCAGTGTGCCCTCTGCCTCCTTGCATTTCCAGCATAAATTGGAGTTTGATTTGTATATTTTGGAAAGTTTTACTGGGGTCATATGCCATCTGTAAAACATTTTCATTATATTTTCTTCTATAGTATAGCGTGCAGTAAATTTTACATCATTCTTTAACAGCCTTTCCCACTGCTCCAAATTTTATTATATACCCAATGTCCTGTGCCCATTTAATCTGTACTTCTTTTACTTGGTCATCCTTTAAACTCCATCCCAATAATAAATCATAAACTCTTGATAATAATTTTTGATTACTTCCTAATAAAACTTTTTGTAATAACAAATCTTCTTTTCCAAATCCTCGGGTCTTTTTATCCGAGTTAAAGACGTTGCTTAATTGCTGATATTGGAGCCAGTCTGCGATATAATGCCTTATTTCTACAAATGTTTTCAACTTTGCTTGTCCCTGGTCCTCCCTTAATAATTGACTGTATGTTCCCAAATTTCCAGTCATATTTAGTTTTTTAGCTGAAAAGGCCTCTAGTGGTGATAGCCATCGTGTTGTGTACAGTTGTAACAATGACTGATAAGCAGTCTAAACCTTATACAGTGCACTTCTGATTACGGTGGTACCTCGGGTCACAAACACCTCAGGTTACAGACTCCGCTAACCAGGAAGTAGTACCTCGGGTTAAGAACTTTATCTCATGATGAGAACAGAAATTGTGTGGCAGCATCAGGAGGCCCCATTAGCTAAAGTGGTACCTCAGGTTAAGAACGGTTTCCGGTTAAGAACAGACCTCTGGAACGAATTAAGTTCGTAACCAGAGGTACCATGGTATATGATTTGTAAAACCTTTATGGACTTTAACTTTATTGTAGGCCAGATAGGCCACCCATATCTATTGTCAAAACTTTCTATATCCAAAATATCTAATTTATCTTAACATAATCCAATCTTTAATCCAAATTATACACTCTGCTACATAATAAATTTTTAGATTTGGAAGGGCAAAACCTCCTCTCCCTGTCCTATCTGTCATTAGTTTATATTTGATGTGGGGCTTTTTTCCTTGCCAGATAAATTCTGGCAAAAATTTCCTCTATTCCTCAAAGCAATCATATTTTGTTATTATTGGAATCATTTGAAATAGGAAGAGAAACTTTGGAAGCATATTCATTTTTAACACAGAGATTCTTCCCCATAGTGATAATTTCAATCTTGACCAGATTTCTAGGTCTTTTTTAATTTCTTTCTAAATCTTTTTATAATTGACTTCATATGAATTGACATTTTTCATCGTAATTTCAATACCCAGATATTTTGATTTAACTATCTCTAAACCTGTTTTTTTTCCCTTTAATTCTGTTTTCTCTTGGTTCTGTATATTCTTAACCATTAATTTTGTTTTTACTTTATTGAGTTTGAACTCTGAAACTTCACCAAATTCTGTTATTTTTTTCTAAAGCTTTGGGAATGCTCTTTAATGGATTTTCTAATGTTAGTATCAAATCATCAGCAAAAGCTTTTAGCTTAAAATACCAACTTCCTAGTGTTATTCCTTTGATTTCTTCCTCTTTCCTGATTACCAAATTTAGTATTTCCAGTGTTAATATACATAATAAAGGGGATAAGGGGCAGCCCTGTCTTGTTCCTTTTTCAATCAAAACGTGTTCTGTCTTTTCATTATTGATTATTAAATTTGCTTTTTGCTTTTCGTAGATGGCTTTTATTCCATTGGTGAAGCATTCTCCCATTCTTAAGAATTCTTAAGAATTTCCAAGAAAGATTATCGAAGGCCTTCTCGGCATCAACCAACACGAAGGCCGCTTTTTTTATTAGGTCTCCAGTCTAGATATTCTATCAGGTCTATAATTATAGTAGTAGTAGTAGTAGTAGTAGTAATAATAATAATAATAATAATAACAATAATAATAAATTTATTTGTACCCCAAGGCCGGGCTCAGGGTGGCTAACATCATAAAACTAACGCAGTATACAAAGAACATAAAAACAGGTAATCAATTAATTAAAATACATCTTAAAATTAGTTCAGAACAAATGAAAATCTGGACAGAGGGCAGCCTATGGGTAAAATTGAGAGTGGTTAATATTCTCCAAAGCCAACAGGATGACCCCTGTTTGTGGATTAGAACAATGTTTGCTTCTTCCCATGTATGTGGAATTTTCCCTTTTTGTATTCTATCATTCATGAGTTTTTGGAGTGTTGGTGCTAAGACTTCTTCCAATTTCTTGTAATGTATTATGGGGAGCCAGTCAACATGCAAGTTCTTTTATTAATTTGGCTTCTACATCTTCATTTTGCTTTTCTGGTATGCCTCTGATGCGCAGAATAAGTTCTCTGTGGTGCATCTCGAGTATAGCTATTTGATCTAATGTTTCTTCTTGCACTTTTTAAAACTCCATTATTTCATCTGTTAAATCACCCATCAGAATCTTTTTCTGGTCTGCAAATTCCATTAAATCTTTTTTTTTTTAACATTGTCCCATTTTAACTTGAAGGTTCTCTGAACTGTCTCTCAGTAGAGGTTTGATCTCTGCTGTAGCAGTCATCTCAACAAGTGCACCCTGAATTATTTCACACACATAGTGGTACTTTGATGTGCTGGTTCTTGTGTGAAACTTCTCACTCTGCAATAACTTCAGGCAAATCTGTTTATCTTCCAGTAGGCCATTGGTTTTCAACCAGTATGCTGTGGCACCCTGGGCTGACTTGATGGATGTTCAGGGGAGCCCCAGTGACTTTCCTTTCATTAACTCGCAGCCCATACCTTTCGGCATTCTCACTTTCTTTCCAGGGAACATTTGGGGAGCAGGCAGCTTTAACTTGTAGCCCATTATCTTCCTGAAATAAAACAGGAGCAACAAAAAAGTGGGGAAACACTTTTGTATTTCTGTTTATCTACTTAAAATCCCCCCAAAAAAATCCCACAAAAATCCTCCCCAGCTTCATTAACTTAACAGTTCCTTGGTTTTAAAAACAGAGGGCTTGAAAAATGCAAGAAAACAGTAAAGTAGCTTGATGGTGTGCATGTGTGTGTGCTTTATCAGGAGGAATTTAAAAAACAAAACCCAGAACTGGGAAAATTTATTTCTCTACACAAGTATAGCAGATTGAATGATATATGCTCAGAAATGGAAAGAGGGAACAATACCAACAAAGGAGGAATAGCAGATGAGATTGGTGGAATATATAGCATAGGTATCAACTTTTCCCTTTTCTTGCGAGGAATCCTATTCAGAATACTATCACTAACGAGCTTGGGTCTGAAACGTCTTATATCTTCACTGATCCTTTACTGCGAATGTAACAAACTCTCTATAAATTATGAGAAGACAAAAATTTTGGTCTTCTCGAATGGTTGGAAATTAGAGAAATGGAAAATAAGAGGGCAAGAAATCCAACAAGTGAAAATCCATAGATATCTGGGAATCTTATTCCAGAGCAACTTAGGGTGGGCAACCCATCGCACAAATGCCATAAAACAGGCAAAGTGCATCTCATCAGCAGTTGCCCGTTTTTATTATCAGAAAGGTAATCAATTTATTCCTGCGGCCAATCAGATATTTCAAGCAAAAGTGCAATCCCAGATATTCTATGGTATCCCGCTATGGGTCCAAGCATATAACAGTGATATAAAAAAGATTCACTCCAGCTTTTTGAGACGTATTCTTGGACTCCCTCTTATGATCAAATATGAAACAATGTGTGCAGAAATAGGCATACACACAATGGAATACTGGGCATGGTCCACCTCAATAAAGTATTGGTTACGCTGCCATTTTCGCTGCCCTCCATCAAGTCTGCTCGCTGATTTGCTCAAAGACCCTTATAAATCAAGATGGTATCAGCACCTTGAAAAAAAAATTGAATCTTTAGGCATCGAGCTGGAGCTCCTGTACAATTCTAATGAGCAATATATTCTCTATAATATCCTAACTAGACTAAAGGATGTCGAGAGACAAAATATTATGGCAGCTGTAAACAAAATTTGCTCCCCCAGATTCTACGATTTAAATATCTTAGATTGCAGAGCCAATTACGTCTCTAAATTAATAATCCCAGCCCAACGTAGGGCTTTTATGCTGGCCCGTTTGAATGTTTTTCCCTCAGCATTTGTCTGGGGAAGATATCAAAACATTCCCAGAAGCAAGAGATTCTGCAGATGTTCTATGAATGTCCCGGACACTGTAGAGCATATCCTCTTTCATTGCCCATTGTACAGTACGCTCCGTCAACGCGTGCTGTCCCCCCTTTCGGGTGGTCTGGAACCCCAGCAAGTTGAATGTGTGGGACTCTACCTATCCGACGCTGACCAAAGGGTAACGGCGGGGGTAGCCGAGTTTTTGGCAGCAGTCCTCCAAGGAGCAGGTTAACAAGGAAAACCACTGATTCTATATGTATATATTTATATTTGTATGTAGCCAACTCCTGCCTTTTTATATATATCTCAAGGCTTTTATATGTTATTTTCCTTTTATGGTTTTACCTGCATAATGCCTAATAAAGGTTTGATAAGTAGTAGTATAAGGGAATTTCCCTTAAAAAAAAGGGAAACGTTGACAGCTATAGAATTAGCTAACTCAACTAATAAAATAAGACATTGGTTTTCAACCAGTGTGCCGTGGCACCCTGGGGTGACTTGTGTTATGTTCAGGGGAACCCCAGTGACTGTCCTTTTATTAACTTGCAGTCCATACCTTTCGGCATTCTCTCTCTCTATCTCCAGGGAACATTTGGGGAGCAGGCAGTTTTAACTTGTAGCCCATTATCTTCCTGAAATAAAACAGGAGCAACAAAAAAGTGGGGAAACACTTTTGTATGACTGTTTATCTACTTAAAATCGCCCCCCCCCAAAAAAATCCTCCCCAGCTTCAGTAACTTAACTGTTCCTTGGTTTTAAATAGCAGGTTTCGATTAAACACTTACAATTAATAGAATAAATATAGCATATATAAGGATGGTGTAAAAAGCGTGGAAAGTTTAACATTATAAATCTAATGCACAAAAAATGTAAGACATACTAAAAAATGCAGAAGAAGGCATTATGTAAAAACAAACCAGAAAAGGAAGTTGAGGGAAGTCATAGAGGGGAAAGGGTTTTTTGGAAATTGTATTTCTTCTTCTTTATATGATGTGAAAAATTGATGTATTAAAATATAAAACCTGAGAAAAATGGATTAAAAATAATAATAATAATTTTTTTAAAAAATGAAATAAAAAAGGACTTTAAGAAACTTTCCCGTGTCTTTATACTTTCCTGGGCAACGAGCCAGGAGCCACTAACAGCATCCTGACAACACCTCAATCTCGGCTACATTGTCAGAATCTGTGGAAGATAAGACTACACAAGTTACCGTACTTTTCTGTGTATAAGACGACCTTTTTTTACCCAAAATTTAATTATAAAATGGGGGGGGGTCGTGTTATACATGGGTAGTGCCTTTTTTGGGGATGTGCGATGGTTGTTGCAGCAAGCAGGAGAGTGTGAGTGGTGATTGAATGGGTGATTGGTAACTGCGGCAATGTCCGCTGTTTATTGGCTAGCGCTACCGTCAATTGGGAGTGACTTGCGCCTGCTTTTGCTCATCAGGGAGACGATAGGCTGCTTTAGCGACATGTGCGATTGAAAGTGGCGCTTCAGAGGGCGGGTGATTTTTGCTAACTGCCTCCCAAAGGCAACTCTGGGCAATCTCCCCCCCATTTTCTTAATTTTTAGTCCCCCAAAATAGGGGGGCATCTTATACATGGGGGCGTCTTATAGATAGAAAAATATGGTAGTTTACAGCTGCTCCGAAAAATGGGACTATTTACAAACATAAAGACATACCTACCTGTTGATTTGTAGTCCTTAATGTATCCTTAATGTTGTGGAAGTGGAACACTTCTGTTGGGTCTTGATAAGCATCTGACATCTTGTTCTTGTTCCTGTCGGATGGCACTGCTACTTGGACACTGGTTATCTGTTTCTTCTTGTTCATCATCTCTTGTAGGTGGCAGAACAGTAGAAGGCAGATCTGAACTGCTACATATTACTTCAGGAAAGTACACGAAGTCTTATGTTTCTCCCTCTGACTGCTGAAAAGTTTCCTCTCTTGTCAGATTTACTGTGTTCATCAAACCTTGACTTTTCCTGTTTTCAAGTCTATAACTCTGCAACCCAGAAGAAAGTTCTACCATAATTTCTTTTTCTGCTCTGGAGTCAAGCTTGGGCCTACTTGGGTACACAGACAAAAGCGATGCTGTCTAATACAGGTATGTGTGACAAGTTAGGTACTCTTCTGTTCCAAAGTTCAACGTAGCTGGCTACTGCATCTTCCCACCTGTGCTTGGGAAAGCCTGTACCAGGCAGCATGCACTGGGTCATCTTCATAAGAGACCTAAACTTTCTCTCTGCAACTGAGTTCTTGTTGTAGAGCGGGACAAACGCTCCTCATGTGTGCAATTCCTTCCTCTTCCAAGAGGGTTCTCATATTTTATGAACAAAACTCACCACTGTTGTCATCCATAAGTGCTGTGGGTTTCCTGTGGAGCCATGGCAAGGTATTTTCTGAACATCTCAAAGGTTCTGTTTTTCTCCTTGAGAAAATGCACAACGCAGTATCTTGGAAAATCACCAAGGATATTAAAATGTACTTATTTTTCCTTAGTGAGGGAACATTAAGTGAGCCACACACATCAGCATAGATGGTATCAAGCACTCGGGTGCTTCTCTGCTGAGTACACGGGGGGGAAATGGGGTTCAACACTTCTCTGCTTGATGCACCAAGGGTTACCTTCATCCCTCTTGCGAACTCCTTGCATTGCAACTCTTAAATGCCTTTAACGTCTCTGTGGTCAAGCTTTCTGTACCAAAGTTCTAAGTCTGTTCATCATTCTGGCTGATAAAGCACTGCAGACTGGAGTTATGAAAGATTAGTCTCATATACACTATTAAGTAGACTTGCTTCTGTATACAGTTCCCCATCTCTGGTTACCTGGCACTTTCCATTCTCAAACAATACATGGAAACCTTTTCTGTCCAAGGTTAGGAACATTGTCATCTGGCTGTTACAATCTTGGCTTCAAGCCGCGAACTAAACAAATATTTCACAAACGTGGGATGAGATGCTTTCTTGCAAATCCAAATGTGCTTTCCAAATTTTGAAGCTTTGCAGTAGCTGGTCCACCTTGTTTGGTTTGAATCATCCGGGCACCTCTGATATTATCGAAGATAACAGAGACTGCTGATTTATTTTGCTTTCCCCATATCTTTGAGGCATCATTATCACTGAGATTTTCTTTCTTAACACATTCTAAATGCCCAGTCTATCAATCCAGCCCGTAGGCATCTCCTCCAATGTATAAAATTGTTCTGAGTTAGCTTAAGTGATTTGAAGCTTTCTTCCTCAGTTGGATTCTCCACATACACACCCACACCCACACCCACACACACACAGAGAGAGATTCTACACACACACACACACACACACACACACAGAGAGAGAGAGAGAGAGAGAGAGAGAGAGAGAGATTGGAAAATTAAAATCAGAAAAAGTGCCAAAAATCCAAAATTCAAAAAAGCAAAAAATTAAAATTCAAAAATATAGCTTCTAAAAGAAAAAACTATGTTGCAACAGAAGGGGAGGAGTTAATCCCTTTACAATTAAAATGGCATCACCACGTGGTTACCAAGAAATAATATTTATCTACGTTGGTTCGAGTCCTATCCATAAAAGAAAGCAAGTTACCAAAATCATTTTTTGATTTAGTGGACAATCTTGGATTAACTGATGTTTGGAGACTTAAAACCCCTACAACAAAACAGTTTACATTCTTTGCTAAACCAAATCAAAGTTCGGGAAGAACAGATTACATATGGCCCTCCAGGGAGTAAATTCCAAGAGTATCCAAAACTGAGATTCTCCCAAGGCCATTAGCGGATCATAATTTGTTAAATATGGAGTTAGAAGGAAAAGAACAATCATCCTTTAGATGGAGGATGAAAGTCTGTTTGATGATTAAAAAATAGTGAAAAAAGCAAAAGAGACAATAGCAGATTATTTCAAGTGGAATTTAAATAAACGAACCGGCATTGACATCGTATGGGATGCAAGTAAAGCAGTAATGAGAGGTTTTCTGATACAAAAGAGTAGTTTTCAAAAAAGAGAAAGAGAAAAAAAGAAAGTGGAAATTCTGACCCACCTCATGGAGAATGAGAGATTGTTAACAATAAAGCCTAAAGATGAACCAATAAAACAAAATATTAAGATGTTGCAAACTCAGTTTTCCATGATGGTGAACCAAGAAGTGGAGTGGAAGATAAAATTAATGAGACAAAAGAATTTTGAATCGGCAAATAAAACTGGCAAATTATTAGCATGGCAATTAAAGCCACGTCAAAGTCAAAATACAATCAATAAAATAAGAGAAGCAGATATGGTAACTGAGGTTCCAGAAGAAATCGGAAAGATCTTTCAGAAATTTTATAAATACTTGTATAGGAAAGAGAAGGGAGGATACAAGAAAATAGATATTTACAAAGATATAAATTACAGCAAATCCCACGAGAAAAAAGTGAACAGTTGAATCGACAAATAACGGCGCAGGAAATTGAAATGGCAATAAAGTGTATGAAGTTGGGGAAAGCCCCAGGACCGGATGTTATTTTGGCAAAATATAATATTCTTAGTGGATAACTGACAACAGTATTGTGGGAAGTTTGAATAATATCCTGAAAGAAGGGAAAATTCCAAATACCTGGAAAGAAGAATATATTACGATTTCATTACTGAAGAATAATTACAAGTTGTTTGCTGATATTTTGACCAATAGATTAAATGAGCTAATCCATAAACATCAAGCATGTTTTATTCCTGGATGACAATTGAAAGATAATGTTAGGAATATAGTGGACATAATTGGATATTTGGAGACCAGGAATGAGACCAGGAATTGACGCGGAAAAAGCTTTTGAAAGAAAATTTGAAAATGATGGGAGTAGGGGGGATTCTTTTGAGAGGAATAGGAGTTATATATTCAAAGCAAAAAGCGAAATAGATATCGAACAACACTTTGACCAAAAGCAGCCTTTTCTCCCTTCATGGAGGGAAGAGCCCCCTTCCTTAATAGGGGGAACAACCTCCTCCTCTCATGGGAAGAGCTATTCCTTTTCTCCTGTTTTTCTTGTTTTCCTCCTCCCAAAAGCCTTATGGTCTGCTGCGTCTTTTGGAGCGAAAAATACGGTATTCCTTTTCTTCTGGTGCAATCAACTCATGGGAATGAGAGCAGCCTCATCCACTCACGGGAAGAGCAGTCTTTTCTCCTCTCATGGAGGGAAGAGCCCCCTTCCTTAATAGGGGGAGCAACCTCCTTCTCTCATGGGAAGAGCTATTCCTTTTCTCCTGGTGCAAGAAACTCAGGGGAATAACCGCCCACTTTCACTCACGGAGAGAGCTGCCTCCTTCCCTTCCGAAACGAGCAGCCTCATCCACTCACGGGAAGAGCAGCCTTTACTCCTCTCATGGAGGGAAGAGCCCCCTTCCTTAATAGAGGGAGCAACCTCCTCCTCTCATGGGAAGAGTTATTCCTTTTCTCCTGGTGCAAGCAACTCAGGGGAATAACAGCTCATCTTCACTCACGGGGAGAGCTGCCTCCTTCTCAACCGAGTCGAGCAGCCTCATCCACTCATGGGAAGAGCAGCCTTTACTCCTCTCATGGAGGGAAGAGCCCCCTTCCTTAATAGAGGGAGCAACCTCCTCCTCTCATGGGAAGAGCTATTCCTTTTCTCCTGGTGCAACTCATGGGAATAACAGCCCACCTTCACTCACGGGGAGAGCTGACTCCTTCTCAACCGAGTCGAGCAGCCTCATCCACTCACGGGAAGAGCAGCCTTTTCTCCTCTCATGGAGGGAAGAGCCCCCTTCCTTAATAGGGGGAGCAACCTCCTCCTCTCATGGGAAGAGCTATTCCTTTTCTCCTGGTGCAACTCATGGGAATAACAGCCCACCTTCACTCACGGGGAGAGCTGCCTCCTTCTCAACCGAGTCGAGCAGCCTCATCCACTCACGGGAAGAGCAGCCTTTACTCCTCTCATGGAGGGAAGAGCCCCCTTCCTTAATAGAGGGAGCAACCTCCTCCTCTCATGGGAAGAGCTATTCCTTTTCTCCTGGTGCAAGCAACTCATGGGAATAACAGCCCACCCTTCTCTCATGGGGAAAGCTGCCTCCTTCTCTTCTGAGTTGAGCAGCCTCATCCTCTCATGGGAAGAGCAGCCTTTTCTCTTGAAATATACTCAGAGTCGAGTGTGGATTTCATGCTCTTTATTCAGCTCCTAGTAGCGAGAAAGTTCCCCCAAAACATCTGCTTTATATACATTATTTACACAATGGGCCCCATGTGATTGGCTAATTCTGGGAATCTCCTGAAGGCCAATCAGGTTGCAGATTCACTTCCACCTGAAACTGGATTGGGTGGCTCCTGCTGACCAATCAGACTGCTGCATTCTGAATCCTATTGTTCTAGGACCAATCAGACTGCTGTATTTTCGATCCTATTCAACTCAGTACATAACACCCCTCCCCTTTAAAGTCCAGTCCTGCCCGGGAGGTTGCACTCAAGGTATGCCGGCCGCCTACGTATGCGTTGAGGCCTGGGGTGTTCCCTGGTCAGGGGTTCGGGTTTTGCTTGTTCTGAGGATGCTGGCTGTGATGGGGCCGTTTGGTCTGGCGCAACCAGCTCACTCAGTCATGGCTCTGGTTTTGGCATCATTTTGGCCTCACGGGTCGTCTCTGTATTTACTGATTCTGCCTACCCTGCTGGCCCCTCTTGCTCTATGGGCCTCACTGCCCTACTGTTTCGTTGGGACTCCTCTGACCTGTCCTCCTCCTGGTTTTTTCCCGGGAATCATCGCCGTAGCTAGTTGCAGTGGCAGCGCCAGCATTGCCCCCTCTCCATTAGCACCTCGTACGACACGGGGCCCGTGACCCTGGTGACTGTGGCGGGTACTCATGAAGGGCCTGCCCCAAAATTCTTTGCGTACACTGGGTGCTGGGCCATGAAGGTCCGGGGGTTCCTGCCTTCCCCCACCACTGCCTCATCCTGAGTTCTGTCGGGGTGAAGGTGGTCCAGTCTGATTGTGAGGTGCCAGCCCATTAGTAGTTCAGCGGGGTTCCGGCCAGTCGTTGAGCTGGGGGTGCTGTGCTGTGCTAGAAGGAATGTGGCCAGTCAGTACGCCCAATCCCCTTGTGTCATGTAGCGGAGGGTGTCCTTGGTGGTCCACACCATGCGCTCTGCTTGGCCATTGGTGGCAGGGTGGGATGGCGCAGAGCAGACGTGGTGGATGGTGTTCTGCGCTGTGAAGGTCTGGAATTCTCTTGACATAAATGTGGTTCCGTTGTCTGAGATGACAGTGTCAGGGAGTCTGTGGGTTGCAAACAGCCTGCGTAGTACCTGGGTGGCTGCGGACGTAGAAGTGGACGGTACTAGTGTGACTTCCAGCCATTTGGTGTAGGAGTCCACCACTATGAAGAATGTTTTCCCCTGAAAGGGGCCAACGAAGTCCACGTGCAGGCATGACCATGGTGCTTGGGCGGGCTCCCAGGATTGGAATGGGGCCCTTGGGGGATCTGGGCAGGATTCTTGGCAGGCCTGGCAGTGTTTGACCCAGGCCTGTATCTCTCTGTCAATCCCCAGCCACCACACATAATGCCTAGCGAGGGCCTTCATTCTCACTACCCCGGGTGTGTCTCATGTAGGGCTGTGAGGACCCTTTTGCGGAGGGGCTGGAGAATGACTACCCTGCTTCCCCATAACAGGTACCCTTTGTGGCCCGACAGTTCATGTTTACGGGTTGTGTAGCCTGCGAATTCTGGCCCAGGGCTGCTGTTGGGCCATCCTCACCACATCCAGTCCAGGACCCGAGAGATGACCCTATCTTTCTTGGAATGGTGTGCAACTTCTTGTGCCTGAATGGGGCGGTTGGGGAGCAGCTCCAGGATCATAACCTCTTGTGCGAGTGCTGGGTCGGGGCCTGTTTCCAGTAGTAATAGCCTGCTGAGGGTGTACGCATGGCCCATCACCTTCCCAGGGCAGTGAATCAGTGCATACTGGTAGCCGGCAAGGAAAATTGACCACCTGAGGATGCGAGGAGACAGCACTTGGGGGGGGGTCTGCTTTTCGGTGGCAAACCAAGCAACGGCTTGTGGTCAGTCTCCACAGTAAAGGGCCGCCCGTACAAGAAATCATGGATTTTTTTTACTCCCTTCACGATTGCCAGACCCTCCTTGTTGATTTGCGAGTAGTTCCGAGTGTCTGGGAAAAGTATGCCACCGGCACCTCTCTTCCATCTGGGAGTTGGTGTCCCAGGACAGCGCCGATGCCATAGGGTGAGGCGTCGCATGCTAGCATCACCGGCAGCCTCTTGTCGAAGTGTGCCAAGACTGAGTTTCAGACGAGCAAGTCCTTGACTGCCTGGACTGCAGCCTCCTGACAGTGCCCCCATACCCAAGGAGCCTGCTTGTCCAGGAGTCTGTGTAGGGCTCTGCTACCGCCGCCTTATGGGGAAGGAAGGCATGGTAAAAGCTCCCAAAACCAGAAGGCGGATGCCCTGTCCCGGAAACCTGAAGGCAACGCAGACACGGTACAGCAAGCAGTACCCACCACGATCTTACCACCGGCTGCATTCCTGGCCACCCAGGAGGCTGAGCCACTGCAGGCTCGGGTGCGGGAACAGCAGCGGGTCGACGCTTGGGCCCAGGAACGACTCCGGGAACTGGCCAAAGGGTCATGCCTTCAGTATCCGGGGCTGGTCTTGCATCAGGGCCTTCTGCTGCACCACGGTCGCCTGTACATCCCGCCAGGGCCACTGCGGGCTGAGGTTCTCTGGATGACCCATGATGCCCCGGCAGCGGGACACTTTGGGCGGTATTGGACCAGCCATCTGGTAAGCCGTGAGTTTTGGTGGCCCCGCCTGAAGGCTGATGTGGCTCGCTACGTCGCTGGTTGTGATGTCTGCCGGCGGGCCAAGGGCCTACTTCAGCCATTGCCAGTCCCACCACGTCCTTGGCACACGGTTTCGCTGGACTTTGTAGTGGACTTACCCCCGTCTCATGGCTGTACATGCCTTCTAGTTTTCTCAGACCATTTCACTAAGATGGTGCACTGTGTCCCCTGCCCATTAGTACCCACAGGTAAGGAAACCACTCAGCTGTACCTTCAGCATGTCTTCCGCCTGCATGGCCTACCTGAGCATGTGGTGTCCGACCGGGGCGTTCAGGTCACATCCCGGTTCTGGCGAGCATTGCACCAGACCCTCGGGACACAGGTCTGTCTCTCATCAGCCTACCACCCACAGACCGATGGCCAGACGGAACGGGCGAATGCGGTGCTGGAGCAGTACCTCCGGTGTTATTGCAGCTACCAGCAGGATAACTGGGTCGACCACCTAGCATTGACGGAGTTCGCCTACAACAACGCGGTGAATGCGTCCACCCAGCAGACCCCGTTCCAGGCCAGTTATGGTTATCATCCATGGCTGTTTCCGGATGTGCTGCCGGCATCCGCGGTCCCTGCGGTGACAGAGTGGCTTCAGGAGCTCCAGTCCCAGCAACAGCTATTGATGGAGCAACTGCACCAGGCCAAGGAGGCATACAAGGCTCAGGCCGACCACCACCGCCAGGTGGGGCCGGAACTCCACGTCGGTGACTTGGTATGGCTCTCCACTCGCCACCTCCACCCCTCTCGACCTTCGCGGAAGCTGGACACCCATTTCACCGGCCCGTTTCCTATTGTGGACCAGGTCTCGCCTGTGACATTCCGTCTCCGGTTGCCCGCAACCCTGAAGGTTCACCCGGTCTTCCACAGGTCCCTTCTGAGTCCGGTGGCCCCACCCGACGAGTTCCACCCGAACCATCCCCGACCGCAGCCAGTTTTGGTTCAGGGGGAGCCTGAGTACGAGGTGGAACGCATTCTGGACTCCCGATACTGCAGGGGAAAGCTACAGTATCTCATAGACTGGAAGGGGTATGGACTGGAGGACCGTTCCTGGGAACCAGCAGCCAATGTCCACGTGCCTGCCTGCCTCCGATATTTCCATGCGGCGTACCCCAGCAAGCCGGGTCCAGACCCTCGATTGGGGGGGGGGCTGGGAGAGGGGATGGTGTGATGACTTGGGAATCCGATTCAGAGGCTGAACCGGAGGAATCCCAGCCTGCACAGGAGTCCCCGCCTCCAGGGCCGGCTGAACTGGGGCAGGGCCTTGATTCTGAAGTGCCTGCACCTATGCCGGATCCTCAGGAGCAGGCACCAGGTGAATCCACTCTGGCTGCAGAGGTGGTTGAGGACTCATGCCTACAGGTGAGTCTCCCCTTGGGCCCAGTAACCCTTCAGCCTCTCCTGAACTGCAGAGGCTCAGGGCAGAGAGGCGAAGGGAACTGGTTTCTCCCAGGAGGAGTGCTCGCCTTAAGGCCAGGAGAGGCGGGTCTCCTGGGGGCCGGGACCGCCCCTGGCCTCAGAGAAGATAAAGGCCAGTCAGCCCGGTCCCAGGTTGCGGGAGCAACGCTGTTGTTGAGTACCTGTTCCTGCCTGGACCCAGACCTGACCCTCCAGTGTTCCTGTCCCCGCCCGGCTTCCGGCTTCGGACGTCGCCCCGCTCCTTGTGAACTGTTTCCAGGCTAGTGACTTTGACTACGCCAACGGTAACCTTCCCCCCGGGACCAGCACACCCTTCTGCGGTTCTTCTTTTTGTTTATACCAGCACTTTGCCTTGTCTTTTGTTGGTCTCTTTCTTAATTTCTTTCCTTTCTCATTGAGGAGAAGGTCTCGGGGAAACTCCAACCCAAAGATATCTCCATCTCCCCTCAACAGATCAGTCCAATCCCCACAGTCCCATTCCCCACATTCAACCAGATAGTCCAGAAAAAATTTAGATGCATGTTTCAAAGTCCCTCCAAAATTAAGGACCCCCACAACTCCAGACCCCTCTGGCCCACTCCAGGTTCAATCTTTATAAACAGCGGCTTATGCTCCTGCAGGGCCTCGGTTCTATCCATTTGTGTTGTTTGAGGTTCAACAGCAACCTCCTCTATTGTCTTCTGCATTTGCACTTGCCCTGTCAAAACAGGTTCCTGGGTTGAGTCCTGAGTGGTTTCTATATAAGTATTCACTGTTAGTCCAAAATTTTGAACTGCATCAGTCATCAGATTCATCTTCTCATGCAACTGCTCCAACAAAACGTTTGTCTTGCAAAAAGCAAGCACCAAAACTTCTTCTATATCGATTTTTGTTCAAGGTCAGAGTCTGGTCTCATGATCCTAATCTCCACAGCTGTGGATTCCCCAGATCGACTCCAGCAACAATTTAACAAGCTCCCTCTAGAGGGAACAATTTCCATTTGTATCCATCTTTTGAAGGCAAGTCCAGCAAAAGAAAGTTACTTTCATTTTTCAAATTTTGTTTCTTTTAAATGCAAAAGGTAACTGTGGAATCAATTTGTTTCTCTTCTTTAACTGTCAAAAAACATTCCGCTCACAGTTGATGGGCTCCCAAAAGTTTCTATCTCTATCCCAGGTTTGAGACGGTGGAAATTTATCTTTCTTTACTCTCTCTCCGCGGCTTAAACAGTTTAAATTCCCCCTCTTTTCCCCTGCTTCCAAGAGGGGTTTTGATGGTTAAAAATGAAGGAAATTTAGGTCTTTATATACGACTTTCCAGACTTTAGTTTGCACAATTTTTGCTTCAGTCTATATACAAAAAGCGGAAGGCGGACTTCCTGTTTAGACATTCCCGCTTCAATGCCAAATTCAAGTGTTTCTTAATCCAATTTTCTGTTCTACTCACGGGTACTTGTTTAGAGTCCAATTGTCCACAGGAAAAAGTCAGCACTCTCCGGCAACGGCTGTGCGGCTTCACTCCGTAAAAGTAGTGGTCAATTCAAGACACCGCGCTGCTCACCCCACGTCACTTCGGAGCCCCGAAAAAGGGGTTTCCCTGCAAGTAGGGGAGGCGCTCCTGGTGTCAGCTGAATCCCACGTTCCCAGGCTTCCTCCGCCTGGGATTTTTAAGGGGTCTCCGCCCTCACCACGGCAGCAAGACCCAATTTTCACGGAGCGGGTTCCTCTGAATCAGAGGAATTCCGCCATTGCCGATGGCGCTAACCCGGAAGTCCCCACAAATGGCCCATACCTTGACCCCAGTCAAGTGGACCCCTTCTGCGTCCACCATAAATCCCAGAAAGTCCACCTGAGGCACACCTAGTAGACACTTTCCCCGCTTCACCTTGAGACCCGCCATCTGGAAACGGTGCAGAACGGTGCAGAGGCAGTCCTCAAACTCCTCTGGCATGGGCCCGGCAATCAATACATCATGGAAGAAGGGGGTGCCAGGAGAGAGTCCATTAGATTCTGGAATATGCCTGGTGCCACGCTGACACCAAATTGCAGCTGCTTTACCTTGAACGCTCCTCTATGCATCACAATTGTCTGTGCCTCTGCTGTGGCCTCATCCACTGGCAACTGTTGATAGGCTTGGGCAAAGTCCAGCTTGCCAAAAAAAAATTTGACCCAGCCAGGGTGGCAAGGACATGGCTGACCACAGGCACTAGGTATGTGTGGGCCGCGAGGGCCTTATTTATGGTACATTTGTAGTCTGTGGAGATGCAGACCAAACCATTAGGCTTGACGGGTGTGACGATCGGAGTTTCCCAGGGGGCATTAGGCACAGGATCCAGCACTCCTTGCTCCACAAGCCAGTCCAATTCCTCATATATACTGGGTTTCAGGGTGAACAGGATCCGCCGGGCCTTGAGCTTGACAGGTCATACTGCGGGGTCAAGCTGTAGGGCAATGGGAGGGCCGTATACTATCCCAATTTCCCATCGAAAATCCCCGAAAATTCCTTGCATATGACATCCACATCCACTTGTAAGCTAGTGCGGTTCACCCCCGTGATGGCTAGCCCCAGTGGTCCAAACCATGCCAATCCCAGTAAGCTAACGTAGGGGCCCTTGATCACAAGCAAGTCCAGTTGCAGCGTCCACCCTTGATATTGCACCCTGAAGGTCCCCACCCCTATTGTGGGGACTTTACATTTCTGGAAGTCACGGAGAGTGAATGGGGCCCGCCTGAGTTTGGGACCCCTACTAGGGCACAGTTTCCTTACGGCCCTTGCCAAGATTATGGATAGAGTTGAACCCGTGCCAAGCTCCATGCGGCATGGGGCCCCCTCTATCTGTACCACTACATAAATTTTCTCTATGTTGGGGCAGGGCAACTGGTATACCTGGCATTCTGTGATCTCCATCGAGTTGCCTTGGTGTGTTGAGCCCCAGGACCTGGGGCTCTTGGATCGGTCATCTGATGTCTGGCGTCAGTGTTCAGATTTTCCACACTGCCTACACTCTGCATTGCGGAAATGGCAGGTTCTCCTCTCGTGATTCTCCCTGCAGCTTGCGCAGTTCCCTCCTTCTCGTTGAGGCAGCTGTCGTCTGTGCGCTCCTTGAGTGCACCTCCCTGTCGGATCCTGAGTTGTCGGTGAGGTCTTCATGATGGACCCTCAGTTGGGACAGCAGGTTCGCCCATGCCTCTTGTGTCGACCTCTCAGCAGCTTCAGTTGCCAAGTCCTTCTCCAGAGCGACCTGGAACGTTTGGTCCTTCTTGGTGTAGAGGCGTCATTGCAGCTTCTCATCCTTCAGACCAACAATGAGGCGGTCAAGAAGCATGTTCTCCAATTCTGAGAAGTTGCAGATCCGGGCGGCTTGGCGGAGGTAGGTCACATACCAAGTTATGGTTTCCCGAGGGGCATTTCGACAAGCCACCACTGAGGGCTGCAGCGAGAAGTGCCCCTTCAGCCGTTCCACTATTGTTTTGTAAGGAACAGTAGTGCAAGGAGAGCCCAGGCGATTTCGAACGTCTCGTCTCTGCAGACGCTGAAGAATATCACCCTCTTCTTGGCGTCGTTGGTGACCCCTTTGGCTTCTAAGAGGAAGGTGAAATTGGAGACGTACGTTTCCCAGTCTCGTGCTGCTGGGTTGAATGGTGAGAAGCTGCTGATCATTGCCATTCTGGGTTCCTTGGGGCCCAGAGCTGAAGTCTAGATACACGGTGGGAGGCAGGGGTGCGGCAGCTGGTGGTGCTGCGGTGCTGTGTGTGGCAGTCAGCTTCCTCTCACGGGGAGAGCAGCCTTTTCTCCTCTTATGGAGGAAGAGCCCCCTTCTTTAATAGGGGAAGCAAGCTCCTCCTCTCAAGGGAAGAGCTATTCCTTTTCTCCTGGTGCAAGCCACTCAGGGGAATAACCGCCCACTTTCACTCACGGGGAGAGCTGCCTCCTTCCCTTCCAAGACGAGCAGCCTCATCCACTCATGGGAAGAGCAGCCTTTTCTCCTCTTGTGGAGGGAAGAGCCCCCTTCCTTAATAGGGGGAGCAACCTCCTCCTCTCATGGGAAGAGCTATTCCTTTTCTCCTGGTGCAACTCAGGGGAATAACAGCCCACCTTCACTCACGGGGAGAGCTGCCTCCTTCTCAACCGAGTCGAGCAGCCTCATCCACTCACGGGAAGAGCAGCCTTTACTCCTCTCATGGAGGGAAGAGCCCCCTTCCTTAATAGAGGGAGCAACCTCCTCCTCTCATGGGAGGAGCTATTCCTTTCCCCCTGGTGCAAGCAACTCATGGGAATAACAGCCCACCTTCACTCACGGGGAGAGCTGCCTCCTTCTCTTCCGAGACGAGCATCCTCATCCTCTCACGGGAAGAGCAGCCTTTACTCCTCTCATGGAGGGAAGAGCCCCCTTCCTTAATAGGGGGAGCAACCTCCTCCTCTCATGGGAAGAGCTATTCCTTTTCTCCTGGTGCAATTCATGGGAATAACAGCCCACATTTACTCACGGGGAGAGCTGCCTCCTTCTCTTCCGAGAAGAGCAGCCTTTTCTCCTCTCATGGGAAGAGCTACCGTATTTTTCGCTCCATAAGACACACTTTTTTCCTCCTTGAAAATACGGGGAAATGTGTGCCAATGGCGCTGCGCAGACAGGTAGACCTGCGTAGCACCCTTCAGCGAAGTGGGAGGAGGAACGGAGCTCCTTTTGTTCCTCCTCCTGCTTCGCTGAAGGGGCGCTGCGCAGCTCTCCCTCTCTGCGCAGCGCCTATCCTACAAAGCTGGAGGAGGAACAGAAGGGACTTCTTCTGTTGCTCATCTGGCTTCGTGGTGACGCACCTGTACTGGAAGCCGGGGGAGAAACAGAAGGGTATCCTTCTGTTCCTTCTCTGGCTTTGCTGAAGGGGCACTGCGCAGTTCTCCCTCTCTGCGCAGCGCCTCCCCTATGAAGGAGAGCTGCTGCGCGGAGAGAGAGAACTGTGCAGCGCCCCTTCAACGACGCACCTGTTATGCGAAGCTGGAGGAGGAACAGAAGGGACTCCTTCTGTTCCTCATCTGGCTTCGCGACGATGCCCCTGTCCTGGAAGCCGGAGGCGGAAGAGAAGGGTTTCCTTCTATTCCTTCTCCAGCTTCGCTGAAGGAGCGCTGCACAGTTCTCTGTCTCTGCGCAGTGCCTCCCTTGTGAAGGAGAGGTGCTGCGCGGAGAGAGAGAAGTGCGCAGTGCCCCTTCAGCGAGGCGACTGTACTGGCTTCTGCCTTAGCCGTGCACAGCCTCTTCATGCAGGGGGAGCCCTCATCTTGCTGCCCTGAAGGGGCTTGGTGTGGTTATCCCAGAAGCTAGAACAGCCACACGGTATCCCAGAAGCCAGATCCCTCTTGCAGTTCTGGCTTCTGGGATTCAGATTAATTTTTTCTTGTTTTCCTCCTCCCAAAACTAGGTGCGCCTTATAGTCAGGTGCGTCTTTTGGAGCGAAAAACACGGTATTCCTATTCTCCTGTTGCAAGCAACTCCTAGGAATAACAGCCCACCTTCACTCACGGGGAGAGCTGCCTCCTTCTCAACCGAGTTGAGCAGCCTCATCCTCTCACGGGAAGAGCAGCCTTTACTCCTCTCATGGAGGGAAGAGCCCCCTTCCTTAATAGGGGGAGCAACCTCCTCCTCTCATGGGAAGAGCTATTCCTTTTCTCCTGGTGCAAGCAACTCATGGGAATAACAGCCCACCTTCACTCACGGGGAGAGCTGCCTCCTTCTCAACCGAGTCCAGCAGCCTCATCCACTCACGGGAAGAGCAGCCTTTACTCCTCTCATGGAGGGAAGAGCCCCCTTCCTTAATAGAGGGAGCAACCTCCTCCTCTCATGGGAAGAGCTATTCCTTTTCTCCTGGTGCAATTCATGGGAATAACAGCCCACCTTCACTCACGGGGAGAGCTGCCTCCTTCTCTATAGAGAAGAGCAGCCTTTTCTCCTCTCATGGGAAGAGCTATCGTATTTTTCGCTCCATGAGACACACTTTTTTCCTCCTTGAAAATAAGGGGAAATGTGAGTGTGTCTTATGGAACGAATGGCGCTGAGCAGAGAGGTAGAGCTGTGCAGTGCCCCTTCAGCGAAACGGGAGGAGGAACGGAGCCTCTTTTGTTCCTCCTTCCGCATCACTGAAGGGGCACTGTGCAGCTCTCCCTCTCTGTGCAGCGCCTGTCCTGCAAAGCCGGAGGAGGAACAGAAGCGACTCCTTCTGTTCCTCATCTGGTTTTGCGAGGACGCCCCTGTCCTGGAAGCCGGAGGCGGAAGAGAAGGGTTTCCTTCTGTTCCTTATCCGGCTTCGCTGAAGGATCGCTGCACAGTACTCCCTCTCTGCGCAGCGCCTCTCCTGTGAAGGAGAGGCGCTGCCCAGAGAGAGAGAACTGCGCCGCACCCCTTCAGCGACGTGCCTGTCATGGGAAGCCAGAGGAGGAAGAGAAGGGACTACTTCTGTTCCTCCTCTGGCTTCGCAGCGTCCTGGAAGCTGAAGGAGGAACAGAAGGGTCTCCTTCTGTTCCTTGCCCAGCTTCGCTGAAGGGGCGCTGCGCAGTTCTCCCTCTCTGCGCAGCACCTCTTCTGTGAAGGAGAGGCGTTGCACAGAGAGAAAACTGCACATCGTCACTTCAGCGACGCGCCGGTCATGCAAAGCCGGAAGAGGAACAGAGGGGACTCCTTCTGTTCCTTCTCTAGCTTCGCTGAAGGGGCGCTGTGCAGTTCTTCAAGGGAGAACTGCACAGTGCCCCTTCAGCGATGTGCCTGTCCTGGCTTCTGCCTTAGCCATGTGCAGCCTCTTCGGGCAGGGGGAGCCTTCATCCCTCTGCCCTGAAGAGGCTTGGCGCGGTCATCCCGGAAGCCAGAACAGCCACACGGTATCCCAGAAGCCAGATCCCTCTTACTGTTCTGGCTTCTGGGATTCAAAATAATTTTTTCTTGTTTTCCTCCTCCGAAAACTAGGTGCACCTTATGGTCTGGCGTGTCCTTTGAAGTGAAAAATAGGACATTAATTTTCTCCTGGTGCAATCAACTCATGGGAATAACAGCCCACCTTCACTCACGGGGAGAGCTGCCTCCTTCTCAACCGAGTCGAGCAGCCTCATCCACTCACGGGAAGAGCAGCCTTTACTCCTCTCATGGAGGGAAGAGCCCCCTTCCTTAATAGAGGGAGCAACCTCCTCCTCTCATGGGAAGAGCTATTCCTTTTCTCCTTGTGCAAGCAACTCGGGGGAATAACAGCCCACCTTCACTCATGGGGAGAGCTGCCTCTTTCTCTTCTGAGTTGAGCAGCCTCATCCTCTAACAGGAAGAGCAGCTTTTCTCCTCTCATGGAGGGAAGAGCACTCTTCCTTAATAGGGACAACAACCTCCTCCTCTCATGGGAAGAGCTACCGTATTTTGCACTCCATAAGAGGCACTTTTTTCCTCCTAAAAAATAAGGGGAAATGTGAGTGCGTCTTATGGAACGAATGGTGCTGAGCAGAGAGGTAGAGCTGCGCAGCGCCCTTCAGCGAAGCAGGAGGAACCCCTTCTGTTCCTCCTCCCGCTTCGCTGAAGGGGTGCCTCACAGCTCCCTCCTCTCTGTGCAGCACCTGTCCTGCAAAGCCATATTAGGAACAGAAGGGACTCCTTCTGTTCCTCCTCCGGCTTAGCGGCGACGCGCCTGTCCTAGAAGCCGGAGGAGGAACAGAAGGGTCTCCTTGTGTTCCTTCTCCAGCTTTGGTGAAGGGGCGCTGCGTTGTTCTCCCTCTCTGCGCAGCGTCTCTCCTGTGAAGGAGAGGCCCTGCCCAGAGAGAAAGAACTGTGTGGTGCCCCTTCAGTGACGCACCTGTCATGCGATGCTGGAGGAGGAACAGAAGGATCTCATTCTGTTCCTTCTCCAGCTTCGCTGAAGGGCGCTGCACAGAGAGAAATGTGCAGCACCCCTTCAGCGACGTGCCTATCATGCGAAGCCGGAGGAGGAACAGAAGAGACTCCTTCTGTTTCTCCTCTGGCTTCGTGGGTTCTGGAAGCTGGAGGAGGAACAGAAGGGTCTCCTTCTGTTCCTTCTCCAGCTTTACTAAAGGGGCGCTGTGCAGTTCTCCCTCTCTGCGCATTGCCTCTCCTTTGAAGGAGAGGAGCTGCACAGAGAGAGAACTGCACAGCTCCCCTTCAACGTTGCACCGGTCATGCGAAGCCGGAAGAGGAACAGAAGGGACTCCTGTTACTACTCCAGCTTTGCTGAAGAGAAGCTGCACAGTTTTCCGAGGGAGTACTGCGCAGTGCCCCTTCAGCGACGTGCCTGTTCTGGTTTCTGCCTTAGCCGTGCGCAGCCTCTTCAGGCAGGGGGAGCCTTCATCTTGCTGTCCTGAAGGGGCTTGGCGCGGTTATCAGAGAAGCCAGAAAAGCCACACGGTATCACAGAAGCCAGATCCCTCTTGTAATTCTGGCTTTTGGGATTCAGAATAAATTTTTCTTGTTTTTCTCCTCCCAAAACTAGGTGCGCCTTATGGTCTGCTGCGACTTTTGGAGCGAAAAATACGGTATTCCTTTTCTTCTGGTGCAATCAACTCATGGGAATGAGAGCAGCCTCATCCTCTCACGGGAAGAGCAGCCTTTACTCCTCTCATGGAGGGAAGAGCCCCCTTCCTTAATAGGGGGAGCAACCTCCTCCTCTCATGGGAAGAGCTATTCCTTTTCTCCTTGTGCAATTCAAGGGAATAACAGCCCATCTTCACTCACGGGGAGAGCTGCCTCCTTCTCACCCGAGTCGAGCAGCCTCATCCACTCACGGGAAGAGCAGCCTTTTCTCCTCTCATGGAGGGAAGAGCCCCCTTCCTTAATAGAGGGAGCAACCTCCTCCTCTCATGGGAAGAGCTATTCCTTTTCTCCTGGTGCAACTCAGGGGAATAAGAGCCCATCTTCACTCACGGGGAGAGCTGCCTCCTTCTCAACCGAGTCGAGCAGCCTCATCCACTCACGGGAAGAGCAGCCTTTTCTCCTCTCATGGAGGGTAGAGCCCCCTTCCTTAATAGAGGGAGCAACCTCCTCCTCTCATGGGAAGAGCTATTCCTTTTCTCCTGGTGCAAGCAACTCATGGGAATAACAGCCCATCTTCACTCACGGGGAGAGCTGCCTCCTTCTCAACCGAGTCGAGCAGCCTCATCCACTCACGGGAAGAGCAGCCTTTACTCCTCTCATGGAGGGAAGAGCCCCCTTCCTTAATAGAGGGAGCAACCTCCTCCTCTCATGGGAAGAGCTATTCCTTTTCTCCTTGTGCAAGCAACTTGGGGGAATAACAGCCCACCTTCACTCATGGGGAGAGCTGCCTCTTTCTCTTCTGAGTTGAGCAGCCTCATCCTCTAACAGGAAGAGCAGCCTTTTCTCCTCTCATGGAGGGAAGAGCACCCTTCCTTAATAGGGACAACAACCTCCTCCTCTCATGGGAAGAGCTACCGTATTTTGCACTCCATAAGAGGCACTTTTTTCCTCCTAAAAAATAAGGGGAAATGTGAGTGCGTCTTATTGAACGAATGGTGCTGAGCAGAGAGGTAGAGCTGCGCAGCGCCCTTCAGCGAAGCAGGAGGAACCCCTTCTGTTCCTCCTCCCGCTTCGCTGAAGGGGTGCCTCACAGCTCCCTCCTCTCTGTGCAGCACCTGTCCTGCAAAGCCATATTAGGAACAGAAGGGACTCCTTCTGTTCCTCCTCCGGCTTAGCGGCGACGCGCCTGTCCTGGAAGCCAGAGGAGGAACAGAAGGGTCTCCTTGTGTTCCTTCTCCAGCTTTGGTGAAGCGGCGCTGCATCGTTCTCCCTCTCTGTGCAGCGTCTCTCCTGTGAAGGAGAGGCCCTGCCCAGAGAGAAAGAACTGTGCGGTGCCTCTTCAGCGACGCACCTGTCATGCGATGCTGGAGGAGGAACAGAAGGCTCTCATTCTCTTCCTTCTCCAGCTCCGCTGAAGGGGCGCTGCACAGAGAGAGAGAGAAATGTGCAGCACCCCTTCAGCGACGCGCCTATCATGCGAAGCCGGAGGAGGAACAGAAGAGACTCCTTCTGTTTCTCCTCTGGCTTCGTGGGTTCTGGAAGCTGGAGGAGGAACAGAAGGGTCTCCTTCTGTTCCTTCTCCAGCTTTACTAAAGGGGCACTGTGCAATTCTTCCTCTCTGCGCATTGCCTCTCCTGTGAAGGAGAGGAGCTGCACAGAGAGAGAACTGCGCAGCTCCCCTTCAACGTTGCACCAGTCATGCGAAGCCGGAAGAGGAACAGAAGGGACTCCTGTTACTACTCCAGCTTTGCTGAAGAGAAGCTGCACAGTTTTCCGAGGGAGTACTGCGCAGTGCCCCTTCAGCGACATGCCTGTTCTGGTTTCTGCCTTAGCCGTGCGCAGCCTCTTCAGGCAGGGGGAGCCTTCATCTTGCTGTCCTGAAGGGGCTTGGCGCGGTTATCAGAGAAGCCAGAAAAGCCACACGGTATCCCAGAAGCCAGATCCCTCTTGCAGTTCTGGCTTTTGGGATTCAGAATAAATTTTTCTTGTTTCCCTCCTCCCAAAACTAGGTGCGCCTTATGGTCTGCTGCGTCTTTTGGAGCGAAAAATACGGTATTCCTTTTCTTCTGGTGCAATCAACTCATGGGAATGAGAGCAGCCTCATCCTCTCACGGGAAGAGCAGCCTTTACTCCTCTCATGGAGGGAAGAGCCCCCTTCCTTAATAGAGGGAGCAACCTCCTCCTCTCATGGGAAGAGCTATTCCTTTTCTCCTGGTGCAACTCAGGGGAATAACAGCCCACCTTCACTCACGGGGAGAGCTGCCTCCTTCTCAACCGAGTCGAGCAGCCTCATCCTCTCAAGGGAAGAGCAGCCTTTACTCCTCTCATGGAGGGAAGAGCCCCCTTCCTTAATAGAGGGAGCAACCTCCTCCTCTCATGGAAAGAGCTATTCCTTTTCTCCTGGTGCAAGCAACTCATGGGAATAACAGCCCACCTTCACTCACGGGGAGAGCTGCCTCCTTCTCAACCGAGTCGAGCAGCCTCATCCACTCACGGGAAGAGCAGCCTTTACTCCTCTCATGGAGGGAAGAGCCCCCTTCCTAAATAGAGAGTGCAACCTCCTCCTCTCATGGGAAGAGCTATTCCTTTTCTCCTGGTGCAACTCAGGGGAATAACAGCCCACCTTCACTCACGGGGAGAGCTGCCTCCTTCTCAACCGAGTCGAGCAGCCTCATCCTCTCAAGGGAAGAGCAGCCTTTACTCCTCTCATGGAGGGAAGAGCCCCCTTCCTTAATAGAGAGAGCAACCTCCTCCTCTCATGGGAAGAGCTATTCCTTTTCTCCTGGTGCAAGCAACTCATGGGAATAACAGCCCACCTTCACTCACGGGGAGAGCTGCCTCCTTCTCAACCGAGTCGAGCAGCCTCATCCTCTCAAGGGAAGAGCAGCCTTTACTCCTCTCATGGAGGGAAGAGCCCCCTTCCTTAATAGAGGGAGCAACCTCCTCCTCTCATGGGAAGAGCTATTCCTTTTCTCCTGGTGCAAGCAACTCATGGGAATAACAGCCCACCTTCACTCACGGGGAGAGCTGCCTCCTTCTCAACCGAGTCGAGCAGCCTCATCCTCTCAAGGGAAGAGCAGCCTTTAATCCTCTCATGGAGGGAAGAGCCCCCTTCCTTAATAGAGGGAGCAACCTCCTCCTCTCATGGGAAGAGCTATTCCTTTTCTCCTGGTGCAACTCAGGGGAATAACAGCCCACCTTCACTCACGGGGAGAGCTGCCTCCTTCTCAACCGAGTCGAGCAGCCTCATCCTCTCAAGGGAAGAGCAGCCTTTACTCCTCTCATGGAGGGAAGAGCCCCCTTCCTTAATAGAGGGAGCAACCTCCTCCTCTCATGGGAAGAGCTATTCCTTTTCTCCTGGTGCAAGCAACTCATGGGAATAACAGCCCACCTTCACTCACGGGGAGAGCTGCCTCCTCAACCGAGTCGAGCAGCCTCATCCACTCACGGGAAGAGCAGCCTTTACTCCTCTCATGGAGGGAAGAGCCCCCTTCCTTAATAGAGGGAGCAACCTCCTCCTCTCATGGGAAGAGCTATTCCTTTTCTCCTGGTGCAAGCAACTCATGGGAATAACAGCCCACCTTCACTCACGGGGAGAGCTGCCTCATTCTCAACCGAGTCGAGCAGCCTCATCCTCTCAAGGGAAGAGCAGCCTTTAATCCTCTCATGGAGGGAAGAGCCCCCTTCCTTAATAGAGGGAGCAACCTCCTCCTCTCATGGGAAGAGCTATTCCTTTTCTCCTGGTGCAAGCAACTCATGGGAATAACAGCCCACCTTCACTCACGGGGAGAGCTGCCTCCTTCTCAACTGAGTCGAGCAGCCTCATCCTCTCAAGGGAAGAGCAGCCTTTACTCCTCTCATGGAGGGAAGAGCCCCCTTCCTTAATAGAGGGAGCAACCTCCTCCTCTCATGGGAAGAGCTATTCCTTTTCTCCTGGTGCAAGCAACTCATGGGAATAACAGCCCACCTTCACTCACGGGGAGAGCTGCCTCCTTCTCAACCGAGTCGAGCAGCCTCATCCACTCACGGGAAGAGCAGCCTTTACTCCTCTCATGGAGGGAAGAGCCCCCTTCCTTAATAGAGGGAGCAACCTCCTCCTCTCATGGGAAGAGCTATTCCTTTTCTCCTGGTGCAAGCAACTCATGGGAATAACAGCCCACCTTCACTCACGGGGAGAGCTGCCTCCTTCTCAACCGAGTCGAGCAGCCTCATCCTCTCAAGGGAAGAGCAGCCTTTACTCCTCTCATGGAGGGAAGAGCCCCCTTCCTTAATAGAGGGAGCAACCTCCTCCTCTCATGGGAAGAGCTATTCCTTTTCTCCTGGTGCAAGCAACTCATGGGAATAACAGCCCACCTTCACTCACGGGGCGAGCTGCCTCCTTCTCAACCGAGTCGAGCAGCCTCATCCTCTCAAGGGAAGAGCAGCCTTTACTCCTCTCATGGAGGGAAGAGCCCCCTTCCTTAATAGAGGGAGCAACCTCCTCCTCTCATGGGAAGAGCTATTCCTTTTCTCCTGGTGCAACTCATGGGAATAACAGCCCATCTTCACTCACGGGGAGAGCTGCCTCCTTCTCAACCGAGTCGAGCAGCCTCATCCACTCACGGGAAGAGCAGCCTTTACTCCTCTCATGGAGGGAAGAGCCCCCTTCCTTAATAGAGGGAGCAACCTCCTCCTCTCATGGGAAGAGCTATTCCTTTTCTCCTGGTGCAACTCAGGGGAATAACAGCCCACCTTCACTCACGGGGAGAGCTGCCTCCTTCTCAACCGAGTCGAGCAGCCTCATCCACTCACGGGAAGAGCAGCCTTTACTCCTCTCATGGAGGGAAGAGCCCCCTTCCTTAATAGGGGGAGCAACCTCCTCCTCTCATGGGAAGAGCTATTCCTTTTCTCCTGGTGCAAGCAACTCATGGGAATAACAGCCCACCATCACTCACTGTTGGACTTTACATTCTTGGAAGAGTTTGAATTCCAACAGATATTGGGGTAGTTGAAGTCACCCATGGCTACTCTATATCTCCTTTTATAATCTGCTGTAGGAAGGCATCACCCACGTCTTCAGTTTGGCTTGGTGGTCTCTTGCCGACATCCACAGGAAAGTCACTGTTTTTTCTCTCTCCTCCAGTTTTCATCCAAATACTCTCAATACGCCTTCCAGGCTTCAGGTCATGGATTTCTTCACATATAGTGCTACTCCTCCTCTCTTCTTGCTTGGTCAATTCTTCTGTACAGGTTTTACCCCTCAATTTCTACATTCCGGTCATGAGTCTCATTCCTCCAGGTTTCAGTAATGTCTGTTAGATCATATTTGCTATCCTCTGTTTAGAGTAGGAATTGCTTCACTTGTTTTCTGTTCTCTGTACATTAGTAGAGAGACAACTGAAACCACAAGTCATTCTCTCCAGGTGTTTGCTTCTTGAAATTTCTTGTCCTTTTAACAGGTTTCTGTAGTATCACATCTGATTCCTGTGCATGAGTGAAGCTCTTATCCCCAGTACCAGGTGCCTCCCTCTTGTCTGTAGTGTTGTATCCCTCATCCTCAGGATTTAGTTTAAAGCTCTGCTGATCAGGTTCCTGAGCCTCTTTGCTAAGACCTTCTTGCCAATGGCTGTGAGGTACAATCCATCTCTTGCCAGAGGTCCTTCTTCAAGGAAGCAGAGACCATGGTCCAAGAAGCAAAACCTTTTCAGACAACTCCACCTGTGCATCCAGTGCTTTATTTCCAGTATTTCCCACTCTCTTCGTGGGCCACAATCCTTCAACAGGAAAGAGTCATGAAACAAATTGTCTGTTCCCCAAGACCCTTCGGCTTTCTGTGCAGCGTCTGATAGTCCCTTGCTGTATGCTGGAAGCCATGCCTGGCAGTATTGTTTGTGCCCTGATGATTCAGAAGGAAGGGATTGTGGTCAGTGGTCTCTATAATACTTGGCCACTTCTCTGTCACATCGTGAATCCTTGCAGCTGGAAGACAGCATACCCCCTGGGACACCCTGTTACCTTCACCAACTGCTGCCTCTGTCCCTCTCAGCAGGGAGTCACCAATTACCACCAAAGGTCTCCTCCTCTTCTGGCCAGTGGCAGCAATTCTTCTGCAAACTCTGCCAGCTCAGTGACACACCACAGCTCCAAACTGTCCTTTTGTGCGTCTCCTCCTTCCAGCGGTTCGTTTCCTGCAGTGGGTGATCTTCCTTCTCCCTTGGGGCACTCCACTTCAGTTGCTGTTGCAGGAGACTTCGCTCTTTTCTAACGAGATATTCCTCGTCTTGTTGAGTAGTCGGGCTTCAACTTGCTGGACCTTCTCTTCCAGCAAGGCAACCAGCTTGCACTTACTGCAGGTGTAGTTTGACGCATTCTCAGGAAAGAAGACCATTATGGCACAGGCATTGCAGGGCATTGCAGGAGCTGCCTTGCTGTTCATATGTCTTGGTCTCCTCAAAATGCCCTCGCAAATGGGATTTACATAGTTAATCTGTTATTCCTGGGTTGGGCACTGCTTCCCTTTTGGGTGAAGACAGAGGCGAAGTAGGTGTTGGATAGTTCTGTCTTCTTTCTGTCACCTAACAGCTTTTTCCATCTTCTCCATGCAGATGAGCTTCTACTTGTTTGTTCTTCCTCTTACTTTGAACATAGGCAAAGAAAGCTTTATTATTATTTTTATTTCTTGCAAGTATGAACTCTTTCTGAGCTTTGGCATGCCTGACCTTTTCCCTGCAACTGTTGCTACTCGTGTATCCTCTTCCTTCATGATTTCCCCTTTCTTCCATTTCTCATTTATGCCCTCAGCTCATCTGTAACCTCCTTACAATGTTTTGTAGTGGTTAAGAGCGGTGGACTCGTAATCTGGTGAACCGGGTTCGCGTCTCCGCTCCTCCACATGCAGCTGCTGGGTGACCTTGGGCTAGTCACACTTCTTTGAAGTCTCTCAGCCTCACTCACCTCACAGAGTGTTTGTTGTGGGGGAGGAAGGGAAAAGGAGATTGTAAGCCGCTTAGGGCAGTGATAAAGTGGGATATCAAATCCAAACTTCTTCTTCTTCTTCCCTATGCAGCCACATGGGTTTCTTTGGAGGCCTGCCACTTTTCATTCTGCCTGCAATTATCTGCATTTTTGCCTTCAACATTTTACCTTTAAGAAACTCCCATCCACCTTGGACTCCCTTTTCTTTGAGTATTTCTGACCATTCAATCTCATCCAATAGTTCCTGAAGCTTTTTGAAATCAGCCTTCTTGAAGTCCAGAGGGCATGCCCAACTACACTCTGCTTTCCCTTGAAACCCAGGAGCACACAATCACTTCCTCCCAAGTCTCTTGGTGCTTCCAACTCATCAATCAGTTCCTCTGTGTTGGTGAGGACCAGGTCCAAGAGAGAGGATTCCCTTGCTCCTGCTGCTTCCAGCTTCTGGGAAATGAAATTGTCAGTGAGGCAATGCAGAAATCTGTTGGACTTTATATTCTTGGAAGAGCTTGAATTCCAACAGATATTGGGGTAGTTGAAGTCTCCCATGGCTACTATGTTGTATACAGTGGTACCTCGGGTTAAGAACTTCATTCGTTCCAGAGGTCCATTCTTAACCTGAAACTGTTCTTAACCTGAGATACCACTTTAGCTAATGGGGCCTCCCGCTGCTGCCGCCGCACCACCGCCGTGCAATTTCTGTTCTCACCCTGAAGTAAAGTTCTGAACCCAAGGTACTATTTCTGGGTTAGTGGAGTCTGTAACCTGAAGCGTCTGTAACCCAAGGTACCACTGTATCTCCTTTTAGATTCTTTGGTGATCTGCTCTAGGAAGGCATCACCCACGTCTTCAGTTTGGCTTGGTGGTCTTTTGCAGACATCCACAGAAAGTCACTGTTTTCTCTCCTCTAGTTTTCATCCATATACTCTCAATACGCCTTCCAGGCTTCAGGTCATAGATTTCTTCACAAGTGTACACATCCTTTACATATAGTGCTACTCCTCCTCTCTTCCTGCTTGGTCTATTGCTTCTGAACAGGTTTTATCCCTCAATTTATACATTCCAGTCATGAGTCTCAGTCCATCAGGTTTCAGTAATGTCTGTTAGATCATATTTGCCATCCTGTATTTAGAGTAGGATTTGCTTCACTTGTTTTCTGTTCTCTGTACATTAGTAGAGAGACAACTGAAACCACAAGTCTTTCTCGACACGTGTTTCCTTCTTGGAGTTTCTTGTCCTTTTAACAGGTTTCTGTAGTACCACATCTGATTCCTGTGCATTTATAAATTTTGTATTAAACATAAATCATACACAATCAAATTCTGAGATCCTCATTCTCCCCCCACCCCCACCCCACCTGAGGGGTCCCAGCCTGCACAGGATTCCCCACCTCCAGAACCAGCTGAGCCGGGGCTTGAGCCTGAAGGGTCCTCACCTGTGCTGGATCCTCAGGTGCAGGCACCAGCTGAGCCTGCTCTGGCTCCTGAGGTGCTGGAGGCCCCATTGCCTGCAGGTGCTCCACTCTCAGCCCCATCAGGGGAAGAGGAGGTTGCCTCTGGGTCTGGTAACCCTCCAGCCTCTCCTGAGCTACAGAGGCTCAGGGCAGAGAGGCAGAGGGAACTAAGTTCCCGCAGGAGGAGTGCTCGCCTCCAGGCCAGGAGAGGTGAGTCACCTGAGGATTGGGGCTGCCCTATGGCTTCGGGCAGATAAAAGCCGGCCAGCCCTAGTCCCAAGTTGTGGGAGCAACATTGTTGGTTGCTAGTTCCTGCCTGAACCCTGTCCTGCTTTCCTGCCTGAGCTCCTGACCCACCCTGGCTCTCTGCTTGCATGCCTGTCCCTGACTTCACCCAACTCCCTGCCCTGCACTTCAGCTTCTACAGACTGCCTCCTTGTTGCACCTTTGACCACGGACCGGACTTGGACCTTGCCTCTCGGGTAACCCACGGGACCAGCAGAAAACCATTGAAAGGAGTTGGCGTACTAAACACTTTGACCTAAGATGTTTGGCTGTCTGGTGGGGGGACAGCAAAGTGCACCCCTTCTCAGAACCAGATTTAGGGTGGTGTGGGGCAGATTCCCTGCACAGAGTGCCACGTTGAGGGGGTGCAAAATTGAGAAGGTGCGTAACTTAGAAGATCCATTTGGGGATGCCAAAGTTTGGCCTCCCACAGTGTGGGGAAATAGATCTTTTGGGCCTGATTTGTTAGTCTGTATAAGAAACTGCTGGGATTCTTGAATACTGAAGCTAAGCACAGGTGTCCCTTATTAGGCCTTCAAGGTTAAGACTAATGAGAGTCGGGTGATGGGAGAGGCAAGTGCTCATTATCTGGAAAGTTCTACCAATTAAGCCCTATGATTGGTCATACCAGGTCTCATGATTCCGGTCAATTTTGCTTAAACTCGGGGTTTGGGCTATTGTACGACAGCTGTGGGGATGCAATGGAGGCTACAAAGCATGCCTTCAATGAAGCCTTCACTACCACCAGGCAAGCTCAATGATGAGCCCTCACCAGTGTTTGGTTGCATTCACTTACCTTCCACTTACCTTCTCTGACGAAAATAGAGACATCCAGTTGTATTTTTCTAGAAAAAAGAGGGGCCGGGACGCAGCATGAAACTCCCCTCGTTCTCTGAAAGGGTCCGGAAATGAGTTCCGGTGAGTTCCGGCCAGAAAAAAAGCCCCAGGGGAAGCCTTACTCCCTTCCCTCCGACATTTCTCCAATGACCTATCAACATTCCCTCCAGAATTTCTCTGAAAAAGCAGGACATTCCGGGAAAAACCGGGACAGCTTTTGTAAATCCGGAACCACCCCAGGAAAATAGTGTATGCATTTAAGTCACCTCCCAATTGGTTTCCGCACCCTAGACCCTGAAATATGTAAATGTGGCATATTTGTGTGAGATGCCTGAGCATGGGAGGCAGTTAGTGCTGGCAGGAGCCAAAGGATGTTTCTGCTGCAGCTGATGACCCCAGGATCAAACATGCCATCCACAGAGGAGGGAATGCCTCTCTGTGGACTGTCCTTTAAGAACCCTCCTTGTGCTTCAGTCCAAGTCCCTTCATCCCCCCCCCCCCACCAACACAAACCAAAGGCAGCAAATGTCTTTGAACAAGACCTCTTACTGGGGGGGGGCACTGTACTTGGACTTCTGTCGTGCTGCTTGTGAGCTCCTGGGAGAACAGACCACAGGTCTAACTGAGCCATCTTGGGCTTGAACCATCTGTCAATGGTTATTGTGGTGCTCTGCTCCAATTGTCCCTCTAGGGGGCTTGGGAGGGAATCTCGCCTCCTGCTTCCAACCCACCCATGTGGAAGCAGCAGCCTGTTCCAGCTACAGAACAGGGATCTAGTCTGGGTGGACTCTGGTTGAGCAAAGGAAGTGGACTTACTGTGATTCTTCTTGAACATGCACTGGTGGAAGAGAACAGTCAGGACGCCCAGGAACGGCAGGTGAGAGGCAGTTCTGCACAAAGAGGGCAGAAAAGAGGGGAATGTCAGGAAAAGGCCAAAGTGCCAATCCCAGCAGGGTCTGGAAAATGAGCTAACGTGTGTGTGTGTGTGTTTTAAGTATTGGGTTCTGCCTTCTCAGGTCTACCTGGGAGGGCAGTTCAATTCTTGGTACCACAATTTAAGAAGGATACTGATAAACTGAATTTACCTGGTTTTACCATCGGTAGAACCCACCAAAACAGCCCCACATTGTGCAACCGGGTAGCCGAGGTGGATTTTGGGCAGTGTGCCCAGTTCCTCCACATTGGGCGCTGAGCCTAGGAGATGCCACAGGGCATTGTAGTGAACTGAGCACAATGGAGGCCAAGAGATGGGGCACACTGTTGAATGTTGGCCTTGCTTGCACAGGGTGCCGCTGAAATGGGAAAGACCAAGGTCCGCCTCTGAGGGGAGGCAGAAATCCTCCCTGCTGGCTTTCAGGTGAACCAAAGACAGTTAACTGAAGGAGTCTGTGCTGCCAACTGATCTCAGAATCAGTTCAAAGCAAGCATCTGGTTGCCAGGGAAACAAGAGAATTCCACAGGATTCCACATCCCTCTGTGGAGCCACAGCCTGGCCAAGGACTGGCCAATGGACTCTGGGCTCCAGGACTGCTCTGTCTCCCAGGCCCTTGTCACCCCTTGAAGGGAGATTGAGCCACAGGCTCAGAAACCAACAATTGGGGCGGGGGAGTATGAAAGGGAGGGACATGGGAACAAGTAGCAAGGAGATCATGGTTTAAATGCCCTTTTACAATAAATAAAACCTCCTGCCCGTCCTCACGGATGCTCAGTAATGGTGAGGAATGAGGAACTGAGCTTTTTAGGGGAGTGGGGGACAAGCCCTTGTCTTAACAAATCCCTGCTGTCAACTTCTTCATCCTGCTGCTCTCCAGATGTTAAGCCAAGCAGAATGAAGAAAGGGATGGGAAGGTTGCAGCGTTTTAGTTGCAGGAAAAATCGAGAAAGAGGCAACAGGACAGACCTTTGCAAAATGATGCCCAGCATGGAGAAAGTGCACAGAGAAAGTCTTTCTCCCATTTTCGTGACACCAAAAGCTGAATTTTGGGAGATACACGAGAGGGAAAAGAACGTTCTTCTTTGGACAGTGCAATGGTAAACAGTGAAACTCTCTCCCTCAGGAGGCAGTGATGGCCAACAACTTGGATGGCTTTGAAAAGGGATCAGAAAAGTTCATGGAGGAGGCTATGGAGGGCTACTACCCAGAATGACTATGTTGTTCCTCCATAGTTGGAGGCCACAATGCTTTTGAAGACCATAGGAGGGGGGAGAGCTATTGTGCTGGGATCCTGCTTGTGGGCTTCCCATTAGGGCATGTGCTTGGCCACTGTAAAAACAGGACGTTGGATTAGATGGGCCACTGGCCTGATTCAGTGGGCTGCCATCATTACCCCAGAACTTTGGGCATTCTGGCTGCTGGGATTTGTTGTCTGACAACATCTGGAGGGCACCAGGATGAGGAAGACCAGATTATTATTATTTTTTTAAATGATATTTATTGAAGTTTCCATTTATTGAAGTTTCCATTAAAACACAAAAATACACAAACACAAACAGACAAAATACAAGTATAATTTCAATCCTTTTTTTCTCTTAAACCTTATTTCCTCGACCTCCTCACACCTCCCCCCTCCCCTTCTGTATTATAATTTCATTACTATCCACTCAACAAGTTCTTATCTTATTTCTCAACCTAAACTTAAAAATTTGTTATGTCATGCTATTATTTTCCTTTTCTTCTTTCTTTCATTCCTCAATTTATTTTTAAAACCTTATATCTATTTAAATTCTGGTATGCCCCACAGAGAAACCTATGGTCTGCAAATAATAACATCCTCAAGGTCCCAGGCCTCAGAGAGGTTAGGCTGGCCTCAACTAGAGCCAGGGCCTTCTCGGCTGCGGCTCCAATCTGGTGGAACGCTCTGTCACAAGAGACTAGGGCCCTGCGGGACCTGACATCCTTCCGCAGGGCCTGCAAGACAGAGTTGTTCCACCAGGCCTTTGGTCAGGGCGCAGCCTGACTCCCTCCTCTGGCAACCTGCACAGAATCTTGCTTAATCAGTTGCCATTAATTTGATTTTAATTGATTTTTATAATGAAATATTTTTAGAATGTGCGATTATTTGATTGTTTGATTGTTTGATTGTTGTTAGCCGCCCTGAGCCCGGCTTCGGCTGGGGAGGGCGGGATATAAATAAAATTTATTATTATTATTATTATTAAATTAAAAAAAAACCAATTTTAACTTAATCTTAAACCTTTTTCCTAAAGTCGGCCCAAATTTCCCTTCCACGATTTTTCCACATTCCCTAAAAATTATAAATAAAGAAATAAACATATAAACAAGATCTAAGCAGATTATATCACCCTTCGGATTTTCAATTCCCACCCTCCCTTTCCCGGTTTTGATCCCCAAACCAATGTCCATAAATGCGTCCATTTCTCAGCCTGGATCCCAAACACCTGAGGCTTTTAAACCTCTCTCAGTTTCTCTCTGCCAGTCTTTTTGACAGTCCTTTGTTTCCAACACCAACTCTTGAAGAAGCTCTGTCCCAATAATGTCCATTTTTCTTCCCAGCAGGCCTCTATATTCAAAAATGGAGCTCAAATTTTGTTTCTTAAGTCTTTTAAATCTATATGTCCCAAAAGCTCCAATTTCCATCTCAATCAAATTTATGCTACCAGGCCTCTGGTCCAGCTTTGTCTTCTGCAACATTGTGGCTTCGTCTTTAATTTCCAGCAAGTCCTCATATGTCTCTTGGGATTTTTCAAACTTCGTTTCCCCAGCTGCAGCAGTTTCTATTTCAACTTCAAGGGCTATTGGTTCAGAGACGAAAACTTGTGTCAAGTCTCTTCCTGTTCCCACAAGATTGTTTACTGTATCATTCAGTGCTGTTGCCCTTGTTGTTAAGATGTTGCTCTGCTCCTGGAACTTTCCCAGGAGATAAAAAGTCCTGTTCAGCTCAGCGAGTATTTTTCCACTTACAGCCATTTCTTGCAGTATTCCAAAACTCCCCTCTAGGGGGATTCTGTTTACTTAGTGTCTTTAAAATTCCAATCCAATAGACCAAAATGTAACTTATTTTCCTTTGCTTCCGACAATTAAATCCAAATCTGAGAAAATCTAGCCAGCAGAATCACCAAAAGCAACGTTTCCTTTTATTTCCCAACTTTGACAGCTAGTTTGACAGCTGTCAAAGTCCGTATCTTTCCAGCAGGCTCTTTCACAGATCGCACCCGGTCCCGGGGGGTTGCACTTTAATTTAAACCAATTCTTATCCTCCAGCAAAATCAAATATACTGTCCAATCGCGAAGATAGTAATTTTTCTTCCAAAAAGGCAACTTTTTCTCTCAACTTTAGTTGGCTGGTCCTTGCTTTAGATTATCTACAAGGCGGGGGGGGGGCGGACTTCCTTTTTACACTTCCCCCGATCGTGCCGAATTTTAAGAAAGAATTTCCCTTTTAAGTCCAATTTCCATATTACTTACGGGTTGTTGCTTTTAGTCCGAATATTGAAGGAAAAAGTCAGCGCTCTCCATCCATGGCATGCGGCTTCACTCAGCAGGGGAAGCAGAGGACTCTCAGCACCGCGCCACTCCCCGCCTCCGTTCCGCAGCCTTTAAAAAGGCTACTTTACGGGTCGGGGGGGCACTAATGGTGCCCGCCGAGTCACCATGTCCACAGGCATCCACACCTGTGGTTTTTTAGGGTCCCCGCGTCACCGTCGCGGCAGAACCCGATCCCTACTGAGCCGATTCCCTCCGGAGATCGGAGGGAATCCGCCATTAGATGTTGGCGCTAACCCGGAAGTCGAAGAGACCAGATTATTTTAATTCCAGCTACCTGGATCCAAACACACACAAACACAAAATGAAAATGGCCTGTATCAAGTATCAATGTCATTGCTCAGACCGCTTTCAACTGTCATGGCTTCCCCCAAAGAATACTGGGAATGGTGGTTTGTTAAGAATGCAGGGAGTTGTTAAACCCTGTTGTTAAACAGAGACATCCAGTGCTATTCTTCTAGGAAAAAAGATGCCGGAACTCACCATGAACACCTCCCTCCTTCTCTGAGAGGGTCCGGAACTGAGTCCCAGGAGAAGCCTCACTCCACTCCCCCAACATCTCTCTGATGATAATAGGGATGTCTCAACATTCCCTCCAAGATTTATCTGAAGAAGCAGGACATTCTGGTATCAAATGAGAAACTGGGATGGCTTCTGTAAATCTGGAACCATCCCAGGAAAATAGTGTATTCATTGAGCTGGATATTTCTCCCCGATGCATTCAAGTCATCTCCCAATTGGTTTCCGCACCCTAGACCCTGAAATATGTAAATGTGGCATATTTGTGTGAGATGCCTGAGCATGGGAGGCAGTTAGTGCTGGCAGGAGCCAAAGGATGTTTCTGCTGCAGCTGATGACCCTAGGATCAAGCAGGCCATCCACAGAGGAGGGAATCCCTTTCTGTGGGTTGTCCTTTAAGAACCCTCCTTGTGCTTCAGTCCAAGCCCCTCCATTCTCCCTCACATAAACGCACCAAAAGCATCAGATGTCTCTGAACCAGACCTGTTCCTGGGAAGCGCTGCACTGGGACTCCTGTCATGCTGCTTGTGAGCCCCTGGGAGAACAGGCCACAGGTCTAGCTGAGCCACCTTGGGCTTGACCCAACTGCCAAGGGATCTTGTGGTGCTCTGCTCCAATTGTCCCTCTGGGGGGGTTGGGAGGGAATCCCGCCTCCTGCTCCCAACCCACCCATGTGGAAGCAGCAGCTTGTTCCAGCTACAGAACAGGGATCTAGTCTGGCTGGACTCTGGTTGAGCAAAGAAAGTGGAAGTGCTCAACCGAAACAGCCCCACATTCTGCAACTGGGGAGCTAAGGCAGATTTGGGGCAGTGTGCCCAGTTCCTCCACACTGGGTGCTGAGCCTAGGGGATGCCACAGGGCAACATAGTCAATGGGTGGACTCTAGTCTGGGTGGACTCTGGTTGAGCAAAGGAAGTGGACTTACTGTGGTTCTTCTTGAACATGCACTGGTGGAAGGGAACAGTCAGGACGCCCAGAAACGTATTTCTGAGAATTTAAGAGGCAGTTCTGCACAAAGAGGGCAGAAAGGAGGGGAATGTCAGGAAAAGGCCAAAGTGCCAATCCCAGCAGGGTCTGGAAAATGAGCTGACGTGTGTGTGTGTTGTTTTTGTTTGTGCATTTTTGTGTGTTTTAAGTATTGGGTTTTACCTTCCCAGGTCGACCTGGGATGGCAGTTCAATTCTTGGTACCACAATTTAAGAAGGATATTGATAAAACTGACTTTACCTGACTTTACCTTCTGTGGAATCCACTGAAACAGCCCCAGATTGTGCAACTGGGGAGCTGAGGCAGATTTTGGGCAGTGTGCCCAGTTCCTCCACACCGGGTGCTGAGCCTAGGGGATGCCACAGGGCATCGTAGTCAATTGAGCACAATGGAGGGTGAGAGATGGGGGGACACTGTTGAATGTTGGCCTTGCACAGGGTGCCGCTGAAATGGGAAAGACCAAGGTCGGCCTCTGAGGGGAGGCAGAAGCTTTCCCCTCAGGTGAAAGCTGGCTTTCAGGTGAACCAAAGACAGTTAACTGAAGGAGTCTGTGCTGCCAACTGAATCAGTTCAAAGCAGGCATCTGGTTGCCAGAGAAACAAGAGAATTGCACAGTATTCCGCATCCCTTTGTGGAGCCAGAGCCTGGCCAAGGACTGGCCTATGGACTTTGGGCTCCAGGACTGCTCTGTCTCACCCTTTGGCATCTTCAGGCTGCTGCTAAGCCCATCTTTGTGACTTCACAGTAGCCACCCAGATGCCTCTTCTGGGAAGCTGAGAAAGCAACAGCGGCAGCAGAGTTGCCCCCATTTGTGATTCCCAGTAGCAACCAAAAACTCCAAAACCAACAGTGGGAGGAACAAGCTGACAGTGGAAGGCTGCAGAGACAGCAGCAAGGAGGATGACGTTTAAATGCCCCTTTACAATAAATAAAATAAAATCTGCACGTCCTCCTTAGCGGATGCTCAGTAAGGGTGTGGAATGAGTAGTTGAGCTTTTTAGGGGAGTGGGAGGCAAGCCCTGGTCTGAACTGGTCCCTACTGTAGCCTTTTTCAACCGGCTGCTCTCCAGACGTTACATCAAGCAGAATGAACAAAAGGATGGGAAGTTTGCAGCGTTTGGGACTTTCTTATTTGAGAGAAACAGCAAGGAGGTGGCAACATGACAGATCTTTGTAGAATCAGTGTGGCAGTTAGGCATTGGCAGGGGTATTGTTATGCAAATGAAGTTGGGGGGGAGGAACGCCATCACCTCCCCCAAATCTTGAAGGGTAGTTCGTTAAAGGACTCTGGGGGGCGTCGCCTCGTCCGAAACCTACGGAGGCTAGGGCCTAAAGCGCCCCCCCCCGAGCGGCAACCCCTCGGGGAGCGCCTAGGGATGTGCATCTCGGGGGCTCCCCCTGGTGGTGTTTAACCCCTTCCCGATTAGACCAGATAGTCTGTTAGGGCCAATGCCTAAAGCCAATACCGCTCTTACCTGTAATCAATAAAGTTGTGGCCATTTACGCCCATTAACCTTAATTCTGTGTCCGGTGTCTTTATTATTCCAACTGTGGGAGGGGGCGGGAATTGCCACGCAATCACGCAAAACATGGAGAAAGTGAATAGAGAAAAGTCTTTCTCCCCATTTTGCAACACTAGAACACACGGACATTGAATGAAGCTGAATGTTAGACGAGACGGGATGGAGAACATTCTTCTTTGGGCAGTGTGTAGTTAACCTGTGGAACTCTCTGCCTCAGGAAGCAGTGATGGCCAACAGAAAAGTTCATGGAGGAGGCTATGGAGGGCTATTAGTCATGATGGCAGACCCTCCAAGTTGTCAGCAGTTTCATTCTCTCCCGTTGCTGGGTGTGTGTGTGAGACTACTAGATCACATGCTCTGTGTTTTGCATTCCATTCTTTGGAAGCATGAGAACAGAAGAAACTGTGTGCCACTTCCGCTCTTTGTTCTTTGTACTTTCTGTTTTTGTTGTTCTTTCTCAGGAGAAGAAGAGACACGCCATGATTGCTCTGTTCTTTATTTTGTTCCTGTAAATAAATCACTAAACTCAGGTGCCATGCGTCCTCAGTCTTAGCTTCTGCTAAACTCTGCTGTTTACTATGTGCATGCATTTTCAGATGCATGTCGTGCTTGGACGTCCAGAGGAGTGAATGCATTTCGTACGTTATTTTCACTAATACATGTGCCTTTTTATGCTTTACACACTTTACCCTAATATATGCATTTTGTACCCATTGCTTGACTGGAGAACTGCACTGCAAAATTCAGAGGAGGATAAATTTTGAAGGATGGTTGTGTTTGGATTCGTATATTATTTCAGAAACTGCAAATTAGGTAGGTTCACTTCTAAATGCGAACTGGAGTGAATTTCTCCCCTAGTTCTATTTGGCCTTGAGACAGCTAACTGCAAAGAGCTTTTCCATGTGCAATCATCAAGCAGGAGAAATTAAGTGTTCCAAGGTTGTCTGAAGAATGGATTCTCTACTATTTCTCCTGGGATATACTATATTGTTTTTGCAACATATTGCACCTGATAACCTAAAATAGCTGAGGAGGCCTTTTCTCTTAGAACTTTGGAAAAATGGAGATGGAGATTTTTTTTCATGGTCATTTAACTTTTTTTAAAAAATAGACACCCAAACCTCCAACAGCCAACAGATAACCTACACTGAGCATTGCTCAACTTCCCCAAATGATGCTGGTAATATTTTTCAATTTCTTTGACCACCTCTCCCCACCCCCCAAGATACTACAGATATTTTCTCTAAGCAATGCCTTGTATATTAAGCCTTGGACTTCCGGCTGAATTTTGCTGGCAACCTAAACATGTTCAGAGAAATGTTGGCGACCTTATTAGAATCCTTGCATCTTTCCTTGCAATTCCCACAGGTGTTTCAACTAAGCAGAACACTTTAAACTAGTCTTCACCAACCCAGTGCCCTCCAGATGTTTTGTACTGCCACTCGCATCAGTCCCAAAGAGTACAGCCATGCTGATTGCCCCAGACCCAGCACAAAAAAAACCTGTAGACATGCCTCCTATGTGTGCTGGCTGGAGTTATGACCCTAAACATCTGTTTTTAGAAGAAATGGTAAACCTCCTAAAAGCTGCAGTAGGTAGGTTGATCATTGGAAGGGACAAGCTGATGCTGTTATGGCGGGAGGAATGAAGCGTTTCACGAGTGGGTCTATGGGGGGAAGGAGTTCACGGCAACACCATCTAGTGGGGGGGGCTGAAAAAATCACATCTGGAAATCAAGCACCCCTTTGTTTTCAGAGAGAACATGGGTAGATGAGTCTAAACAAAACAACTGGACACAAATTTTCATGGCCCTCAAAATGGTGGCCCGTTTAATATATTTAGCGTTAAATCTGGAAGTGTATACTCAATTCTGACCAAACTTAGCCTCCTGAAGTACTGTATATTTTGCTCTAGGGGGCTTAGTTTGGTCAGAGTCGAGTACAGTGGTACCTTGGTTTTTGAACATCTCGGAAGCCGAACGTTTCGGTTTTGGAACGCCGAAAACCCAGAAGTAAATTCTTCTGTTTTCAAGTGCGCCTCAGAAGTCGAATGGCTTCCACTGCATGTACATGTTATTTTTTTCCAGTTTTCTGCAGACCGCCCTTTGTGTCTCAGTTTTTGAACGTTTCAGAAGTCGAACGGTCTTCCAGAGGGATTATGTTCAAAAACCGAGGCACCATGATTACTTCCAGAGTTAACACTACATACATTACTTCTGGTGAATGAGCCACCATTGAGGGCCACGGAAATTTGTGTCCTGAGCTTTTTAGACTCGTCTACCCATGTACTGTCTGCAACTAAAGGGGCACATTGGTTGCCAGATGTGAAGTATATTGGCATTGCTTTCAGCTGTCTTACCCAACTAATCAGAGAACTTAAGCCTAGAACAGCAGCCATTTTGAGACCAGGTATAGTAGGTTATCTATAGCAGCATTTTTGTAGTCAGGTTTCTCCTCCTCCTGTTGCATCTCCTAACAAAGTGTGAACAGCAACGAGGGCAGGCCTCCTAAGTACCAATCAGCCTCCTCTTCATACTTTGATTGATACGGTTTGCTGTGAGATGTTGGCACTGATATGTCAGACAGCATAAATTAGCCAAGATGTGCTGAATCACATCAACACAGCATCTGCGTCATTACATTTGTAAGAGAGACCTTTAAATTATTCTTTTCTTTTCTTTTTTATAATCTTGAAAATAGTCCTACTTATCCCTTTCTGAGCCTGGCCACTTGGATTATCACAAAGCCTTCATAATATCATTAAAACATTCAATTGCATCATAAAATAATTCTGAAGCAAATGAAGCAAGAGTGGCTTAAATTATTCATTAATGCGACTGTGGGAATGGAGTGATAGGCTTGCATAGTTGGCGGTAATTGGAATATTGTAAGCAATCATCTAAGTAAAAGCAAAAGATACAGCCCAGATAATCACACTTTACATAATGGAAGAGTGTTGACAAGCTCATGCATCTTCAGGGCGAATTAACACAGATCCTAGTGCTTGATATGACTCCCAGCCTGATCCTAACCCTGTTTTTTTAGATGCCAGTGGTATTAATGTCCAGCAAATGGTGTGTCCAGGACTTCAGACATGGGCTGGAATTCGATGGTCTTGGGAGGTGAATGCTTGCCACTGAAAACAGCAATGCTGCATCTCATCTTCTGTTACTCTCACAGTATCAAATCACTTGCTATGCACCTAAGAAGAGCCCGGCAGGATCAGGCTATAGGTCTGTCCAGCATCCTGTGTTCACAGTGCCCAGCCAGATGCCCACAGGAAGCCCACAAGCAGGACCCAAGTGCAACCGCATCTCCCCACTTCTGATTCCCAGGAACTGGGAATCAAGTCATACTGACTCCAGCAGTAGAGGGAGAACATAGCAATTGTGGCATGGAACGGAAGCAGTTCTGGGGTGTGCCTGGGACATGGACTTTAGGCTGTGCCTACTCCCAGCATTCCCCTTTCCTGCTCTCCCCCAATGATGTGCCACCAGCCACAAGTTGGCCTCCATCCATGTTCCTCTATCCTGCACCTGCACTACTGACATATTCTGCCAAATAATCTACCTGAAAAAGCCGAATAATATCTGGTACTGGTGTTTACTTGATTCATTGTGCTTTGATTAGGGCTGAACTGAGTCTACTTACCCTGTTTCATTATTGTTTGTTTTCATGAGCATCAAGTAGCGCCAACCCCAAGCCCTTTAGCCCCTATCAAGGTGGCATTAGAGAGTTACAAGATTCAGGGCAGATCATCCAGTCTACTTCTTTACATAGAACATAGTTTAACTGTAGAATTCATGCAAAGTAGTGGAGGCCACAAACCTGGGCCTCATCCACACTTGTCCCGTGCCTAGAAAGCATGAGTCCAAGTGATTATCTGCTGAGTGGTTTTCCCCTTGTCCTGCTCCATTCCCTGGGAAAACCTGCTCTTTAGTGCTAAATCGGAACAAATGTCAATCCAGAGAAACCCCTAATTGCCATTGACAAGAGGAAGTGTGGATCAGCCCTTGGATGGCTTCAAAAGAGGATTAGGGAAATTCATACAAGATAGGGCTATGATGGCTACATTCACTGTCCACTATTGGAACTGGAATGCTTCTTGATAGCAGATGCTAAAGGAAGGAGAAGCAGGAAGAGCACTATTGCACTCAGGTCCTGGTTGTAGGCATCTAACTGGCCATATTGAGAACAGATTGCTGAACTAAATGGGCCTTTGGTTTTACCCAGCAGGTCTCCTCTTATGTTCTTACAACCTTGAGATAAGTCAACTCTCCCTTTTTGGAGGGCTGTTTTGCGGGAGGGAATCTGAGGCCCCACAGCAACCCGGCTGTGGGCAGAGGAAAGCTGCCCACGTCAGAGGCATCCCTGGCCACGTCATGCCCACAGCCAATCAGGCTGTCTGGGGATGTGGCTACCCATGGTTTAAATTGTGGCATGGCCAGGGAGGCAGCCTCCTTTTCTTCCAGTTCGGAATCACCCAATTGCCTAAGCCAAACTGCTCACATCTGTAACCAATAAAGTTGTGGCTTTATTCATCCCATTAACCCAATATTCTTGTGTTTGTGTATTTATTTCAGGGAGCTGGGGAGTCCGGGGCCTCCCCAGGCAACAGTGCTAGAAGACCAGTGGCGTAGCGTGGGGGGTGCAGGGGGGCCGGCCGCACCGGGCGCAACATCTGGGGGGGGCACGCTCGCCGCCTCCGGAGTCGCCGAAGAGCCTCGGGCGCAGGCTGTAGCAGAGCCCCATGTCTCGCGGAACCGACGAGCTGTGTGCGCGTCCGGGCTGAAGGCGTCCGGCAGGCAGCGGCTCTCAGCACTCGCCGCGGTCCCCGCGCATCAGGGCCGCGGAGGGCGCGCCAGGCAGCCCCTCCTCACAGCCCCGCCGCCGCCGCTGCTGCAGCTGCTGGGCCATGTTGCATTTTCCTCGCCTCTCTGCCCTCCTCCGGGCAAGCGGCATCGTTTGGGCGGCAGCGCCAGCGGCAACTCGCCTCAGATCACCTGACACGGACCCGCCGCCGCCATGGCCACCTTACCGTAAATACCCCAGCCCAGGCAGCAGCAAGAAGAAGCTAGCAGCGACGGCAGGTTAAGGGTTAGGGGCGCAAATTACTTGCCTTGCCCCGGGTTAGGGGGCGCAAATTACTTGCCTTGCCCTGGGTGCTGACAACCCACGCTACGCCGCTGTAGAAGACTGAATACAGGTCTATTAGAGACCACCTCCACTTGATATTGGAGCAGACACTAGCAGGAGAATCCTCCCTGCACAAACAAATAGCAGCAATAGAGCTGATGCCCTAGTCAGACAAATGAATGTGACAAAGTGCATTACTTCCTTGCATGCAAACGCTAATAAATCTGAATGACAAAAGGCTCTCTTGGAACAAAAAATAAATAAACAAAACCAAGGGCCTGTTACTGTTCTCCCATGCCAAATGCAACAGAGAAAACATTTGCGTATGGGGAGAGCGCCCCCCCCCCCGCAAGAGAACCCAAATGGATGGGCTATTCAACAGATCTCATTTACTAGAGTAGATGTTACCCAGACAAAATCAAAGAATGACCAAGTGAGTCGGGGAAAGAATAGAAGGATAATGAGGTCAGATAAACTGTGAGCCCCATTAATTCCAAAGGGCTCAGCCCACCAAGAGCCCAGGAAGGAAGGAGAAAAATAGTGGGAATTCTTGATTCATTTATTCATGGGTGGTATTTATAAGCTGCCTTTCAAACAGAAATCACTCAAGGTGGCACACGAGAGAAATGTGACTTTCCTGTGTCCTTTTCCTCCCAGTGTCATCATATCATCATAATCTATCCCCCCCACACCAAAAAAAAAACCCCACTTTCAGATCAAAGCAGTGTAATCCAAAGCATTCAGGACAAGGGTTTTCAATCTACCTGAGTTTTTATTTGGGTAATGGGAGACATCCAGACGTTGTTAATCAAGGCACAGACACCTCCCAGCAATCAGTGCTCCACCTGCAATACTTTTTCATTGGAGGGGGAAATGTGGTTTCAGATTTCAGCCAGGGCTTCATTGCAATGATAACGTGCAGAATGTGGCTGTATGAAGTTGACACCCCAGGCATTTATGGGGTCTGTGACATTAGTAGCATGAACAGAAGGTTGGATGAGGTGACCTCCAACTCCCTGATCTTATGATGCTCGGACCTTGCCTCTGCATGCGCAATGCTTGGTGAGCTTTCAAAGCACTTGTAGAGCGTGATCGCTCCCTGCCTGCATTGGATCTGAATGGTTCTCTGTGTTCCGAAGAGAAGCTCAAACTGAGATCCCTCTGACGCGCAGCGTAAATGAATAATGCACAGTTTTAAAGAATAAAAGCTTTACTGAGTTAAAATAAACTTCTTTGTAAACAACATGGTTCCAAACAGTTTGACTGAGATTACATACTGACTCTGTTCAAAGCTGAAACAGACAGACTCTGCTGAAATCTTACAGAGAGCACAAAAGAGAAACTGGCTACTAGGTCACATGTCAGAATGACTCAACAGTTAGCAGTTAGGCCTGAATAACTTTAGTAGGCCCAAATGATTGTGCAGTCACAACACTTCTCAGCCTGCTTTGCTGCTTCTGCTCTCATGTGTCTTTGTCACATGACACCCTCTCCCCCTCTTATTGCTTGCCCTCAGCAAGATGTCATGTGCCCAGCCATGCCCATTTTTGTTTGTTTGTTTAACAGTAGACTAGTTTTTACCATATAATTAAAGCTATGGTTTTCCCAGTAGTGATGTATGGAAGTGAGAGCTGGACCATAAAGAAGGCTGATCGCCGAAGAATTGGTGTTTTTGAATTATGGTGCTGGAGGAGACTCTTGAGAGTCCCATGGACTGCAAGAAGATCAAACCTATCCCTTCTTAAGGAAATCAGCCCTGAGTGCTCAATGGAAGGACAGATCCTGAAGCTGAGGCTCCAATACTTTGGCCACCTCATGAGAAGAGAAAAGACCCTGATGTTGGGAAAGATGGAGGGCACAAGGAGAAGGGGACGACAGAGGACGAGATGGTTGAGCAGTGTTCTCGAAGCTACTAACATGAGTTTGACCAGACTGCAGGAGGCAGTGGAAGACAGGAATGCCTGGCGTGCTCTGGTCCAGGGGGTCACAAAGAGTTGGACAGGACTAAACGACTAAACAACAAAAAGTTTTTACCTGCGCTCACCGCACCCCCTCTCTCCAGGAAAGCAAAATGCACTATCAGAGTTCAAGGGCATCTTCCAGCCAGGTATAACAAGTGCCTCTTATCAGAGCCAGTGGTGGTGTAATGGTTAAGAGTGTTAGGCTAGGACCTGGGAGGCCAGGGTTCTAATCCACATTCTGCCATGGGTGACTTTGTGCCAGCCACTATCTCTCAGCCTGACCTACCTTACAGGGTTGCTGTTGAAGATAAAATGAAGGAGGGGAGAACCACGTATGCCACTGTGAACTCCTTGGAGTAAAGGTGAGTTGTATAGGTGGTGGTGATGATGGTGATGATGAAAATAATAAGGTAAGCACAGATGTCCTATCCCAAAATTTTCAACAAAATTCTCCTGCCTCACCATGTTTTGCAGGCAGGCAAAAAAAAGGGAAATGAAATTATCAAAACAGCTTTAAACTTCATTTGTTGAGTAGTTGACAGTTCTGTGGTTGACAAAGAACCGAAGAAGCCAACGCCTTGATGTCCTCGATTACAGGGGTCAAGGGTGTGTAGAAAGAGATCAGAGGGCAACAAACACGGGAGCCTGCATGGATTCAGGCCACAATTCTCATTCCAGTCAGAGGCCTTGGCATCTCATAGTTTGGGACCACGATGTGACAACTTTCAAACTAGTTCCGTAGCACACATGCATTTCCCAAAACGCAAGAAATTTTTGAAACAGAAGCAAATGGAGGATGTGGACTTGTGTATATGTTGGCATGCGCTTTTGGAGGGGGGATGCTAATTGGTTCTCATCTGAATCAGTTTCCTGGTTGAGGGCACATTTATAAAGGGGATTTCAAGCGTGGAGCCGGTGCCAAAGGTAGGAGATGGTGACTGGCTAGCAAATTACATGAAGGAATACTCGTTCTGTTTCTTTTCCACTTTTGTGTTGGAAAAGAGAGGGGGGAAGAAAAAAGCCAATAATTCCAGCTACTCAGGGTAAGAGCAGATGTGATCTCTTGTACGCCTCTGTTCCTAATAGTTTCATGGAGTAATCTCGGAGAATAAGAAACAAGTTTTAATAACCCGCCCCAAACAATCTGACTAATCCCCAAGCAATCATTGCTTGTTGTTTGGAAGCTCAATTTTGGGTTTCCCAAGATTCATTAATGGGATTGTCACTTCTGAGTGTTCTGAAAGGTTTCTACCTTTGCAATTTGGAGCAGTTAAGCTTTTCCCATTGTGAAGAACAGTCGTACCTTGGTTTTCAAACAGCTTAGTTCTTGAACGTTTTGGCTCCCGAACGCTGCAAACCCAGAAGTGACTGTTCCAGTTTGTGAACTATTTTTGAAAGCCGAACATCTGACGGGGCTTCCACGGCTTCCAATTGGCTGCAGGAGCTTCCTGCAGCCAATCAGAAGTCATACTTTGGTTTCTGAACATTTGGGAAGTCAAATGGACTTCTGGAATGGATTCTGTTCAACTTCCAAGGTACGAGTGTATCACCAAGTCTATACTAGGGCTGGGTGATATCAGCTTTTCAACATCATGGTGTATCACCAGCCAAACATCGCGGTTTGGTGATATACTGTGATATTGAAAAAAACAAGATGCATTGGTCTCTGCGAGACACCGGGTGAAACTGCCCTAGCTTGAGAGCTTGATATATCACCCAGGCCTAGTCTGCACAGCACCCATGACCACCATACAAAGTAGCACTCCTGGCTATTGTTGGTCTGTGGTCCCTAGATGGGTGGATGCTGACTGCAAAAGCTACAAATAAACCAAAAAAGAAAAACGCCTTGTCCAGTAATTTTGACTGCTACATGTTTAGTACTTTGTAACCCGGTCTTGGAGATTTAGATTCAAGACCTTCATGGCAAAATTGGAGTGACACCTGAAATGCAGTATAGCCATGTCATTCCATGACAGAGACGCAGCCTAAGATTTAAGCTCCAGAAGGAGCAGGGAGGGGGGAGGTGAATGAAAGAGCATAAGAAGTGCCTCCTGGATCAGGCCATCTAGTTTTGCATCCTGTTCTCACAGTGGCCGGTCAGATGTCTGTGCAAGCAAAACCCAGCACAAGACGACTCCCCACTCCCATGGTTTCCAGGTTCAATCATCAAGATCTCCAGAAAGGGCTGGGAATATCTTCTGCTGGAAACCCTGGAGAGTCACTGCAGGTCAGTGTAGACCAGTGCTTCCCAAACATGGGTCTCCAAACATTTTTTGGACTACAGTTCCTATCATCCCTGACCACTGGTCCTTCTAGCTAGGGATGATGGGAGTTGTAGTCCAAAAACAGCTAGAGGCCCAAGTTTGGGAAACTATGGTGTAGACCAGCGGTTCTCAACCTGTGCGTCCCCAGATGTTGTTGGACTACAACTCCCATCATCCCTGAGCTCTGGCCTTGCTAGCTAGGGGTGATGGGAGTTGTAGTTCAACAACATCTGGGGACCCACAGGTTGAGTAAGGCTGGTGTAGACACTAGCAAGCTAGAGGGACAATGGTCTGGCTTTTTATGAGGCAGCTTCCTGTGTTCCTACGACCCATCGGGGGCTGTGTTTCAAGTGATGTTTGCTACCAGCCCAGAGAGGAGTTCTGCAAAACAAAGTTGTTCTTTTATTAACCAACGAGGGGAGAAGAAAACGTGAGGATATATGTTCCTTCATGCCCCTCCCTTCACCAGCTGTTGAGGCCAGCAGGCTTTCCGGCTGCAACGGCTCACTGGGGGACAATACAAAGGAGACCACAAGGTGTGTGGCTCTTTCCACATACGTTCCTCCACTATTAGGGCTCATAAATCCCTTCTTTAAAAAAATAAGAAGCATCCTTTGGCCGATGTGCTTGGAATGTTTAATGACCTCCGTTCCGAAACTGGACAAGTCTTCCCAATAAAGAGAAGGCAATCTGATGCCCAACCTGGAGCCTGCGCATACAAATACTCATTAAAAAACTTGAAAGTCCTTTGAATAAATTACTGCTACTGAAGAGCAGGTGCATTAATATCAAGGACACCCGCAGTGTACTCTCCGATTATAGTTCCGTTGGCTGGTGATTTATAGGCACGTAAGGGGACATTGGTGCAACCAAGTAATATATTCACAGGTCAGAAGACTGATAATCTAACATTTGCTCTCGCAGATCCTAACACGCTCGAAGGGAAAGAACCATCTCTTTTCATTAACTAAATGGCTGGTACATGAAACAACCCCAAAAAGAAGGACCCTCCGCGTTGAGAGAATAATAGTCATTATTAACAAAGGATGGTTGGCTCTAGACAACAGTACCACTGAAGAAACACAGTCTAGCCAAATAATCAGGGGCGCTGAAAGACTTGCCAGATTCTACAGACTCTTTGGGTGATCAAAAGAGACAATACAGTGGTACCTCAGGTTACTTATGCTTCAGGTTACAGACTCCGCTAACCCAGAAATAGTACCTCGGGTTAAGAACTTTGCTTCAGGGTGAGAACAGAAATCGTGTGGCAGCAGCAGGGAAGCCCCATTAGCTAAAGTGGTACCTCAGGTTAAGAACAGTTTCAGCTTAAGAACAGATCTCTGGAACGAATTAAGTACTTAACCTGAGGTACCACTGTATTGGGAAGATATTGCCACAGCTTGAAACCCCAGGGCCTAGAAAAAAGCCAATGTTGGGATGTCTAGTCAATATATGTCTAGTAGTCAGGAGCAAGCCAACAGTCCAGGGTCCTTTATCTTCTTCTTTTTTACCTTCAAGATCAGAGGCAATTTTGATGGAATTTTAACAAAAACAAGAAAATGAGAGTTGGCATGACTTAGCACTCAAATTCTTTCTTAAAAAACACTTTTTCTTAAAAAGGAATTTCTAAAGTGGGTCGCATTAAGACCCCTGGAACCAGTGTCGGATTTACGTATAAGCTAAACAAGCTATAGCTGAGGGCCCCACACTCTTAGGGGCCACAAAAATAAATTAAAGTGGGAAAAAGCTGGATGTACTTTTCCAAATTATAAGATAACTTCAACAATTACTTTGCTAAAATACATATTTTGTTATGTGAAAATAGCTCTAGATACCTATTAGGTCCATAAATTACCATAGAGCATACATTCAACACAAAAAACAGCGGCAATTTGTTGTTGGCAAAGGACAGCTGGACATATAAAGGGCCCCATTACCTTCAGTAGCTTAGGGTCTCATCAAACCTAAATCTGGCCCTCCCTGGAACTACCCACCTGAAATACAGCAGAGTTCCTCTCCTCTGCAGAGCTATCATGCCCCTGTATGAAAAAAAGAAAGTAAGTTATGGCTGTTTTGGCTTTGCAATGCAAGTCAATGGGATTTCTAGAGACCTGCCATTTCTAGACTGTGACCTGGAGCAGGGCAGAACAGGTCCAGAGCAGATCAGGTCTGATTTGCAAACTAGGGCCACAGATTGGATTGCAAAGCCTATGCATGGTCCTAGTAACAACAACTGATGGCCCCAAATGCAGATAGGCCACTTCATTTGCATGAAAAGTCATATCCAGCTGGGGGGGGGGGGCGGCTAGTTGAGCATCATGATTGAGGTGGGGCTCTGCACCCATAGAGGAAACTGCATCAGCAGCCCCCATGGAAGGTGTGCTGATATCCCTTCCTACTTCTTTTAATGTTTTGAACAACTATTTAGATGCAGCCAACTTTTTGCATGGAAAAATGCTGGTGCCCAGCTTTAAAAATAACATTGCCAGATTCCTAAATGTCAACCTTTAATAATAATAATAATAAAATAATTTTGATATATATCAAAATGTCACCTTTTGGTTCAAAATTTCCTCTGATTGGGAAAAGAAATACCATAGCAATTAATCTAATTATCTGATTAATTAATGGTGCACTGGAGCTGGCTACACAGCTAGGGGAACAGATGAGTGAAAATCTATTTGGAAGATAATATTTTAAATTATTGGAGCAGAATTATCTTTAGGACAAAAAGTAGCCTCACAGACACCTTGAACTTTACTCATTGTTTGTACTCAGCATCACCATTTTACCCCATTCTCCTGGGCGGTTGGTATCTTTCAGGAAGCACAGGGACATAGGAAGCTGCATTGATCCATCTAGCTCTAATATTGCCCACACTGACTGGCAGAGGTTCTCCAAGCTTCCAGGCAGGGAGCTACCAGCCCTAACTGGAGACGCCAGCATCCTGTTCTCATAGTGGCCCATCAGATGCCTCTGGTAAAAGTGCAAGCAGAGTCGGCTGCCAGTGAAGTTACCTCTTTACTCAAGGAAATGGCATACAACTCAGCAACACTTCTCAGCATGTCTTGCCCCTGTGGTGCAGTTGCCAGGGCCCCTGCCTTCCATCCTTTCTAAGGCTCCCAGATAGTTCCCAAGCAGTCTCAATCTGTGTCTGCCCATCTCTGTCTTCTGTCCTGCTGTCCTCATTTTTCTCAGCATTCTTGGAGACCAACGGTGGTGGGTGGGGAGGGAGCTTGTCGTGACAGGAGAAGGAGACTCCCAGGATTGTTTAGCAGCCTCTTGACTGCCCTCCTCCTCTGCTTCAGCCTTGGAGTTTGAACTGCTCCCTGTCATAGGTTCCTCCTGCTCACTAAACCCTGCCGCCCCTTCAGCATCCAGCACCTGCTTCCAGTCTTCTACCTCTGACCTCTTCTCAGTGTTCCACCACCAATCCCCTGGCTCTGAGCCTTCCTCCTCTGAGATCTCCCTTGGAGGTTTCCTGGCTGGTACCTCCCCGCATTTTTCTGCGTCCAACCAGTCCCTGACAACTTCATTGGATGTCCTGAAGTTCTATTTTTATGAGGGAGGGAGTAAAAAACAACAATTTATTCACTTTCTCTACTCTGTGCTTCTTCTTCTTCTTCTTCTTCTTCTTCTTCTTCTTCTTCTTCTTCTTCTTCTTCATTTATTTATACTTTTCTGCAGGGCCGTCTTACCTGGGGGTGTAAGCGGTGCAGGGCACCCAGGCATCGAATTCTGGGGGGCATCAGATGCCCGCCACTGAAGCCGCCTAAGCTCTTAACTATCTACCTGTTATGAAATGATAAATAATGTTGATCAAGCTAGAAAAACAAAATACATATATACCTAGGTATTACCGAAATGTATACCTACTGTTTCACTAAAGGACATTCGACTTTGTGCGCTCATTTACCAAAGACTTGTCATTCACAACAACGACGTTTGTCCTTCACAACAAGAGATAAGGCGTAAGTGTGGTGTCTGACATAAGCATAATAAAAGTTGATTTGGGAGCTAAACTAAATTTGGGGGCGCTGGGCAGATCTTTGCACTCCGGTGGCACATATGCTAAAGACAGGGCTGCTTTTCATATTTATACATTTCACTGATTTTATGATCATTTTGACAGTTCAAAACTTGACCTCCTTCCCCCACTTTATGCGGTTCCTTATATATATTTTTTAATATCTTCTGCATATCCAAATTAACTTAATTTGTTCATTTATTCATCTTCTTTAAATATATACTCTTATGGAACTGCAGGTTATTACAATAAATCTGCCAATGTTTTTATCTGTTTGCAATTTATCTGTAAATATTCAATAAACCGTTTCCATTCTTTTATAAAAAAAAGTTTGCTATCTTGATTTTTTATTCTTCTGGTAAGTTTTGCCATTTCTGCATGTTCCATAAGTTTTTGTATCCATTCTTCCTTTGCTGGGATTTCTTCTTCTTTGCATTTTTGGGCAAGTCATCATCATCATCATCAACATCAAACCTTTTATTGGCATCACATACAAACATCCATAGTAAATCAATACAGAATTACCACCTTCCCAATGTCACAGAACATTTGTCAAAAGAAGAGAGGCAAAAAAGTCAAATGTTACATCTCTAGGTCTCCAGGGAGATCTGATGTCTGCAATGTGTTTCTGTGACAAATAAAGATATTTAGCCACTAACTTGGTGAGCTCCTGATCATTCCCCAGTAAAAGAAAAGCGGACACGGAGCAATGGTTCCAAACTACAAGAAAGAAGATTCCACCTAAACATTAGGAAGAACTTCCTGACAGTAAGAGCTGTTCGACAGTGGAATTTGCTGCCAAGGAGTGTGGTGGAGTCTCCTTCTTTGGAGGTCTTTAAGCAGAGGCTTGACAACCATATGTCAGGAGTGCTCTGATGGTGTTTCCTGCTTGGCAGGGGGTTGGACTCGATGGCCCTTGTGGTCTCTTCCAACTCTATGATTCTATGATTCTATTCTATTCTAAAACGTATGACCTCCAACTCTGGTTCCATTTGGGGATGAAGAGTTGATCTAGAAACTGCTGGCAGAGATCAGCATATAGTTTACATTTAAGGACCATATGAGTAAGAGTTTCCAGCAGGTGCTCTTCACATGGAAAAATTCTTTCTCCTTCCACCATTCCCGAGAACCTACCCCAAAGGAGGTTTGAGGGTTTGAATTAAACCCGGCCAACGAAAACGCCCTTCTTCCTTGGGGGATAAGCAGAAATTCAAGATAATTATAATTAGTTTCATGTTCCCAAGAAAGTTGAAAGTAAAGAGGGGAACATGTTTTCTCTGCTGCTGCTGCTGCTGCTGCTGCTAGTTCCTGGCGCCCAATGTCCCACAAGGCCCCAGATGGTGGGGGCATCAATCACAAAAGTTCCATTGACATCTAAGTTGCTGAACCTTTATGTTAAACTGTTGTAGTCCCGGGGAAAGAGAGGGGTCTGACAAGACTTTGCTAAGGAGAGGATCTTTGTCTAATGTGAGGTAGATGTTTAACCAACATAGAAGAAATCTTGCCCAGGCAACGGTCTCTACCTTGTGTTGACCTCCCTCTAGACACAAAGCTGCATAGGGTACTGTAATGGTTCTAAGGGGTTGCTCGTGCGTAAGCAGGTGCCTATCTCCCTGGCTAGGCTGCCAAAGTGAACCTGCTCTGTCTGGACAGCCACTCACCCGTGCTGACTCAGTCCCTGGCAGAATCCGTGAGTGGGCGTTTCTTAAACTTCTTCCAGCAAAGAAGCTCTTTGACGCCTAGTCTCCGCCTACCCTCTCTGCGCGAAAGCCTACTGCGCAGGGAGGGAGTGGGCAACGGAGGACCCCTACTCTCCCTGCTGGTCCCAGGCAAGGAGTCATGGGACCGCCTCGCCACTTCCCCCACCTGCCCCCCTTCTCCACTGGTGCTACGCTGATTCTCTTCCCCAGAAGATGGGCTGCTCCTCCCGATCCCTGGATGCTCTCTGGAATCCCTCTGGCTTTTTGCGCTCCCCCTCCAGTACTGATGGCAGTTCCCTGACAGGTACACAACATGGGACAGCAAAAATCTTAAAAAGGAAAGCTGCCTGCACTCATTCTACCAGCTGGGTAAACCTTGCGAATTACCTCTTGTTATGAAAAAGCACATCATGGCCTGCATAGACATCTTACTGGCATTCACTGCCATTGCACGGTGCGAGGACCATAGAAGCCTATGATGGAATGTAATTCCCAGATACTTAAATTCAAATACCTGCTGGATGGGTTTTCCACCAAATACCCAGCTATAGCTCTTGCGTGAATTCCCAAAAACCATTATTTTGCTTTTATCAAAGTTCATGCACAATTTCATTCTGGACAGATAGTCAATACAGGAATTTAACAATCGTTTTAGGCCAATTCTTGTCCGTGAAAGCAAAATCATGTCATCTGCATATAAGAGGATGGGAATGCTTGATGTGTTGAGTTTTGGGCTATGGGCATCCACCTGTTTTAGTGAAAAAGCAAGGTCAGCAGGGAGTGAGTACACAGCCCTGCTTTACTCCTCGGTTTATAATGATGGGATCTGTTATTACATTCCCTGGTGTTGTTCTTATATGACAGGTGTTCTTTGTATAAAGCTTTTTGATCAAGTATAGTAATCTAGGTTTTAGGCCCATTGTCTCCAATTTGGTCCATAACAGCCCCCTGTCAACAGTGTCAAAAGCAGCCTTGATATCTAGGAAGGCCACATAAAGACAAGTAACATTCTTGCCGCACTTTCTCTATGCTGTGTTTAACTATGGAACATAAAATTGGGATACACATTTTAATAATAATAATAATCTATCAGAAAAGACATGTGCCACATTCACTACATTGGTGATGGTAAAATCTGCTTTCCATCTTTGACTCTGACTGGCTCAGACCGCCCGGACAAGAAAACTGCAGCTCGGTTTATGGAAAGGTCAGAACACATGTTTTTAAATGCAGAAGGCCTTGCATACAATGATCAGGCAGTAGATTTTGGGTGGGGGAAATCTGCCCAAGATTCACCATTCAAGACTAGCCAATGCTGCCTAAGGGAACAATGGTGTGATAAGGCAGTGTCATCTGTTAGCAAGGTTCAGTGTGATTCTCGTTATGCAGAGGTGTACTTTATCTTGAGGTTTTTGCAAGATGCAAGCCCTCTCTCCACACACAAGCACAGCCTGCCCATCATAATGACAGGCATTTTGTTAGCATGATCAGAAGATGCACGAACCCGACTACAAAACAAGTCTGATTGTTTCATTAGCATCAGAATCCAAGAGGCTTCTTCTCTGCCCCCACCTTTCGGAATTCCTCAGTAGTTACTTATCACACAGACAAGATTGAGTGATTGGCCCCATGCTGTCATTTCAGAGGCAATTCATCACAAAAAAACTCCCCCGCCGCCAAACTCATTGAAATAGACTCAAGCTGGTGGACAGAGACCAGTAAAATGGGACTTTGATTGCACAGACCGAGCTGCTTGGAGGAGGGGGGAAAAAAACCAACACAATTGTTACAGAGATACTCATTTTCAAAGCAGCCTCATTGTTTGTGGAACTCCGTATTCTTCCCCTTGAATCTAACTCTGCTGATTCAGGGCAAAACAGCTGCGAGTTCTGAGGTCCAAAGGAGAAAATTCTAGTTATTCACCAAATGCATATGTCTACTTGGGACCTGTGAGTTGGGGGCATCAGTGCAGTTATTGATTATGTTGTGGTGTGGGTATATTCTTCCAAAATTCCTGAAAATACTTCCCTCCTATGAAAATAGGACACAATTTTCTTCTGGTTTCTTAGTGGGAAGGGGAAAGGGGTAGAAATTCTGCTGATTCGGAGGAATGAGTTACAGTGGTACCTCAGGTTTAATTCGTTCCGGAGGTCCGTAATTAACCTGAAACTGTTCTTAACCTGAAGCACCACTTTAGCTAATGGGGCCTCCTGCTGCCACCACACCTCCGCCGCACGATTTCTGTTCTCATCCTGAAGCAAAGTTCTTAACCTGAAGCACTATTTCTGGGTTGGCGGAGTCTGTAACCTGAAGCGTATGTAACCTGAAGCATATGTAACCCGAGGTACCACTGTACTGCATTCTGGGAAGTGGCTGATGGGGAGCTGTGGAGAGGGCCTTGGGTCACTTTGAGTGTAGTGCTTTTTTGTTTGTTTTAAAAGCAAGGAAAGAACCTCCCCAAAATACTTGACCGCCTTGTATGGTTAAGTAAGGTTTGTTGAGAATGGATTGGGGAAATATATTTAATCCTGAAGTCCCATGTGTGTGGGAAACTACAAAAGAAATGACTGTCTGCTGGAAGCGCAGAACTTGACTAAATCTCTAAGAAAAAGAGCCCCCAGTAGAGTTTAAAAATACAAATCTATGCAGCATTTGTGAAGCACAGGAAATACAGGCTATTAGACCTTTAAATATCCTGTTTTAGTTGCTTTACCTACATAAACAGAGGTCTTATTCATGCATTATTCAACATTGCAGCAAAAACAACACAGGTAGATTATTCTTGAGTACAGAATACAAAGAAGTATCCTGAAATACGAAATATGGGCTCGGAGCGCCAGTCTCACATGGGCTGGATCTGGCCCAATCACCTTCTAAATCCGGCCCATGAAGGGTCCGGGAATCAGCATGTTTTTACATGAGTAGAATGTGTCCTTTTATTTAAAATGTGTCTCTGGGTTATTTGTGGAGCATAGGAATTCATTCATTTTTTGCCCTTTTCAAAATATAGTCCTGCGCCCCACAAAGTCTGAGGGACAGTGGACCAGCCCCCTGCTGAAAAAGTTTGCTGACCCCTGAAAGAGAGGGTAGAGAGGAAGGAGATAAACTCTTACATAACATATGACATAACTGAATCTACTCTACCAATTACATTTCTGTGGTCTGAGCCTTTCAGCAAATACAGCTTTGTCAGGTCTTGAGTCATTTCATATATTAACTAATATTGTGTTTGCTAGTTATGCTTTAATTGAAAATCTCCCACAAGGATAGGGGTGGTGACACCTTCCCCCAAAAGGCAGATAAATCTCTCTCTCCTCCCCACCTGCATGGTAGAGCAACAGCCTGACTTAATAGAAGGCCCTTTCCCATGTTCCTAAGTGGTTGCATAGTTTGTTTGTGTTAAGCTTGCATGTTTAGTTCAAATGCTTATTTATTTAATGTGAGCATTTGAAGGGTCCATTTTATGCCAAAGTGGCACTCAAAGTGATGGACAACTAGTAATTTCCATTGCTCATAAGCAAGACAGTGACTCCCCCCTTGAATAAATCTACTTAATAAAACACTGGATGCTAAATCCTTTGTGTTGAGATTCTCACTCCGAAATATTAGCTTATCTCCCTGGGATGGTCTTACTGGGCCCTATTCCAAGCACACTGATCACCGTAGTCCTCTGGGGGACCATGTAACTCCACAAAAATGGGCAATGTTGCTCTCAAAAACCTACCTTTAAACATTGTGCTACCATTTTCGAACCAAAGTGGATACTATTATATTAGTTACAGATAGGTAGCCGTGTTATATTAGATATTTATGAATTCTGTGGTTGATTCATTTGGAGTAACTTAATAACCAAGTCCTGTAAATCTGTATGTGGTCATTTTCCCCGCCTCCAACTTAAAGTTGGAAGGCAGGGGCGCCAACTCCCAGGGGCTGAGCCCATTTGAGCCCCTGTGCCAATACAGTCATACCTTGGTATTTGAAAGCCTTGCGACTCGAGTATTTTGGCTCCCGAATGCTGCAAACTCGGAAGTGAGTGTTCTGGTTTGTGAATGTTCTTTGGAACCAAACGTCCAATGTGGCTTTTGTGGCTTCCGATTGACTGCAATCAAAACCTGTGCCTTGGTTTTTGAATGTTTTCGGAAGTCAAACAGACTTCCGGAACAGATTCCGTTCAAGAACCAAGGTATGAATGTATTTGTTAACAGGGTGCAGAGCCTCCACAAGTGATGTCATGATGCCGTACATGATGCCCAGATGCCAGACGTGATGCCAGGAACATGGCACCTTCTACTCCTCCTGCCACGGAGGGGAAGCAACCCCTGGCCTGTGGCCGTGGCAGGAGGGGGAGAAGGCAGAGGAGCCACCGGCCATGAGGGCTTAGTTGCCACGCAATGCAATGTGTGACATTGCAACACACCCATCTCCCTCCCAAGTCGGTGTTAGGTTTCTATTATGCCACTTGGAGTCACAAGACTCTGTTTACATTCCAGACTTTTGGAAGTCTCACGGGAGATGGGAGACGGATGTTGATGTTCCTGGTTTCCTGTTTCTTTGTTCTAGTTGGTTATCTGTCCCTTCACAGAGAGCAGATGCATATTCTTTTTTGTCCTGCATAGTTAGAAATAAAACATAGCGATGTAGCACATATTTTGGCTTCTTCTGCTGCTGTCTGGATACTCTGTGCAATGTGAACGTACCTGAAGCCTCATCAAAGGCTTAGGTTGTTAATCACCGTCGAAGGAGATTCCGAAGACACGACTGGAGGAGTAGCTCAGTCGAACAGAGTTCCAACAGTCGGCATACCTGTTGGAAGGGGATGATGGTATTAGCAAGTTCTCTATTTCTCCTTTTTTAAAAAAAAAAGTTAAATGCAAGAGGTTTGATTTAGGAGCCAAAACCTCACCTTGGAAAGTAGGATCACGCTTTAGCTGCAGGGTTGGGTGCCACTGGTGCAAATGATGTAAAATAATGGGGAAATACTGTACTTGATTTGTTCTATTACAGTAAAAGCTTAATCGTTTTGAGGATTTTGTAATGGGCTATACCACAATCTACATAAAAACTCTTTGTTGTATATTAAGCGGGTAGGAGAACTTGGGGGGCGGCGGCTTTGGGTTCTGTCCCAATCTATCGAATGATGGCGATGTTCTACTTAGCAGAATGTCTCAAAATATCAGTTGTTGGGAATCACAACTGGGGAGAGCACTATTGAACTTGGGCTCTCCAGAGGCATCTGTGTGGCCACTGGAAAAACAAGATGCCGGACCCAATGGGCTTTAGGTGGTCTTCTTTCAAATCAATGATGGTGATGAAGGAACAGTTCTTATCAGGAACAGTTGAGGGAGTCGGGTATGTTTAGCCTGGTAAAGAGGAGACTGAGAAGAGATATGATAGCCATCTTCAAATATTTGAAGGGCTGCCACATGGAAGATGGATAAAGCTTGTTTTCTCCTACTCTGGAGGGTAGGACACGAACCAATGCCTTCACGTTACAATAAAGGAGATTCCAGCTAAACATCAGGAAGAACTTTCTGACAGTAAGAGCGGTGGAACGGACTCTCATGAAAGGTCTGGACTCTCCTTCCTTGGAGGATTTTAAGCAGAGGTTAGATGGCCATCTGTCGTGGATGCTTTAGTTGAGATTCCTGCATTGCAGGGGGTTGAACTAGATGACCCTCCATGTCCCTTCCAATTCTATGATTCTAAGGAGAGTCTGTACAAAACAACCCACCTTCCTCTTTTTTTTAAGGGGACTGCAAGCCCTGCACCGGTGCCTAAATGTTGTGTTGGACTTGATGAGGGCCAATTAACTGAGTTTGAATCCTGGAAATATGAAGGTTCTGTTCATAGGCAGTTCCTAAGTCTGGAAGATAGGACAATTGTTTGTCCTGGGTGAGGTTGCCCTTCCTCTGAAGGAGCAGCTTCGGGAAACTCCTGGATTTACCTGCCAGGTGACCTTTTAGACTGGGAGTACCTTTCATTGGCCATAAGCTACCTTGCATGCCTCCGGTCAGCAGAGGGCAGTTTTTGGCCCTGGCAGTCATAGCTATGTTCTTTGTTTATGTTATTATATTGCCATTCCTCCTGAAGATGCTGAAGGTGATGTGCAGCGGCATTCAATCAAACACAAACAATTCAAATCAACAATTGCATCACATACAAGTGTGTGTGTTGTCAGCTAATTTCCATAATATAATATCATGGCCACAGGAACTGTTTGGCACTAAATCCCCTTCGCCACCCTCTTCCCCAAGCTTGGATGAACAAATTGCATTAAAAATAGAGGACATTTCTTAACAAATGGACTTCAGCATGACTTTTTGTGCTACATATATGCCCTTGGTACAGCATTTCAAAAACCTACACATGTCCTCTTTTTCCATGCTGCTTTTATTTGGTAAGCCAGCAAGTTTCCCAGGGGAACTTTTTTTTCCTTTTTGTACATTAGTGACATAATTGCCTACACTGCTAACTACACCAAAAGCAATATTGCAGGAGGTAATTTATTAATTTTTTATGCACATTAACTGGATAAATAATGATTTGTAAAATTGTGCAGAAGTTATATTAAATTGCTCAGTGGTTAAATCTGACACTGTTTATATTTCTCTTCTCAAATTATTAAGCCACCCTTTTCATTTCGGAGTTCATGTCTTGTAAAATCGTTAAGATGCGCAATATCTTTATGGCACGTCGTTTTGACTTGGAATTCTAAACTAAATTAAGTGTCGGGTGTAAACTTTATTTAAGGTCCTCTGGCTAAGCATACTGTTTCGGAGGTAAGGAAATAACAAGAGCTGGATACCGCAAAGGGCCTTTCATTGCAATTGCCTTTCTGCCCTTCCCGATATTCAACAGTGAATTGCTGCAGAAATGTTCAGGCACTGCCCAGCTCATTTCTATGCAAGCAAGAAGTAGAAAGATTGTGGATCTTTCTAATGTCAAATGGTTTATGATGGATCACTGCCTTTAGTTTTCATAGGCAGAGAGACAAGGGGGTAGGGAAAGGGAAGGGAAGGGAAGGGAGGGACAAAAGCACTTGAAAGAGATAAGGAAGCCATAACTGAGTGGCAAGAAGATTTCAGAACTGCATAAAATAAATCCAGATTAGCGTTAGTGCTATAAAAAGAAACTCTATAATTCTTCACATTTATGTAACACATTTCAAGCGCTCAAATACAAACTCCAAATACAAATCATGGGACAAAGGGGTGTTTGAATGAGCCCAAACTTCTCACTGTGGCTTTTGAACTACTTGCCTTTCGATCTCTCTATCCATCCCTGCAGAAGGGAACCTGATCTGGGGAACACCTGACCCAGCTTGGATCTGGGAGAGACACTTTCAAAGAAGCACTCTACAGCCCATAGGACTGAATCCTTTGCTCAGCAGCTTGGGAGTGGAGGATTGAATCCTGTGAGATCTGCTTCTCCAGACTCCTGCAGCCTTCCATCTCAATGCCTTGCCCCCAGCAGCCCCGGATCACTCAGCCAGGCAGCCTGATCCAACCCAGGCAATCTTGACCCAATTTGGGCCATGCCCAGATCTGCCCCACCTCCAAATTGGCCAGATTTGGCCAAATCTGGTGCACTGCCCTATCCAGCAGTAATCAGCTGGTGAACACATGTAAACAGATGGTGAAAAACATGAGAGTTTCTGTTATCTACAATGGTGGGGGATACTTGGCTTCTGTCTCTAAAGGTAAGTTTGTAAGTGATGGTACCTTAACTCCTCACCAGATGCGCTTGGACTCCATGCAGGAGTTAAGGTACCATCACTCACCCTGCTTCAATCTGACCATTGGTCTTGCTGGTTGGAGCTGATGGGACTTAGAGTCCAAGAAAAACCGGAGGGCCACAGGTTCCTCATCCCCAATGTTGCTGAGGTGCAGCCCTCATCTCTCACCATTGGCCATGCTGGCTGAGGCTGATGAGAGTTGGGATCCAGCAACATCTGGAGGGATGCAGGTTCCCCACCCCTGCACTAACTTATTAGGAACTGGCATGTCATTGTACTTCTTCACGGGCATCAAATTCAAAAAAGACAGAATATGTTGGTGCTTCTGGGTAGGAAGTGCCACAGAAATTATTGCTGAGCTGGAGTGGAAGGAAATGGCCACTGGGGAGGGTAGCATAAGTAATTCTCCTTGGGACAATATTTTTGATTGATAACTAATGGGAATGGTACTCCAACAGCTTCTGGAGGGTGTTGCATTGGCTACTTGGGGGTGGGGGAGAGAAAAGTCAAAAGCAGCAGCTTAGCAAAATCTCTCTTACCTTACCTGCTCCAGACAATCACCTACATTTAATGCAAAGTTGAGCTCTCCATTGGTTGGCATTGTCGGAGGCTAACATGGACGCTATTTATATACCTGGATATTTGCGAACATCTGCTTTATCGAGATACATCGTCAGAAAGACTTAATTAAAATAATTCCAAGTTGGAGACTCAGCATGTATTTACCAAAGCATAGATTTGTTTTGCTACAAACAATTAAGAATGTATTCATGAAAACAACTCCTGCATGGAAATCTGTATTATTTTTTAATCCCTTATGCTAAGCTCTTTGGAATTTGCATTAGCATGTTAGTTCCGCTGAACTGAAGACTGCCAACCTGATCCGCGGAAGCTGATTTAACCAAGCTGGTGAAAAGAGGAGCAGCAGAATTAGCATCTTCTTCTTTGCCAGGAGGGCACAGCCAGCCGGCTTTGCCCATGCCAACCCCTCCTTGCCATGCAAAGTCCCTGCTATACGAAAACACAGGCTCTGTATTGACGTGATCAGTGCTTGAGGGCAGGACTAGATCTAATGGGCTTAAGCTGCAGAAAGGGTAGATTTGGTTGAACGTTAGAAGGAAGCTAATGGTGAAGGGCCATAGCTCAGTGGTAGAGCATCTTCTGTGCATGCTGAAAGACTCAGGTTCAACTCCTGGCATCTCCAGGTATGGATGAAAATGTCCCCTGCCTAAACTCCTGGAGAGCTGCCTCCCGTTGGTGTAGACAATATTGATCTAGAAGGACCAAATATCTGACTCAGCATAGGCACCAATTTCTTGGGGCCGAGGAATTGCTTTAGGGGGCCAGGGCCCCACATTGTTCAGAGGGTGGAGGAGGGCAAACACAGAGCCAGGAGTGACATAGCTTCAGTAGCTGTTGAGTCCTGCTGCTGCTGCTGCAGCTACCCTGGCCATGGGTGGCTTCCCCCATCCTTCCCTTGCGTGACAGGGGGAGGGGGGGACAGGGGCTGCTGGCCGCTGTGGCTGCACTGCCACTGTGTTCGGCTCCACCCCCTGGGTCCTTGCGATGTCACATGATGTCACGCGCATGATGTCAGGATGTCACGGCAGCCCCCACTATCCTTTTGAGAAGTTGGAGCCTCTGCGACTCAGCATAGGTTCCTATGGGTGAGGACCTTTTCCAGCTTGTGAGCTGCATTTTCCTCTGGGTAACCTCCCAGGAGCCACATGCCAGAGGAAAATGTGGAGAGAGAATGTGATTTTTTTACCTTTGTAGAGTGGGCTTGTTTCTGTCTACACACACTCACATGCCACTTTCTTTGTATTGACGTGATCAGTGCTTGAGGGCAGGACTAGATCTAATGGGAATCAGAGTTTGAGGACAAATTCCAGCCAGGCAAGAATACTCAAGGAAGGTGCAGAGAAGGGCTGGTGAGAGGTTTGGCCTGGAGAGAGTTCCAGTGGAAAGTTGGAGAGGGCTAGAGGTTCCCCAGGAGGTTCCCCAGTCCTGCCCTAGGAACTTATGAAGCCACCTTATACTGAGTTAGACAATTGGTCTGCCAAGTTCACCATTGTCTACATGGTAAGAGCTATTCAACAGTGGAACAAACAACCTCGGAAGGTGATGGAGTCACCTTCATTGGAGGTTTTTCAGCAGAGGTTGGATGGCCATCTGCCATGGATGCTTTAGCTGAGATTCCTGCATTGCAGGGGGTGAACTAGGCGCCCAGATCAAGGGAAGTAATAGTACTGTTCTATTCTGCCTTGGTCAAGCCACACCTGGAGTGTCCAGTTCTGGGTGTCACAATTTAAGGATCTTGACAAGCTGGAAGGTATACAGAGGAGGGATTTCAGGATAATTAAGGGTCTGGAAATCAAGCCTTTTGAGAAACAGTTGACAGAGTTGGTATGTTCAGCCTGAAGAAGAGGAGATTGAGAAGAGGTATGATGATGGAAAGAAGACAAAGTCCCGACCAGAGACGAATGGTTGATGAAGATGATGGACTACGCTGAAATGGTGAAAATGACCAGGAAAATCAGAAACCAGGAAGATAAAAACTTTAATAAGGAATGGGGGGGGGGGTTATAAGTTGCCTAAGAGAACACTGTAAACAACTAAAACTTTGGCATGATTTGAGTAACACTTGTAATGTATTAAAAACTAAGGTAAATAAGGACTATTTTAAGAAAAATGGAGAAATTATATGATGCAGTAGAAAAAGTTTGATAATGGAAACCATGGAGGGGTGGAGGGAAGTCTAAGGATTCAGGGAATCCTAAATGCTTATGATTATGATTAATGTTTGAATTCAAATGTATAGTGTAAAATTGAATAATTTTTTTAAGAGAGAGAGAGAGAGAGAGAGAGAGAGGGAGGAGGTATGATTGCCATCTTCAAATATCTCAAGGGCTGTCACGTGGAAGAGGGAGCAAGCTTGTTTTCTCCTGCTCTGGAAGATAAGACTCAAACCATTCACTTCAAGTTGCAGCAAAGGAGATTCCGACTAGACATACGGAAAAGCTTTTTGACAGTAAGAGCTGTTCAGCAGTGGAATGCTTCTGCCTTGGGAAGTTGTGGACTCCTTCCTTGGAGGTTTTTAAGCAGGGGTTGGATGGTGATCTGTCATGGATGCTGAGATTCCTGCATTGTGGAGAGTTGGGCTAGATGACCCTTGGGTCCCTTCCAATTCTACAATTCTATGATTCTACACACTGACTGACAGTGGTTCTGCAGGGCACAGTTCAACAATATTGTTGACTTCTACATGTGACGATCATGGAGTATCAGGACATGTGCCAGTAGAGGCCTGAGGATCCCGGACATTATGTTGCTGTTGAATCATTTAAATGACCTGGATCTGTGAGCCTCCAGGGACCCAGAGGTTTAGTGCCTAGTTTGTTTAAGGCCAGCCCTGCATGGATTAATTGCTTGGCTGGAGACTTGCTGGCAAAATTTTGCCCTTGGCCAAAACAAATTTCATTTGTATTTACGAGCATCCAAAATTTGGACCCAAACGGTTGCAAAGCTTAGCCCTCCGCCTGCTGTGACCATTCCAGCTACAAAATGAGTTGGAGGCCCAAATTAAAGGATTTACAGATAGAGGAAAGGGGTGGTGTTAGTCTCCCCCTCCTCTTGCAAGTGAAATGCCCGTCACGCCAACCTCCCACCAAGCCTCAGAGAAAAGAGTCTGAGAGAGCTAGACCAAGGAAAATGGGATCACGGAATGAATACATGCCTCAGCTGATAAACATTGCCCACCTATTCTTCTCTTTATAAACCAGGAATAGGCGAGACACTATTTTTGTCTCTCCTCCCAAGCTTGGGGTTCTAGACACTATGAGATCAACTACTTTAAGGCATTTTATAGTATTTTACTGAATATTTACTAGGCTGTTCCGTTGAATTAATAACATCAGCACCTACAGCTATTTTAGAGGTGTTTTTCTCTCCAGAAAATGGTTTCACAGGAGGCCTACACTATGATGAAGCAAGCCTATTTTAAAGTGTTTATTTATTTAGATGACTTCTATACCATAACCTCCAACATTTCACCGATGAAAATAGGGACGTCCCATAATGATAATTTTACTATTTTTACCCCACACATCTTACTGGGTTGCCCCAGCCAACCTGAGCGGCTTCCAACATATATAAAAATATAATAAAACATTATTCCTTTCCCTATACAGGGAACCCTTCAGACAGCTTGGGGGTCGGATAACTCCATACCCTCCAACATTTCTGCAATGAAAATACAGTGGTACCTCGGGTTACAGACGCTTCAGGTTACAGACGCTTCAGGTTACAGACTCTGCTAACCCAGAAATAGTACCTCTGGTTAAGAACTTTGCTTCAGGATGAGAACATAAATTGCACGGCGGGGGAGGGGAGGCGGCAGTGGGAGGCAGGAGGCCCCATTAGCTAAAGTGGTAACTCAGGTTAAGAACAGTTTGAGGTTAAGAACGGACCTCCAGAATGAATTAAGTTCTTAACCCGAGGTACCACTATAGAGACATCCTAATGAAAAATGGGACATTCTAGGATCAAATCGGAAACCAGGTGGCTTTTCTAAATCAGGGACGTCCCTGGAAAATAGGGACACTTGGAGGGTCTGTTATACTGCACTTTGTGCAACCCCTAGGGTTATTTACAAGAAAGTGGAAGAAGGTAAAAAGAATACATAAAATTGACACAATGACATCAAACTTAAAATGGCAAAACAACATGTTCTATCATGAAGTATAGGTGGGTTCAGTCATGACTCGGGGTCCAGATTCAGCTCAAACAGTTTTATTGCAGCAACATGAGCAAGATTGACTAACAGGGGCACTCCATGGTACACCTTAAGCGGGTCCAGGCAAAACACACACCCCACCTATGATAGGTCGCCTTTCTGCTGTAATTAGCGAATCACAACACTGGCTCAATCTCAGCAGGGATTGGCTAACTGCCAGCCACCACAATTGCCACTGGAGCGTTTTAGAATCATTCCAGTGTTTTGTTAGGTAGCTGAAGCTCCTGAGCTCCAGGAGGCATTAAGACACAGGCCTCCGCACATAGGGCTGCAATATTTCAAAAACTGAAAATCCGGGCAGAAAAGGTTTTTTGCCCAAAGTTGTTGAGCCTTTTTGAGCTATTTCTGGCAGTATTCTGGATATGTCCAGCAAATTACAGACATATGGCAACCCTATCACTAGCTGGCAATTAGTGCATGAGGGTCTATAATAAGTAGTGCACGGGGGTTTATAATAAATAATTCTCATAGCTTTCCTGTTTCACCAGTTCACTTAATGTTGCACATTCTTCCTTTGTATTACTGTTGTTATTATTTGTAAAACTCCCATCTGGGGATCCTCAGTTCCCCCTAGCACTGAACTTAAATTGTCCTTCCACGAGTGAGAAGCCTCGCAACAGGTATCTGTCCCTGAAGCTAGCGGGATGATCTAAGCAAACCTCTTCCAGCTGATCCCAACCCCCAAAGTCCTATCAAACAACAGAAGACCCTGTGGGAAAGGCACAGAGCCAAAGCAAACTGAAGGGGGTTGACAAAGAGGCCATCTATCTCCACCTGGGATATTTGCCAAGGTAGTAGGATTTATAGCCGCGAGACACTATTAAAGTCAATGGAACTAATTGCACACCAAAGGAATGCTTACGCTTGTGTAGCACTGGGTGCCTGGGACTTTGGGGTTCTGGAATGGCCTGGGCATCATTACTGATAACTGCATTGTTTGTGTGCAAATTAGCCAATGTCGTAAAGCCAGTCTAAATAAGAATTTTGCCCCTCTAATCCACAAGAACGTGGTTTCCATGTAATTCAGAGTCTTACCATGTGTGCAAATGTGGCTTGCGGCATTTACTTTGCCTTTCTACACAGCCGTATTGGCAGCAGACTCCAGGCAGTTGCTTTAGTCATTTCCATATGGTTCCCTCTCCGATAGTGTCATAATGCAGAGAGTTGATAAAGTGATGCTCATAGCCACAATCTTTCCTTCCCTCTTGTGTGGCTCTGTACATCACAGGAGCCAGGTGCAAGGACCACATAGGTCAGCCAGGGTGATGGAGAGGTTAAGAGTATCAGACTAGGACCCAGGAGACCAGGGTTGCTCACTTTGGGTGACCTTGGGCCAGTCACAGCCTCTCAGCCTAAACTACCTTACAGGGCAGATGTGGAGATGAACTGGGCAGCAGGAGAGCCATATACAGTACACCACTATGATCTTTTTGGAGAAAAAGGTGGGGAATACATGCAATACATAAACAAAAATAAAAAGGGTTGGGGACCAGGGAATAAATGTGAAACATTGTCCAACTCCCTGAGCAACAACCTTCACTATTTGTGTCAGGGCTGGGGATTTATTTAATTTTTTTGAAATAATTTTTATTTGTTTTTTACAATGCAAAATTATAAAAAAAATCAATTCATATCCATATAAAGAGATTCCTCCAAATCTCAGGACTCCCCCCCCCCTTCATGGGAGTCCCATTTTAATCATTTAAAACTGCATCTTCTCAAAACTCTAACTATTGTATCAATCCATATTTTCCATGATGATTTTTAAACTACAAGTGAAATCAAAATCCTGCCAATGTTCCCATCTGCTTACAGTGGTCTCTTAGATAACTTACGAATGTTTCCCATTCTTTTATAAAGTTTTTCTCGCCTTGGTTCCTGAGTTTTCTAGTCGGCTTTGCCATTTCAGCATAGTCCATCAGCTTGGTTTGCCATTCTTCTCTGGTAGGGACATTGTCATCTTTCCAACTCTGGGCTAGTAGCATCCGGACAGCTGTTGTTCCATACATTAAAAATCTTTTCTGGACATTTGGAATATCTGTACCTGTAATTCAGGGATGGGAATATTTTTTAGCCTGTGGCTGTGGGTCATATTGCGTGGACAGGCGGAGTCCCCAGATCCCGAGCAGTCCCCCCCCCCCCCCGTCATGTGGAATAACGACTCAAGACAACGTGCTATGGGATTAAATTGGCCACAACTTTATTAAATTTCAAATGTGGGTAGACTTTGGCTCAGGCATTGGGCGTTCTCCCTCCCCAGTCCCCAGCCGGGGACCTAGGGAGCATCAGGGTTATCCAGTGTGTGGGGGGGATGGGCCGGCTCTGGAGAACATATGTTCAAGCAGAGATAGCCGCCCCCGTTACGCCACCGCCGCCGCAGGGGAGAGCAATGACGACCTTTCGGCGTACGGTCAAAGCCTCCCTTCAGAAACCCCTTTAACGGGGAACCCTGGTATCGCCACCGCAAAGAGGAAGATGGACTAAAGGATTCCGCCCAAGGCCTGATACCGCCAAAGTTGTGACGTTTTGCTACGGGAAAGGCGAAACCTGCCAATGCAGGGAAATTCCTTTCCAGCCCTTTAACAGCGACCTTATCGTAGCAGCGCCCGCATACCTGTGAAGAAAAGTTAACTTGCAAAACCTGTGAAGAAAAATTAACCTGCAAAATAGGACATTAACTGAGGGTGGGTAGGGCGGGAGAAGCTCTGGAGCCAAGTGAGGATTCCCAGATAAGATCCTCCCTCTATTGTGTGGGCAGGTAATCCCTCCCCTACCTGGCCTGGTCTCCTTGGCAACGCTTCCCCCAGGTGGGATTGGACAACTGACTGAGGTAGGTGGAGACCTCCAGGTATCCCACTTGAGGGAAGGCAAAGCCAAGCCTATGCTGTTAGAGCCGCTCCAGATCTAGGGGCTGCGCACGTCCACGCAAAGGGCGCCCCCCATTTTAAGCGGGGAGCGGTCATTCCCAGTGAGCAGCAATGACATGACTGACCAGAGGTCAAGTGACTGCCCTGCCCCAACACTTTGTCCACTACAGGCCGGAGTTACATAAAAATATTAAGTTCTTGCAATCAAACCTAGTACATCTTGGTGTTTTATTGTTTCTCCTATCCATAGCTTATCCAAATTTCTGCTAATGAAAAGCACTTCTTCCTTGGCTGTTTTGGAAGACCAAACGAGTGTCAAGAGGTTTCCCAAAACCCCAAACACCCGCACCCAGGAAACAGACTCTTCTCACTGCAAACGCTGATAGGATTTGCCATAACAGATCAGACGAGCTATCCATCAAGTCTGACATTGTCTAGCTTGACCAAAGCACAGAGGAAGGCAAGACTCCCTAAAGGCAAGTAGTTAAATGACATATTAAGGGTATGAAGATGAATTATTTCCTTCACCTGTCTAGCAAATACTGCTAGCCTTTTGATGCATGAGATTTGTTCACCTTTATCTTATCGCTTATGTCCACATAAATATTAATGGCTAAAAAGTTATCCTGCTTCTTCGTGCACTCTAGCAAAGACAAAGAGTGAGTTCAGCCTCAGGTAGCTATGGCACAATGTCTCATCATTTATGTCCCTAATTGTGCCCAGGAGCATGGTCGTCCACAGGGAAACAGGGAGTGCCTTGGTTGACCAGTCAGTATGGATTGGCTTGTTTGGAAATAATCTATGATTTTTAGGATTAGTGTGGGGCTACTTTGTGATGAGGGACGCAGGTGGCGCTGTGGGTTAAAGCCTCAGCGCCTAGGACTTGCCGATCGAAAGGTCAGCGGTTCGAATCCCTGCGGCGGGGTGCGCTCCTGCTGCTCGGTCCCAGCGCCTGCCAACCTAGCAGTTCGAAAGCACCTCCGGGTGCAAGTAGATAAATAGGGACCGCTTACCAGCAGGAAGGTAAACGGCGTTTCCGTGTGCGACTCTGGCTCGCCAGAGCAGCGATGTCACGCTGGCCACGTGCCCCGGAAGTGTCTCCGGACAGCGCTGGCCGCTGGCCTCTTAAGTGAGATGGGCGCACAACCCCAGAGTCTGTCAAGACTGGCCCGTACGGGCAGGGGTACCTTTACCTTTACCTTACTTTGTGATGACATCTCTCAAGTATCTGTCCCTTAATGTGTGAATATCTTAGCTCTCCAGGAATACTAGAAGTCCATGTGCACGAGCTGATTAGAGGAACATCAGCAAATGGCAAGTCCCATTGGCGAACCCAGTGCTTTTTTTCTCAAAAAAAAAAAAAATGTTTAGGGGTACTCTCATTTTGACTCAAGAAAATCACAATTTTATAGTTCAAATCGGGGAAAAGAAAGAAAATGGACAAAAGCACAAAGAACATGCATTACCTTGTATTACACAGCTGACAGCTTGGAGGTGGTAACAACGAAACCGACCAATATCCATGTTAGATTCTAACTCCTACTTCACACATTAAACAATCACTTCCATCTGAGATTCAGGAAACACCATGACAGTAAATGAGGCCGCTATCGGGGGTAGCAATGGAACTGACGATTCATTGTGTTAGAGAAGCAACTAAAATTTTCAACATTTTTAGTTTCTTCTCCTGTTAGATTCACAAAATATTTTGGGGTATGCATACCCCTGCTTTCCGCCCCCCCCCCCGAAAAATAGCCCTGGGTGAACCTAATAAATGCTATGTATTATACTATGCTAGCCTGCTGTAACAAAAACTACTAACAGACTTGTGGCACGCACGCACACTCACACATTTATTTTGTTTTATTCTCAAATGTTCTCCACTGATTTTCAAACAAAGAATAAACAAAGTTACACAATTGTGGAGTGCATTCAGGCTTGATTTTTTTAAAATAATAAATTTTATTAGTATTTTCCACACAACAACACAAAAAATATCGAAAAATAACAATACACAAAACACAAAAACCAGCATACAAATAACCCACACAAATCCATATCTTACAAGTTAATAATATAAACACTAAAAAGAAAAACAAACATTGACTTCCACCAATCCCACAGCACCTCCTTTACCTCACATTATGTCTTCCTGTTTTCATTATCATCTCTATCCTAGCATCTAGATATAAATCCCTCTTTCTTATCCTTTCACTTCACAAGGTTATTCCAGACTCAGCCAGATTTCTGTCTTCGAAACTTGGCTTTTAAGGTAATCATTTAGGCACTCCCATTCCTTTTTCACTTCACTTTTTGGTTTTTCTCTTATTATATCTGTCAATTTGGCTAATTCTAAATATTCTGAAGCTTACATAACCATTCTCCCCTAGTGGGTACCTGATTCCCTTTCCAGTACTTAGCCACCAGGATTCTTGCTGCAGACGTCGCGTATAAGAAAAATTTAGTTTTGTCTTTTGGAATATCATCATTTAAAATTCCTAAAAAGAATGCCTTGATTCTTAATGTCTGGGGTCAATATGGGCAGAGAGAAGGCAGAAGCAAACATTGTCCGTGAGTACATCTCTTAACTTTATCCCATGTAAGTGAAAGGTTGTGATTCAGGCCTTAGAAAAAAGTAGAACACGGTATTTGTTGTCGTGCGAGGAAAACCGATTCCCACAATGAGATATCCTGGCCCTTCCCAGACAGTCATCTTGAAGATGAGGAGTCATTCCCCCCCCCCCCCCTTCAATATTCCATCCATCACATTGATGGGCATTTTACTAGTGTTTTTTAAGTTTTTTAAAATGCAAGCCCACCTTGCATTAATGCGGCTTCCAGATCAGATGGGTTAATTCGTTTCATATCAGATCTAATTAACACACACCCTGCTGGTGGCAATTTCCCACAACTACCTGCTGCTCAGCGTTCCTCGAAAAAGTGTGAGGCTTCTGTAGCAGCTCTGAGACTATGAAAACAGCTAATTTCCAATCAGATCTCTATAAACAACAACCAAAAAAAAAACCACCCTGCAGTGATCAGTAAAAAGGGAGAGCCGAGGCAGGAACCGGTGTTTGAAAGTGTGAGATCTATTATTTATTTCCCTAGATTGATAGGTATTTATTATTTAGTTTGTTAGCTCTTTGCACCGTGGGCTCATATTCTGGCTTCTCGCCACATGCATGCGGGGGGGGGGGGGAGGTCCAGCAGCTATATAAATAAATAATTATAGGCAATTAATATTTGATCGCCATAGCCGAGAGATCTCGTACAGAGGATATTGGTGAGACTGCGGGACTGTTTTCCCCGCCCTTGCCCCCTTGATTGACAACGGCCATGTGTCAAATGAATTGCTTCTGCTTTGATGGAGTGTCCCTCTGGCTTGCAACAGTGTTAGTTGAACTGCGCAGTTAATTTGGCTATAGTGAGCATTTTCTAGGTGCTCTCTAGGATGCAGAGAAAGAGCGAACCAACCGTTTTTTTAAAAAACAAAATAATAAAAATGAAATTAACCTAGCAATTTCAGGGGGAAATGGTTTTGTGAAATGGTTTCGCTGAATAATTTTGCTGATTTATCAGAATTGGCCAATTCGCCAGAGGGGCTTGCTTCTGATTAGGTATGCATAAGACTTGTGTTGTCCATAAAACATTTTTTTAAAAGTGGGGAGGGGCAGTTCTACAGATTTAAAAATAGGAGCTTTGACACAGCACCTCTGAAATAAAACGAGCCACAATCTAACCAGTTTGGTGGTGGGGAGTGTGTTTATTTTCTAAATAGATTCAAATGCTGTCCCTTATAATAGTCAGCCTCTGTGGGTTGCAAAAGAGGCCACAATTTTTATGGGGCAGACATTTTGAACATCCCATTTTATTTTGTTTTTCAAAAACCCAATCTAACCCTCAAAGCAGAATTTCCTGGGAACTCTGATTCACTTTTGCCTCATCCCCAAATTATAGCTAAAAACGAATAGTCAATTTTGTGATGGGTGAAGGAGCTGAAAGCTTGTCCTTGTTGATTCAGTAGAGCCCTCATCCATCATCACCTGAATAAGTCCTTTCTACGACAGTTGTTCTGCTTTACATGTATCATCTGCACCCAGAGCTGAGATACATGACCTAGACAACCAGGTTACTTGAGGGTCTACCTTGCTCTTCTCAGATGGGGCCCATGCTGAGAAGGCCACATACCTCAGAGGTGCACTGATTTGTACTAAAAACCAGGCTTTTAGTGTTGGAATCAATGATCTGCCGAAATTACACAGACATCCAGTATCGTGGTGTTTGGTAAAGACATTTTTGTTTAAGAAGACTTATGAAATTGTTACTGCACACCTGTGTTTTAGAATTTGCATTATTTGTGTTTCATATTACTACTTCTGTTCTGTTCTACACTGGTTTAATGACCTCGGGCTTCGAAGTGGTTTATACGATCATAAAACGAGTAAACGAGCAAGCAGACATTCCTGCTTGGTCTTAGGAAACGCAACAGAAACAATGTCAAGTTTGAGTATCAGGCAGCTCTTAGAGAGGAGCCAGGAACTGTGCCGTGGGCTTAGAGGCGAAGGGACTCAAATCCGAGGAATGCACAATCACACAACAGAGCCAGGAAGAAGGCTTTCTCGTTCAGGAAATGTCCCAGCCGAAACATTGAGATGTTTATAGCCCTTCTCATCCAAGAATTTCCAATGGGCCTCCAGGTTGGCAGAGGTCAAATTATGGGTGAATCATCATGAATCCATAGGCCTCAATCACCAGTCACCATTTTTAGACAAATAATCTTTAGCCTACTAAAACAGAAGCTAAAGGGTCATGACGGCAGATGAAGGAACCAAACTCACTCTGCCCTGCTATGGCAATTCAAGCACTGCAGGGTTGGTGGGACCTACACAGAGCTCAAGAACACCTTACTGCTGGGAAGGTCCAAGAAGGAAGGCACAATGGAACTGGGCAGGTGCAAGCAGAAATAATCCTCATCAAGGAATCTGCAGTGCATCGTCTCCTGGATAGCTCAGTTGCTTAGAGAATGGTGCTGATAACCCCAAGGTTGCAGGTTCAATCCCCATATGGGACAGCTGCATATTCCTGTATTGCAGGGGGCTGGACTAGATTGTCCTCAGGGTCCCTTCCAGCTCCACAATTCTATGATTCTATGCTCTTACAAAGCCTAAACTGACATCTGAAGCTGGGGGAATACTGTCCACCTCTGCTCCCCACAGTTTGTTGGAGTTATCTGCGGAGACGGGATTATAATGTAGGAGGCTGCAAAAGTAGCAGGATCATATGACTGCAACCCCCCAAAGAGGGTGCATATGGCGGTACGGCTGTACTGATAAATATTTCAAATGTCAATGCACAAGGCTGCCATCAGGCCAAGCTGTTTACTTTACTTTGAATGATTACTAGCAAAATATTTGTCGTCCTGAAAGAACATGTACAAATCTTAACAGTGTTAAGCCCCTCTGCTCTTTTCTCTCCCAACCAATATATTTTATTAGTGTATGGACACCCACCCACATGAATGGTAGCTAATGATGATTTAGCAAACTACATTGAGATGGGGAGGAGTAATCCCCCTGTCTCCTTTTGATAAGCAAGGACATTTGCATGATTCAACTTCTTCTCCCGAGATCCGTGGTGGCTGGTACCCTTCGGGACTGGTAGGTTGGTGGAGTCAGAGTCAATGATCAGGCAGAGCCAACTGTTTATAGTTTTGTCTCCATCCTCCATCATGTTGAGCTCTACAGGCACAACACTGAGGCCACATCCACACTATGCATTTATAGCACTATGGTAAAAAGCAGAGACATCACCTTGCCAAAAAAGGTCTGTATAGTTAAAGCCATGGTTTTCCCAGTAGTGATGTATGGAAGTGAGAGCTGGACCATAAAGAAGGCTGATCGTCGAAGAATTGATGCTTTTGAATTATGGTGCTAGAGGAGACTCTTGAGAGTCCCATGGACTGCAAGAAGATCAAACGTATCCATTCTGAAGGAAGTCAGCCCTGAGTGCTCACTGGAAGGACAGATCCTGAAGCTGAGGCTCCAATACTTTGGCTACCTCATGAGAAGAGAAGACTCCCTGGAAAAGACCCTGATGTTGGGAAGGATGGAGGGCACAAGGAGAAGGGGACGACAGAGGACGAGATGATTGGCTAGTGTTCTCGAAGCTACCAGCATGAGTTTGACCAAACTGCGGGAGGCAGTGGAAGACAGGAGTGCCTGGCGTGCTCTGGTCCATGGGGTCACGAAGAGTCGGACACGAATAAACGACTAAACAACAACAACAAACACTTTAAAAAGGCATGGCTTTCCCCATGGAATTCTGGGAGCTGCAGTTTGTTAAGGGTACTGAGAGTTGTTTAAAAAAAAAGGTAAAGGACCCCTGACAGTTAAGTCCAGTCGTGAACGACTCTGGGGTTGCGGCGCTCATCTAGCTTTACATGCTGAGGGAGCCGACGTTTGTCTGCAGAGTTTTTCTGGGTCATGTGGCCAGCATGACTAAGCTGCTTCAGGTGAAACCAGAGCAGCACATGGAAACGCCATTTACCTTCCTGCCGGAGCGGTACCTATTTATCTACTTGCACTTTGACGTGCTTTCGAACTGCTACGTTGGTGGGAGCAGGGACAGAGCAACGGGAGCTCACCCCGTCGTGGGGATTCGAACTGCCAACCTTCTGATCGGGAAGCCCTAGGCTCAATGGTTTAAACCACAGCACCACCCACACTCAATCCCACAGTGTGGGTATGTATGAATATTTTTAAGGATTGTATGAAATGTATGTTTGTATATTCGTAATATGTATGTATTAATGTTGAATTGTTTTAATAATAAAATATTTGTGTTTTAAAAAATTAATAGACCACAGCGCCACCCGCGTCCCTGCCAAGAGTTGTTAAGTAAAGGTAAAGATAAAGGGACCCCTGACCATTAGGTCCAGTCGTGGCCCACTCTGGGGTTGGGGCGCTCATCTCGCTTTATTGGCCGAGGGAGCCGGTGTACAGCTTCCGGGTCATGTGGCCAGCATGACTAAGCCGCTTCTGGCGAACCAGAGCAGTGCACAGAAACGCCGTTTACCTTCCCGCTGGAGCGGTACCTATTTATCTACTTGCACTTTGACATGCTTTCGAGTTGCTAGATTGGCAAGAGCAGGGACTGAGCAACGGGAGCTCACCCCGTTGTGGGGATTCAAACCACTGACCTTCTGATCGGCAAGTCCTAGGCTCTGTGGTTTAACCCACAGCGCCACCCGCGTCCCCAAGAGTTGTTAGGAGGCACTTATTCCCCCTCACACAGCTACAGTTTCAAGACTCTGCTTTCCGTGAGGGGAATTGGGCTCTCCTAATAACTCTCTGCACCCTTAACAAACAAGAGCTCCCAGAATTCTTTGGGGGAAGCCATGACTGTTTAAAACTGGTAGCCTAGCATAGTACTGGCACTTCATTTTTCATTGCCCATGGCAGTCGTGTTGTCAGCAACTCTTTAATCACTATATGAGCACTAAAACCTTAGTGTTTGCACACATGGAAACACAAGCTATATATTTGGACTTAGCAATTTAAGTCTTGTATTATTGCTGTTTTATACTTTGTTTTTTGTATTTCCATTTTAATTATGTAAGATAAAATAAATGAATAAATAAAATGAATTTACGTGAATTGTGGAATGGAATTTATTGCATAAAGTTTATCCCATGGAGTTCACAATTGGGGGGGTGGGGAGGGAGTGGCGGCAGGGGAGGCATTTGCCTTCCATGGCAAAATCTGTAGATCCAGCGCTGATTAGAACATATTGTTTGACGCTAAATGCAGTTGCATCAGCTGTTCGTGAAATCTTAAATACCTTAGCTGTCAACTGTCAATTGCAGTTAACAATCAAACATGGGAGATCAAACATAATTAGATGCCAAATACGTATATAAAATATCTGATGAACATTAAGCAAACATTGAAGTATTTATTGAATATTTGACAGAGGATTTTGCAGCAGAGAATTTGGAGGTGAATTTCTGTCCTTGTCTAGATGGTGGTCTTACGATCTAAACATGGGGTGCTTTCAGAAAGGCGCTAAATATTGCAAATGGGCCATTGGTAGAATTGCCACCTTTGGCTAGGCAAAATATGAGACAGGTCAGGGAAAATAAAGGACAAGTTTGGGGGAGAATTGGGGGCTAAAAGTTACTTCACCTGGTGCAGAAAGCCACTTCCGAACTGGAGAGGAGGTGGGGTTGAGGGCTTCACGCCCCCTCCAAGTGTGCAGGGGCTGGCTCTCAGCCTCCCCACTATTTAGGGAATTCCTGGCCGTGTCATCCCCTGGCCAGCCAATCGGCTGGCCTAGGGGGTGTGGCCAGCGCTATTTAGCGCTGGCGCGGCTGGGGATCTCCCTCTTTGGCAGCCACAGCTGCTCCGGTTTCCCACCCTCCCACCCTTTAAGGTTTTTCTCCTGACCTTGCTATGGGCCTCGGTTGGTCGCCGAATTTTTTCCACTTGGCAAATTGACACCAGCCACTTGGTTTTTCGCCTACCTCATAGCAAATTGTTACAACTTCCTTGGCTTTCGTGGTTAGGCATTGGTATGGGTATTGTTATGTAGATGGAAGGGAAGGAGGAAGCGCCATCGCCTCCCCCGCATATTGAAGGGTAGTCCGATAAAGGATTCCGGGGGGCGTGGCCCTGTCCAAAGCTTATGGAGGCGTGGGCCTAAGGCACGCCCCCGAGCGGTGACCCCGGGGGTGTTCCTAGTTGATGTGCATCAGCAGGATTCTCCTGACTGGTGGTTAACCCTTCCCGGACTTCAAGCAATCAGGCTGGAGCAGGATAGTCAGTTAGGACCAATGCCTAAGCCAATACCACTCATCACCTGTAACCATTAAAGTTGAGGCCATTTTTAGCCCATTAACCTAAATACTGTGTCATGTGTCATTATTTCCAATGGGGGAAGGCGGGAACTCGCCACGCAAATGACTTCAAAGCAAATGATTACAGTGACCAAATGGAAGCTATCAAGAACTGCAAACATTCCAACAACAATATTGAAAGGAAATCCTCCCCACCTGCTGAATTTCTGCCTGCCGGAAGGACAACAAACGTAGGGTAGAAACCCAGCCAAAAAAGAAAGAAAGGAGAAGGGAGAGCCACAAATTCTTAGCTTTGAAGGGGCTGACGCTGCTGCTCCACAAAACATATTACTCAACCTCTTAGAACCATTGGCAAGAGATCTGCCCAATTCAGAAGTGCCTGCTGGTTGGCGAGCTCTATTGGCTAGCCTGGAGTGTCAATCAGCCAGCTTTGGGGGGCAGGATCAACTTCTGAGGTGCCTATCAACCCCGGCTGCACAGGACAAGCAAGTAAGGTTGAGTGCACAATTAGAAGTCTCCAAGCAGGGATGGGGCTCAGTAGCCCTCCAGATGCTGTTGGACTCCAAACACCCAATCTACCCATAGTCAGCACCACCAGAGGCTAGGGATTATGGGAGTTGCAGTTCAAAAACACCTGGAGGACCAAAGCTTTCCACATCCCTTTCTTAAAAGATGAAAGTGAAGAAGCCCTCCAAGTATCTGGAGCAAGTTGAAAGAGAACCGTAACCCCACTTGTGCTGCACATTTAAAGCAGTATCAGACCACATTAAACAGTCAGGTTCCATACCCTCCAACATTTCTCCAATGAAAATAGGGATATCCTATTCAACTGTTGTTGTTTTGTAGTAGTTGTTGTTTTACTATTCACACCCCACTCATGTTACTGGATTACCCCAGCCACTCTGGACAGCTTCCAACATATAAAAAACATAATAAAACATCAAATACTTAAAAACTTCCCTCTGCAGGGCTGCCTTCAGATAGCTCGGGGATTGGATAACTCCATACCTGCCAACATTTCTCCAATGAAAATAGGGATGTTCTATGGAAAAGTGGTACATTCTGGGATCAAATCAGACGGCTTCTGTAAATCCGGAACAGTCCCTTGAAAATAGGGACATTTGAAGGGGCTGAGATACAACCCCAAGAATCCTGAGAATTGTAGTGTTTTTTTTAATGGTGCTATGAGTTGTTAAGAGACCCCCTTAGCACCCCTAATTGCAAGAGGTGCAATTCCTGCAATGATTTGACCATCAATGCTTCTCCCAGGGAGCTCCTGGGATTTTAGCTCGGGGGGGATAGGGGAAACACTGTTCTAAGAACTCTAAGCCCCCTTAGCAAAACTACAGTTCCCATTATTTGGGGGTTTGGTGGGGCGGAGAATTCATGGCTGTTTAAAGGGGTATGATACTGCTTCAAACAGTATCAAAAGTGAGAGCTGGACCATAAAGAAGGCTGAGCGTCGAAGAATTGATGCTTTTGAATTATGGTGCTGGAGGAGACTCTTCAGAGTCCCATGGACTGCAAGAAGATCAAACCAATCCATTCTGAAGGAAATCAGCCCTGAGTGCTCACTGGAAGGACAGATCTTGAAGCTGAGGCTCCAATAGTTTGGCTACCTCATGAGAAGAGAAGACTCCCTGGAAAAGGCCCTGATGTTGGGAAAGATGGAGGGCACAAGGAGAAGGGGACGACAGAGTATGAGATGGTTGGACAGTGTTCTCGAAGCTACTAACATGAGTCTGACCAAACTGCGGGAGGCAGTAGGAGACAGGAGGGCCTGGCATGCTCTGGTCCATGGGGTCACGAAGAGTCGGACATGACTAAACGACTAAAGAACAACAAACTGCTTCAAACATAAAGTGCAGATGAAGTCAACCACACCGTATGCATTTTGGAACACTCTCCTAGAAAAACTTGCCGAGTGTGTCTGCCCTGCAGCTCATCAAATCCATGCTGGGATGAAGGGTTCTATTAAAATTGTGGGTTTTTAAACCCTACAGTTGCCAGCTTAATAGCCCATTCTCCTGCTTCAGAAGCTGGTGCCAGTCAACGAATACAACTGGAGTCAGTAAGGAAGGAAAGCCTTTGGCCACATGTCATGGGGCACAGAACTCAGGCAGACACAGCTTGGCAACGAGAACAGGAGAGCTGCAAGAATGCAAGAGTGTCCCTCTTCCGATCCTCTCGGCGTTTGGAGGACGCCGTTTTGTCGAAAAGCGCAAGCCTGACACATGGCCTGACGCAGCAGACGACACAGTTCTGTTGCCGTAGCTGAGCGTCTCTGGCTCAGAGCGCAGCCTGGCATGAGGACCGTCTGGGAACCATATGCAAAGCCACTCTGAGCTCTTTGGAAGGAGTGTGGGATACACAAGGCAATACATAAATAATTCTCCAAGGGCTCTTTTGCCAACACCAGGAGAGTGACTAAATAGCTCTTTGTAGAACAGCACAGGAGGAGGGGGTAAGCAGGATGAGCCATAAGCTCCCCCAAAAGGTCGTGCTGCTCTATTGCTGATAATGGGCTTAGTTCCTCCTTTTTCCAGTGCTGGTGCTCTTGTAGAAAGGTTAAACAACTCCAGGCTCCATTTACATAATTTAATCCTCCTTCCTAACACCCCCTCCTCGCCGTCTGGGAGTGAAAATAGAAGGTTGCTTTTTTTGGAGACGGATCAGATGAGCAGTCGTTTCAATATAGCCATTAATCAACTCAGCTCCCCACCCCACTCACTTTGGCTGCTGCGTTAGGTGACCTCTAAACTATTGACACCTCTGTCAAAATTTCCATAGCATGTCGGGGAAAGGCTGCGCTGATTGTACGGGGCCTGGACATAATTGCACCGTTCTAATACTCATCCGTAGGATAATCCTGTTCAAGCAATCCGACGTGGGGTTAAGGTGTAATCCTTCCTAGTAAAACAGGAGATTTCATCCTCATCTGTCAGGCTTCCAGACTACTTTCCTGTCTCATTAAATTGGTTAGGAAGGATGAAGATCTGCTTGTCATATTTTTAAAGTGAGAGGGGTGGGTTATGCTTGTTTTGGAGTGGGGGGGATGGCATCAAGCTCTTGAGCTGATGAAGAAGAACTCTTTGCAGGCGAAATGTTGCCTTTCAGCAAAACAAGGAGTTGGTTTAGGATTATTGATGTGATGTTCAGTTCCAGAATGTGACAGAGGTCGTGTACTTGCTGGGACCCCCAAGATGTATAAATCTTCCACATGCCCAACCCAAATCTCAATTCTCCTTCTGCACAGCCAGAAAGTTGAGAGGCTGCACAAGAGAGTTCTCGCTGTATACCACCCCACCTTCCATCATAATACAGGAGGTGCCTTGACTAGAGATGCTTGACCTTGCAAGCTCTGCACCTTACCTGCACCTCTCAGATTAATGTGAGGATCAGAACTTTGAACAGGATGCAACTAAATAATTGCGTGAGCCCCAATCTGATCCAGATCAACCCAAATCAGCCCAATTCATTTTGGGACCCAAGATTTGGCCAGATCCACTGCCCAATCCTATTAAATACAATTTAACATACTGATTCAGGTGCAGGTGTTTTGTTTTCATTTTTTTTTAAAAAAAATACATTAAAAATTGAAACAGGATGAACTTATGAATGGACACATTTGAAAGAGACATGGATTGGAAAGGTTCTGATTCATCCACGCCACCTTGAGCTCCTTTGAGAGGAAGGGCAAGATATAAATGAAATAAATAAATAAATAAATATGTGTGAACTGGGTGTATGATTTGAGAACATTCAGCACATCCAGGAACATCTTGGAGGTCAAAGGGTACCCCATAGGGACAAAATGCATTCTAAAAGGCAGCTAAAGTTCTTTATTGGTCAATGGCCCTAGTTTCTTCTCTCATAAGGTGCCAAATATCTGCAAACAAGCATGTCTATCAACTATGCCACTTTTACAGAAAGGGCAGGAGGGTCAAAATCAGAAAGCTGAGAAGGATGGGCATGTGATAGACTTGAGTTTGGGAATGGGAGCTTCCATATAGATCCTATGCCCTCCCCTCAAGAACTGCACCCTCTTGTCAACAGTAGTAAAGAAATGGCTCTGTCCGCACAGAGTTAAAGGTCACTGCAAGATAAGCAACCGCTCTTGCATCCTCTCGTCTATCTGCCTGTTTCAGAATTCCAACGGCAAACTGAAGCAGAATGGACAAGTTATACTGCAGCTTTCAAAAATTCAAAAGATCACTGAGACAGAGTGTGTGATGGCATCCCCAGAGGTTAGATTGACCACTTTCACATCATAAAAAGTAGAGAAGAAGAAGGAGGAGGAGGAGGAAGAGGAGTAGTAGTAGTAGTAGTAGTAGTAGTAGTAGTAGTAGTTTGGACTTGATATCCCACCTTTCACTCCCCTTGAGGAGTCTCCAAGCGGCTAACAATCTCCTTTCCCTTCCTCCCCCACAACAAACACTCTGTGAGGTGTGTGAGGCTGAGAGACTTCAGAGAAGTGTGACTGGCCCAAGGTCACCCAGCTGCATGTGGAGGTGTGGGGAAGCGAACCTGGTTCACCAGATTACACATCCACTGCTCTTAACCACTACACCACGCTGGTGAAGCCGAAGAAGAAGAAGAAGAAGAAGAAGAAGAAGAAGAAGAAGAAGAAGAAGAAGAAGAAGGCAAAAGAGGATAACAATTGCCATAACATAATTTATATGTAAAGATGCAAATTTTAAAACAAATCAAATGCCATACTTCTCACTTTGTGGGGAAGACTGTGGCAGGGTGACTTGTTTGCCTGCTTGCCCTTCTGTCCAGGTACTCACTGTTGGAGGGCAACTTCAGTGAGCACCTGCTCTCCCTTCTTATAATATTTTTTGGTTTAACCTGGGCTTGGATTGGACAGCCCTTCACAGACAGAGGACTCCTTCAAAGAGCCCCCTGTATTGAGTCTTCAAAGAGTCCCATGTAAAGTTGGGTGCGCAGCGGAAGGGCTGTAGCTCTGCAGTAGAACATCTGCTCTGCATGGAGAAGACTCCTGGTTCAATCCCCAGCATCTCCAGGTAGGATTGGGAAGACCCCTGTCTGGAACCCTGGAGAGGCACTGCCAGTCAGTGGCCACTGGGCTGGTAGGGCAGAAGGCCAACTATAGGTGGAACCTGAGCCAATGGCAAGCAGAGACAGCTAACCCATCCTCTTCCCTGTTGAGTTCTACAAGGGCGACTCCGAGAATAAGGAGAAGGAAGCTAGAAGCCAGTGCCTCCCTCTAGACCGGATGCAAGTAAGAAGAGCAGGGCCCCATTTGCCCTAATGATGCCGTATCTAAGGACCCCCTTCCACCTTATGAGAGGAGCTAAAAAGGTGTGAAAGATCTCAAGCACAAACATGGAGTTGTAAAAGACCATGCTGCTCCAACCATTGGCTGTTGCTCAGCTTCAGAAGAGAGCTACACACTCCAGGAGCCGCTTTTGGAAAAGCGATGAGTGACAGCATGGAAAATACCAGTTGGCTACCCTCTTCCTTCAATTCCTAATAAGAGACATTCCCCCTCGGCAGCTGGCTTGGCTGTTTGAAGATGCAAATGTCACCCAATCAACAAGCCTTTGAATCTCGGCCTAAACCTCTTTGACTTCTGGCACTCCTTGCCTAATTAGTGCGCGGAGCATCCATTTGAACAGATCCGCCACATAATTAATCTGCAATTGTTTTAATGAACATTCTCCCGATAGCTCGTCACACGCTGCTCCCCTCGTCAGGCGGGTCGCCTGTCCTCCACTCTGCCTTGTGCAGAAGGAAGAGCCCAGGGCACCGCTGCAGGCAAATGCGGATCTGGGATTTGGGACTTAACCCATCAACATCAAGCGGCGCCTTAAGGACGAGTGAGGCGGGTGAGGATCACCACTGAAGAAATACGGCAGGGCTCTTTCCGGAAGGGCTGGTGGAAATCAAAGCCCGATCTTTGATTGTTTCCCAAAACCTTTGGCTCCAGTTTGTGAGTATAATCGTTGACACCACTAGATGCTAGGAGATGAAGGTCAGGCTGGTCAGTTCAAATGTACGGTGAAATTCTCTCACCTCCCTTCCCTTCCTTCATTCAGGGACTAGCAAGTTCCAGCCCCCAGCAGCTATGAGAATAGATAAAGTATCTGGGAGAACAGAGAAAGCAAGCTGTAGGGTCAGTTGAGGAATAACCTTGTACATTTCCCCTCAGTCATCTGTCCTCTAGACTAAGTAAAAGGTGCCTGCAGAATGTCAGTAGTTTGCAGGAGGAATTCAAGTGAACACCTGGAAATTTAGCTTTGTGCAGCTCAACTATTTTTTGCAATCCGTTTCAAACAGAATCGTATGGCCTCTCCTCAAAGAAAATCAGAATGAATGTGCATCAAAGACCACACTGTAATTCCACCTCTGCATAGTGATTTTTTTCAAGCAAGTCAGTTTGAGTGCTCAATGAGCAGGTCACCCAGAGGAACCCTAAGAAACAGCAGCAAACTTTGGCGCATTTAGGAGGTGGTGGCAGGGGGATTGGCTCTCTGGCATGCGAGGAACCACCATGTGGCATCCACAGGAAGCTGCCAAGAGCCCAACAGGTAGAAACCCTCCAACGTTTGCATAGCTGGGAGGTTGAATTCTGTGCAAAGATAAAAGCTGCACCTGCTGCTTCCCCCACTTTTATTTATTTATTTGCCTATTTAAATATGTCACAATATCATACAAGAAAATAAGTATGTATGTATGTATGTATGTATGTATGTATGTATGTATGCATGCATGCATGCATGTATACCTCACCCATCTGGCTGGGTTTCCCCAGCCACTCTGGGCGGCTTCCAACAAAAGATTAAAAATACATTAAAACTTCAGTTATTAAAAACTTCCCTAAACAGGGCTGTCTTCAGATGTCTTCTAAATGTCAGATAGTTGTTTATTTCTTTGATATCTGGTGTGAGGGCTTTCCACAAGGCAGGTGCCACTACCGAGAAGGCCCTCTGCCTGGTTCCCTGTAACCTCATTTCTCGCAGTGAGGGAACCGCCAGAAGGTGCTCAGAGCTGGACCTCAGTGTCGGGATGGAGACGCTCCTTCAGCTATACTGGGCCGAGGCCGTTTAGGGCTTTAAAGGTCAGCACCAACACTTTGAATTTTGCTCAGAAAAGTATGGGGAGCCAATGTAGGTCTTTCAAGACTGGTGTCAGTATCAAAGCATTTACAGTAAAGTCTTAATAATAATAATAATAATAATAATAATAATAATAATAATGCAGAAAACAAAATTTAAAATCCAACTCTACAATTCCATTATTCTATGATCCCCCAGGTTAGAAGCATCTTGTTTCTTTTCTTTCTTTAATGTACATACAACTCATGTGTACAAAAAAATCTTCCAAACGTTTTACAAAAAGAATAAAGCAATTAAATTATCAGTAAAAGGTAAAGGACCCCTGACAGTTAAGTCCAGTTGTGAACGACTCTGGGGTCGCAGCGCTCATCTCACTTTACTGGCTGAGGGAGCCAACGTTTGTCCGCAGACAGTTTTTCCAGGTCATGTGGCCAGCATGACTAAGCCGCTTCTGGCAAAACCAGAGCAGCACACAGAAAGACCGTTTACCTTTCTGCCAGAGTGGTACCTATTTATCTACTTGCACTTTGACGTGCTTTCGAACTGCTAGGTTGGCAGGAGCAGGGACAGAGCAATGGGAGCTCACCCCGTTGTAGGGATTTGAACTGCCAACCTTCCAATCAGCAAGTCCAAGGCTCAGTGGTTTACACCACAGCACCACCCGTACAAACATTATTTTAAACATTCAAAAAATATTTAAAGTCAACAATAAAGTGAGAACCGGATTAAAACAGAAATCAACATTTCATATATGTGGATAGGCTTGCCTAAACAAAAATGTTTTTAGCAAGGGTCGGAGAGGGTGTGACATCAATAGGCAGGGAGTTCCACAGGGTGGGTGATGCTACACTAAAAGTTGATTTCTTAGAAATGCAGAATATTATGTGGCAGTTGCAACAGAGACAATTCCATAGAGTGGGACGATTGAGTGGGCATATATGGAATAAAGCAATCTCAGATGTAAACTGATCCCAAGCTGCTTGGGGCTTGATATACTTTTAGGTCCCATACAAGGAGCAAAGACATTTTTTTAGGAGTGGGGACAGTGTTGTGAATTGTTTTGTATCAACAAGATGTGCTTCAGGTTGTACACAGAGAGATCCAGGGCTTTGGACGCAAAGCCTCCACAGATGCCGCTATGCGTGACAAAATCATGATACATCTTGGCCCGGGGTGGAAAGTTTTGTTCGTGTTTCTTTCATTTTGCTGGAGCACAGGGTCCGTGAGGCAGAAATTCAGTCAGGGAAGAGGAGTGTGATGGGGACAGAGAGACACGAGTCTTGATCCAGCAGGCTTTGTTTTCAGCCTTTCTTGGCTCCAGAAGGACCCAGATGTTGAGTCTGCTGCCTGCAAGTCTATTCAGATGAAAGGTCAGCCTCCTAATGGCTGCCTTGTGACAATACCAAATCGCTTCAATGGTGGACCTGCTGACCTGATGCTGCCAAGCTGGCTGGAGAGTCAGGAGAAGAGAGGAAGAGTGGGAGGAAAGGAATTGATGCAGATGAGCTCCGTGCACCGTGTGTTTCCCCCTAGTTTCCAATTCTACCTTGGCAAGTGTGCAGTCTTTTTTCTCTGAGCCATGCTGCTCCCTGAGAGTGTGGAGGCTTCAGACTGAATTAACTCGCTGCAGTGCCACCCTGGCATGAAGAGATCCAGGAGGTGACAGACTGCTCTCCTTGCCTGAATACACTTACCAAGCTGGTAATGAGAAGGCTGGCTGCCAGAGCCAACAGAACGGGCTGTAGAGATCCTGGAATGGCCTACTGGGGACTGCAACCCACGTTTTCTTTTTTTAAAAAATAAAATAAAATACGGGATTATCCCTGTAAATCACTCCCAGGCCTCTCCAGAGAGGAGAACGTGGAGCAAGTGGAATGGAATGGCAACACACATTGATGGCCATGTAAACGTTTCAAAGGATTAGAGAATTGTAGAGTTGGATGGGACCCTGGTGGTCATGAAATCCAATCTCCTGCGATGCAGGAATCACACCTAAAGCATTCCCCCATATATATATATATATATATATATATATATATATATATATATGCTTTTCGGGTTTATAGGTACAGGTAAAGGGACCCCTGACCATTAGGTCCAGTCGTGACCAACTCTGGGGTTGCGGCGCTCATCTCGCTTTACTGGCTGAGGGAGCCGGTGTACAGCTTCCAGGTCATGTGGCCAGCATGACTAAGCCGCTTCTGGCGAACCAGAGCAGCGCACGGAAACCACCGACCTTCTGATCAGCAAGTCCTAGGCTCAGTGGTTTAAACCACAGCGCCACCCGCGTCCCTCTTTTCGGGTTTATACCTTTCACTAATTTTACAAATCATTTTAACATTTCAAAACTTGACTTCCTTCCCCCTCTTTCTGCGGTTCCTTAAATTTATTTTTAATATCTTCTGCAAATCCACATTAACTTAATTTGCTTATTGATTCATCCACTTCAAACATATACTCTTATAAAGCTGCAGGTTATTACAATAACCTTGCCAATGTAGTGGCGCCCGCTCTGTGGAATGCCCTCCCATGAGATGTCAAAGAAATAAACAACTATCGGACTTTTAGAAGACATCTGAAGGCAGTCCTGTTTAGGGAAGTTTTTAATGTTTGATGAATCATTGTATTTTAACATTTTGCTGAAAGCCACCCAGAGTGGCTGGGGAAACCCAGCCAGATGGGCGGGGTATTATTATTATTATTATTATTATTATTATTATTATTATGAGTTTACAATTTATCTGTAAATATTCAATAAACCGTTTCCATTCTTTTATAAAAAGGTTGTTGTCTTGATTTCTTATTCTTCCAGTCAGTTTTGCCATTTCTGCATATTCCGTAAGTTTTTGTATCCATTCTTCCTTTGCTGGGACTTCCCATCTTCCCAATCTGGTTCTGGGTGCAAGGTTGCCTGGGAAATCATGGGATTCCACTTTCAGCCATCAAAGGGAAGGTGGGAGCTAATGGATGCAACAAAATGTTGCAGCATGGAGCATTCCTATTCAGGGTCTCTCGTGCTCACTGAGGGTGTGGGACCCACCAGCTACCCTCACCAGGTTTAGCCGACCAGTCAAAGCCATTCCCATGGTGTGGCAGGTGTCACATGCTGACAGCTTCTAGGTGAGAGCTGAGTGCAACAGGGGAGGAGGTGGACAAACAACCCCAGAAGGAGCATGACATATGCCTCACCAGAGGTACTACCCCTCCCCAAACACCCTATACATCCCACATTGCCATTGTTGTTGTGAAGGGGCCATTAGAATATTGTCCTCTATATGATCCCAAAAACTGTTTGAGCCATTTTCTCCTCTTTCAGAATGACTGGCTTAGGCGGGTAAAAAGGTAAGAGCAAAGCTGAATGGATTATTGTACCCCCAGACAGGGGGCACAAGAAACAAAGCCCCATCTTATTGCTATTAGTGTAAATTACATTTTTTACGTGTGAACAAGTGTCGAGGTCCATCAGGAGAACAAGGCTGGCATTGACTGAAATGTTTATTTCTCAAGGTTGTAAAGAGATAAGCAGACTCAGGAACGCATATTGCCATGGCGTGCAGAGGCTGGTGAGGCCATTGCAGGGGAGAAGGGGGCAAGCAAGCCCATAGAAGGTCAAGCCCATATAAGGACATAGGAAGTTGCTATAATTTACGATTTCCCAGAAATCAGGTGGTTTACAAGAAATCAGGTGACTTACAAGAGATCAGGTGGCATTCTATTCTGCAAATCTATAAAAAGGGAGCGCACCCTGACTGGGTGTGCAGATTGCAAACTTATTGCTCTGTACCTTTGTTTTGCATATGCACTTCAAATAAAAATCCTGTTAATAACCTGCAAGGACGTTTTGCCACTTTGTGTGAATCTGTGTTTCAGGGACCCAATAGCAGATATGTGTGGTCCTTCATTTGTTGTTTGGTCGTTTAGCCGTGTCCGACTATTTGTGACCCCATGGGCCAGAGCAAGCCAGGCACTCCTGTCTTCCACTGCCTCCCGCAGTTTGGTCAAACTCATGCTGGTAGCTTCGAGAACACTGTCCAACCATCTTGTCCAACCATCTTGTCTTCTGTCGTCCCCTTCTCCTTGTGCCCTCCATCTTTCCCAACAGGGTCCAGTCCATGGGACTTTCAAGAGTCTCCTCTGGTTTTTCTTCAGATCGTATAAATCTTTCGCCTTTTAAAAGAGTCTCCTCAAGCACCATAATTCAAAAGCATCAGTTCTTTGGCGATCAGCCTTCTTTATGGTCCAGCTCTCACTTCCATACATCACTACTGAGAAAACCATAGCTTTAACTATACAGATCTTTGTTGGCAAGGTGATGTCTCTGCTTTTTAAGATGCCATACATATGCCAAGGAAAAGGCTGTAGTCTGTGGGATAAAGCAGACATCCCCAAACTAAGCCCTCTAGATGATTTCAGACTACAACTCCCATCATCCCTAGCTAACAGGACCAGTGGTCAGGGATGATGGGAGCTGTAGTCCCAAAACATCTGGAAGGCCAAGTTTGGGGATGCCTGGTATAAAGTATCTACTTTGCATGCAGAGGGTACCAGGTTTAATCCCTAGGGATCTCTAGGGAGGACTGGGAATGACCCCATCTGAAATCCTGAATGATTGCTGCAAGTATTGAGCTACATGGAGTACTGGCCTGACTCAGAAGTATGTTTCTGCCTTGACTCATGCGTATTCTATTCCACTTTATCTAGATAAATCCTCGCATCTCAAAGGCTAGGTGTGGGAAACTGTTGCTTTGTTCGGCCTCTAATGATCCATTTGCAATAAAACATTACTATCAGCCATCATGTTTACAGTCTCTGGTGTTTTTCAGTGATTGGCTCGCCTTCATAGCTTTGCTTTGGCTGCAGAAGGATCCAACCAGATCCCATAAATATGCATAGCATGCTCTCTTGCTTTATTTCTGCCTCCAGGAAAGCAGAGTTTGACACTTAGAATCTTGCCCTCTAGACACCTTATAATGTTGAATTCCGGGGGCTTCCAGTAGCAAACATTTCAGATGCTCTCAGATCAATGCAGAAAATGCAAACACACAAAGACTGACAAGCCCTCCAAGGGTCCCTATTTTCCAGGGATGTCCCTGATTTAGAGAAACCGTCCCGGTTTCTGATTTGATTCCGCAGTGTCCCACTTTTCCTTAGGATGTCCCTATTTTCAATGGAGAAATGTTGGAGGATATGGAGTTATACAGTGGTACCTTGGGTTACATAGGCTTCAGGTTACAGACTCCGCTAACCCAGAAATAGTACCTCAGGTTAAGAACTTTGCTTCAGGATGAGAACAGAAATCGTGCTCCGGCGGTGTGGCAGCAGCAGGAGGCCCCATTAGCTAAAGTGGTGCTTCAGGTTAAGAACAGTTTCAGGTTAAGAACGGACCTCCGGAACGAATTAAGTACTTAACCCGAGGTACCACTTTTTTGCAAAGCGTGTTCTCCTTCATGGAGAGCACGTGTTGCGGTGGGGGCCGCCAGGACACTCCAAAGTTGGGGGGTGGGCTAATTGATCGTTGGCTAATTGATGGGATTGGGGCTTCCCTTGTTGTTGGGAAGAAGTTAATGTTGCCATTTATTGATTGACAGCCAGAAATAGTAAAACTCCTTGCACGAGGCTAGGGCTTCCTCTTTTCGCCCGTGCATTGGATTGCCCGTCCCTCCCTCCCTAGAATAGGGTTGTTCGCTTTGACCTTGCTATGCCTGTCATGGGGTCGTCTGCTTTGGAGCGGGGGCCTGGTAGGAATTTTGTCCATCTGGCTGATTGGCTGGGGCCATTTGGTTTTTGCGTACTGCGTAGCAAATCGTCACAACCTGTAAGGTTCGCGGTTAGGCATTGGTTTATGGTTTGGTTGGTTGAGGGGCATGCATTGGCTGTGCCTGCCCCTCTAAAGCTGCTGCTGCAAGGGATTCCGTTAAAGGAATTGGGAGCTAACTATTGCTTGTCCACTCTGTCAAGGGGGCTTGGGCCATAGCAATGAGCTCCTGGTTGCATTTCGGGTGAGGGCAGGTTCCCTGCTCCGCGTAACCCCCAAGTGTATTCCCCCATTCTGACTTTCGCATCGTGCGGAATGTCAGTCTGTCCCCCATGGTGGGGGCAGATAGTCGCAACCAATGCCTATGCAACCACTCACAAATTTGTATTTTAATAAAGTTGTGGCCAAAATTATGCCAAAAAATTTAAACAAAAATTTCTGTGTGATGTGTGAGTTATTGGGGTGGACCTGGGGACCTCGACACGCAAGCACATTTCGCTAAAATAATGCATTCCAATATCTTGTTTTCACTCATATATCCATTCATCCGCACACTTTACCCTAACATTGGCCTATGTCCATTGACTTTCATGCTCATGTCCATGTTCAAACATAATCCTGTCACCTGGGCATGCAGCGAGGTAGGAGACAGATCAGCTTAGTTGGGTGGGCAGTAAGCTCAAGCACAGTCTCCCCCCTCCATCTGGCGGGATAGATGAGGAGAAAGGAACATCAGATTTTGCCTGTTAACTTCTCGTTCTGATGAAATTTTAACTAGATTCAGAGAAGGGACTCACCTCTCTTACGATAGCCTGTAAGCAGCATATAAGTAAATGGTGCTATGATAATAACAATTAAAACTGTAGAATCTTGCCTGGGCACCTTCATTACAGTGGTACCTCGGGTTAAGAACTTAATTCATTCTGGAGGTCAGTTCTTAACCTGAAACCGTTCTTAACCTGAAGTACCACTTAGCTAATGGGGCCTCCTGCTGCCACCTCACCGGCGCTGCACGATTTCTGTTCTCATCCTGAAGCAAAGTTCTTAACCTGAGGTACTATTTCTGGGTTAGCGGAGTCTGTAACTTGAAACGTCTGTAGCCTGAAGCGTCTGTAACCCGAGGTACCACTGTGCATATCTTTGCTACATACCATTAGGCACCATGCAAAAGCTTTTCTCTATTCATTGGCCTTTGGCAAGTTAAAAAATCTATGGCAAGTTAAACTGTGACAGGGAAATTCTTGTTTTTGTTTGTTACTATAGTATGTATTTTTGTGTTCTTGTGGTTTTATATTGTAAACTGCCCTGTGATCCTCGGATGAAGGGCAGTTAGAACGCCTATTTATTTATTTATTTATTTATTTATTTATTTATTTATTTGGTGATGGTGATGATGTATCCATTAAAACCATCCCATTCACACCAGGACTCAGTGGAACATCCACTTCCGCCTCGCCCCCCCTGCTCCCCCGGTCTGTTCTTGGGGTCTCCCCCCCCCACCTTCAGGAACAGGGAGAGAGAAAGGGGTGCTTCCATTGGGTAAATGGAATTCCTTGCATGAACAAGATGATTTCATTAGATAACACCCATAATAAATAATATGCGCTTTATCTACTTGTCAATATTGGATTATGTGCACCAGCCAAATCCAAATCATGTGATGAAGTATTGGGGAAAAGAAATCATAATTAAGTTGTTGTTTTTTAAAGCAACTTAATTGCACTAGAGAAATGCTTTGCCCGTATCTGGAATGCCCTCAGTTTAGGGTTCACAAATAAATGCATATTTTTCTTTCCTGGATATCTGCCCTCTTGATTCCCTTTCCCCCATAAAGGGCAGGAATACTATATGTGTTCCTTACGTAAACATAAATATATGGAGTGGATCACATACCTTCAAGTTGTATACTGTTCAGTGGGAAATGGATCAGCTGGTCCTGATGCCTCACAAATCCCATCCCAAGAGTCTGTCACATCCATTCTGCAGCAGATGCTCTATATTACAGGCCCCAGTATCTCATCATAAAAGGTATGTTCATTAAATCACAGCCCCACTGTGCTGCTTTATCTTTTATTGTACTCTTTCATGCAGCAGGGACCAGAGCATTGCAAAATAAATTCAGACAGCAGAACAGCAATCCAGGTTCAGGGTGATATTTCAGAGATTATAGTCCTGCCAGGGGGGGAAAGAAAAGGGTAATTCAGAAACAACACTGAGGTTAGAGCTTTTCAGCAACCCCTCACTGTCAGCTGGGCTTCACTTTGGTGTGAACTACAGTGGTACCTCAGGTTACAGATGCTTCAGGTTACAGACTCCCTAAACCAGAAATAGTACCTCGGGTTAAGAACTTTGCTTCAGGATGAGAACAGAAATCGTGCTCCAGTGGCACGGCAGCAGTGGAAGGCCCCATTAGCTAAAGTGGTACCTCAGATTAAGAACAGTTTCAGGTTAAGAACAGACCTCCAGAATGAATTAAGTTCTTAACCCGAGGTACCACCGTACCAGGTTCAGTCCCTGCTCCTGCCAACCTAGCAGTTCGAAAGCACGTCAAAGTGCAAGTAGATAAATAGGTACTGCACTGGCGGAAAGGTAAACGGCATTTCCGTGCGCTGCTTTGGTTCGCCAGAAGCAGCTTAGTCATGCTGGCCACATGACCCGGAAGCTGTACGCCGGCTCCCTCGGCCAATGAAGCGAGATGAGCGCTGCAACCCCAGAGTCGGCCACGACTGGACCTAATGGTCAGGGGTCCCTTTACCATTACCTTTACCTTTACCAGGTCCATCACAATGCTATAACCATGACATTGGTGTCATGCGGCCCCTGCAAGGTTACCCAGGAGCCAATGTGGCCCTCGAGTTGAGAAATGTTCCCTAGTCACTGCCTCAGATTTTAATCATTTTATTTATTTATTACATTTATATTCCGCCCCTTCATCATAAGATCTCAGGGTAGTTCACAGAATAATTTATTTATTTTATTATAATAAGCAGAAAGAAGAGTCTGCATGACATGGCGGAGATGCCCAATTTTTTAAAAAATGAAGCTAGCCAAAACAAACAAAACCTTTGGACTATACATACCATTCCACATGTAGCAATAAATTAAGTGTATTTACATTTAGCGCTGCAATGCATTGAAAGGTGCATTAACAAAGCAGAAAGTTCATCAACATGATTCCCCCCCTAGACATCTGCAATGCTCATGCCAGGGGTGGGCTACAAAAGGAAAAGTGTGATCAAATAAAAGACATGGGGGGGGGGAAAGATTGAAGGTTTTTATTCCATGGGTTAATGAGCAGTTGTGAAACTCTTACAGTGCCTTTAAGAGCCTAGTCTGTAACCCTTGGCTGCTCTATAAAATATGTTCTTGCAGACCAGTCAAAGCGAGATTCTGAGAGAAGCTCTGGGGAGCAGGTCAATGCAGCAGTAATTTAATGTAAGGACAGAAAACCTGTCATCTACCTTCAAATTTGTCGGGGATAACTACCAGCTTGTTGTTCGTGGAAATGGCTCGTTTTCCCTGGCCTAGCTGATCTGACATTTGCAGCGGTGAGTTTCTCAAAGGAAATCAGCCCATGAACTCTTCCTCGACCAGGGAGGGGAAACTTAGAATCATAGAATCATAGAATCATAGAGTTGGAAGAGACCACAAGGGCCATCGAGTCCAACCCCCTGCCAAGCAGGAAACACCATCAGAGCACTCCTGACATATGGTTGTCAAGCCTCTGCTTAAAGACCTCCAAAGAAGGAGACTCCACCACACTCCTTGGCGGCAGATTCCACTGTCAAACAGCTCTTACTGTCAGGACTTCCTAATGTTTAGGTGGAATCTTCTTTCTTGTAGTTTGGAGCCCTTGCTCAGTGTCCACTTCTCTGTAGCAGCAGAACTTGTGGCCTTCTAGATCTTGCTGGACTACAACACCCATCATCCCTGATAATTGGCTAGTCTGGATGATGGTCATGGGTGGTCCACCAAGATCTGGAGGGACATTGATTCCCCATTCCTTGGCTGAGAAGATACAACCTTTTGACCCAGGGACCACAGTTTACCCACTTATTGAATGGCACGAAAGTGAGTTCATGGCATCCTGTCAGTTCATGGTGTATGTATAATAAATGCTTACAAGATCAGGTCCAATAGCACAGATTTTCCCCACCTGGTTGACACATTACCAGGTCTGCACTGTGTGAGAAAGGTCTCTGTGGTGGATGCTTTGCTGTAATGTGACAGGGCCTGTGTTTCAGTGGGACGCGGGTGGTGCTGTGGGTTAAACCACAGAGCCTAGGACTTGCTGATCAGAAGGTCGGCGGTTCGAATCCTCACGACGGGGTAAGCTCCCATTGCTTGGTCCCTGCTCCTGCCAACCTAGCAGTTCGAAAGCATGTCAAAGTGCAAGTAGATAAATAAGTACCGCTCCAGCAGGAAGGTAAACGGCGTTTCTGTGCTCTGCTCTGGTTCGCTAGAAACGGCTTTTTCATGCTGGCCACATGACCCGGAACCTGTACGCCGGCCAATAAAGCAAGATGAGTGCTGCCGGCTCCCTTGGCCTGAAAGCGAGATGAGTGCCGCAACCCCATAGTTGCCTTTGACTGGACCTAATGGTTAGGGGTCCTTTACTGTGTTTCAGTAGCAGAGTGTGTGCATCGAACTTAGCACACCATGGGGTCACCCAACAGGAAAGCTCTCCCACACTGCTGGGGACATGTGTGAAGGGACCTTTCTTTTTCCACCCTAACCCTAACCCTAACCCTAACCCTAACCCTAACCCTAACCCTAACCCTAACCCTAACTGATTCTGTAAGAGGTGTTGTTTTACCTTATCTATAGTGTTGCTTCTTAGAATTCTTAGACTGCTTGGCAGGGGGTTGGACTCGATGGCCCTTGTGGTCTATTCCAACTCTATGATTCTATGATTCAAGCAATAATCCCGCACACCTGTTATATACTCCTGCATGCAAACACCACTGCAATGAGATCAGTGATTCTAGATCAGGCTTCCTCAACATTGGCCCTCCAGATATTTTAAGATTACAATTCCCAGCATCCCTGACCACTGGTCCTGCTAGCTAGGGATCATGGGAATTGTAGGCCAAAAACATCTGGAGGGCCGAGGTTGAGGAAGCCTGTTCTAGATAATGTGACAGCTTGGTCCATATAAATCCAGAGGCATAAGCATTTCAACATGGTGAAATTGGCTGTTCTTACAAGGAACAAAATAGGCGAGGAATGCTGTGTGTTACCAATGGGCTGGCACAATTCTGTGTGTGTGTGCGCGCGCGTGCGCGTGTGCCGCGAAATAACTAAACTGTTCTCAGAAACCAAAGCTGGCACAGGTAATAGAGATGGAGAAAGAGGAAGCCCACAAGCCGACACACAGATGTTGCTGCTGATGTTTGGCGCTTGAGTTTGTAGCCTGAGGATTCATTGGAATGCTTGTGCACACTATCTGCTCTGAGGTCAACCTTCGCTAGAGATGCGACTACTTTATTTATTCCGCTAAGCCAGATAACATCAAATTACTTTCTGACTCGTGACCTGGCAATGGGAACAAAGGGGAAGTCAAACAGGGAGGGTTCAAAGAGCATGAAGAAGCAGGATATGAATAACAGAAATAAAAGTCTTTGTGTATCGGATCCTTGGATATGAAAGAAGCTGAAAGTGGAAGGACTGGAGGTCTGCTTAAGCATGAAGCTTAAGTAGCACAGGAATAGTTTCTCTGAAGTGAATTCAGCTGAATTCATTGGTTCAAAACATGAGCCTTGGCTTCAGTGCAAAAGTGAGTGTCATGGCTTAGTTGGAGAAGCACGTCCAGCACCAACTGAAGCTATAGAATGGGTTTTCACAGGATTTCATCATAAGCAAGTAGGACAGAGAGACATATTCATACCTACTTTGCAACTGGGGTCAACAAACCTATTTTCCTCTTCGTTTTTTTGATGTTGAGCTTCAGACCATATTTTGCACTCTCCTCTTTCACCCTCAATAAAAGGTTCTTTAATTCCTCCTCACTTTCTGCCATCAAGGTTGTGTCATCTGCATATCTGAGGTTGTTGATATTTCTTCCGGCAATCTTAATTCCGGCTAGGGATTCATCCAGCCCAGCCTTTCGCATGATGAATTCTGCATATAAGTTAAATAAGCAGGGAGACAAAATGCAGCCTTGTCGTACTCCTTTCCCAATTTTGAACCAGTCAGTTGTTCCATATCCAGTTCTAACTGTAGCTTCTTGTCCCACATAGAGATTTCTCAGGAGACAGATGAGGTGATCAGGCACTCCCATTTCTTTAAGAACTTGCCATAGTTTGCCATGGTCGACACAGTCAAAGGCTTTTGCATAGTCAATGAAGCAGAAGTAAATGTCTTTCTGGAACTCTCTAGCTTTCTCCATAATCCAGCGCATGTTTGCAATTTGGTCCATATACTGCTTGAGCCTTCCTTGTAGAATTTTAAGCATAACCTTGCTAGCGTGAGAAATTAGTGCAATTGTGCGATAGTTGGAGCATTCTTTGGCACTGTCCTTCTTTGGGATTGGGATGTAGACTGATCTTCTCCAATCTTCTGGCCACTGCTGAGTTTTCCAAACTTGCTGGCATATTGAGTGTAGCACCTTAACAGCATCATCTTTTAAAATTTTAAATAGTTCAGCTGGAATACCATCACTTCCACTGGCCTTGTTATTTGCAGTGCTTTCTAAGGCCCATTTGACTTCACTCTCCAGGATGGAGGGCACAAGGAGAAGGGGGCGACAGAGGACGAGATGGTTGGATAGTGTTTTCGAGGTTACCAGCATGAGTCTGACCAAGCTGCGGGGGGCAGTGGAGGACAGGAGTGCCTGGCGTTCTCTGGTCCATGGGGTCACGAAGAGTCGGACACGACTAAACGACTAAACGACGACAACGAATTTTGGCTTTCTGCAGATTGCTGTTTGCTCCAATTTAGCTTTAAAGAGTGGGTTTTCATTGGGAGCACACACCAAAAAAATGGTGCTTGGACACAGAGCTTTAAAATGCAGACCATGCCTGAAAAGAGCAGAGGAATTATAAGGGTGGACAAGCCCCAAATTGTTGACCATCACTATATCTTGTGGGAGTAAATACACTGGTTTAACTATGGAGATTGTGTGGTTGCGATGGGGAAGGGTTTCCTGTAATAGTGCCATTCCAGTAACTTAAAAGCACAATATCTAAAGGAAAATCAGTCTCCAGGGCCCTATCAATGACCCTCTAGTTGACTCATCCAGTAGCCTGAGTAAACTCCTTCATTGCATTGTGTCAGGATTTATTGGTCTTCCAAAACACCTCTGAGAAATTTGTCTGAGATGCAGTTTCTTGCTTTGCAACCTCCCACAAAAATGTGTTTCTTTGTTAAGTGTCGTACAGCAACACACAAATGAATAAAGTTGCACACTCTGTAAAATGTAGGTAGAAATGAGCAGGTATTTATCAAGCATGTTTTTATTGAACATCCTCCATTAATCTCTCTGTGTGTGGGGAATTTCTCGGAAGGGTCGTTGTGTGGTTTTTGGTTTTTTAACCCATTGGAATTCAAGTCTTCCCATCCCTCCTTCAGGAAGTAAAGGGGGAAAAAACCAATGCTGCATATCAAGTAGTCAGTGAAGTATGTTTAAGTACAGTCTTCCTGGAACATGATTGCTGCATCGTTTGTGAGCATTCCCAAGGGGAGGCAAAAGTAGGAAGAAGCAATAAATCTTCAGGCAGTTGTTTCTGCAGTGGAGATCAATTGGAGACATCTTTGCTTTCAGAGGTGACAAAAAGCTTAAAGCTATTGTAATACCTTTTTTGCAGGTGATTGGGGGCGGGAGGGGGGTCATTTCATTCCAGACAAGAACCTGTCCAGAGAGAAATTCCTTTCACTCAGCCTAAGGATGAGAGAATGTCTTATCATTTGAGGGATTTCCCTTGAAATTCCACTGATGCTTCATCCATCAACTTCAGATATTGGCTTCAGCATTTCAGTCCAGGCAAGGCTGGACCACCCATGAGGTGGGATGAAGTTGTGCTGCCATCAGCACCAAATTCTGGTGAGATGTCGTGTGTGAGATGTTGTCAGATTTCAGCTAGATCTTGTGAGATCTCACCGGAATCTACTGTCCTTGCCACTGTCATGCAACCAAGGTAAAGGATGCTTGGCAGTGGGATTGGCAGTGCCAGCAGGGCAGGGTGGCACTTTCTGTTTTGGGATAACTTGCCCTTGAGTGTAGGTGAAATCCAGCAGCATCAGAAGGCAGTGGTGGGGAACCATCCCTGGAATACTGTGTCTAATTCTAGGCACCACAATTTGAGAAGCATGTTGACCAGCTGGAACGTGTTCAGAGGAGGGCAACCAAGGTAATCAAGGGTCTGAGAACCAAGTCATATGAAGAATGGTTGAAAGAGTTGGGCATGTTTAGCTGGAAAAGAAGAGACAGAGGAGATATGATGGCCATCTTCAAATATCTCAAGGGCTGTCACATGAGAGATGGAGCAAGCTTGTTTTCTCCTGCTCTAGAGGGTAGGACCAGAACCAATGGATTCACGTTACAAGAAAGGAGACTCCAACTAAACATTAGGAAGAACTTCCGATGGTAAGAGCTGTTTCGCACTGGAGCACACTCCCTCAGGAAGCTGTGGACTCTACTTCCTTTGAGGTTTTTAAGCAGAGGTTGGGTGGTCATCTGTCATGGATGCTTCAGCTGAGATTCCTGCATTGCAGGGGCTTAGACAAGATGACCCTTGGGCTAAGGTTACCAGATGTTTCCGTTTCCCGGGGACAGTCCCCGGATTTACACATCAGTCCCCATACAAAATCCATTGAAGTTAAAAAGTGTCCCCGGATTCATTGAAAAAAATCTGGTAACCTTACCTTGGGTCCCTCCTAACTCTACACTTCTGTGATTCTATGAGCCTTTTGTCAGGCTGAAGGCTGAAGGTGAGTATGGCCAGAAACACACCACTTTTCATCTTCCATAAAGGGAAGCAAGGGTTCTTGCTATCATGGTTCAACAGCACAGTCCACACAGGTAGAATCAAGAGAGGAGGGCACAATGAAGAATCAGGGAGGGGTGTGGCTAGTCCTCCTGAAGAGGATGCATGTACATCTGTATGTGAGTACAAAGAAAAACTATGCTTTACTTTGATTTATTCAGCTGAAGACAAGGCAGTCAATCACAAAGGACAGGATTGTAAGCATGATGGCTGATAGTAATATTTTATTGCAAATGGATCATTAGAGGCTAAGCAAGCTGATTGATATCCACCCCCAGACTTTGGGATGGAGTGATCCATCTAAATAGAGCAAAACACACAAAACACAATTGACGTAGGAAAAAGTAGGGGACTTCCCTACTCCAGCTCTCCAAGGAAAACCCTGATCATTTCCAAGTTAATCCAACAACAACTTGGAATAAGTTTGAATATATCTAGTGAGGGCATCAAACCCACTTGAAAATTGCTAAAGGCCTCGGTGGAACTCTTTAAAGGTTTTTTTAAAACTATTGTAGCAATCATAAGATCATCATTATCATCATAATGGGTGTAGCCAGGATTTATGTTATGGGGGCAGAACCTGTTAGTTAAGTATTCTTATTTATTTACTTGGTTTGGGGGAGGGAGGCAGCTAACCCCCTACTATCCCTTGGCTATACCCATGATCACCTGTGTCATTTTATTTGTATGCCACCTGTTACATAGTTAAAACCATGCTCAAGGTGTCTTAGAACATGGGAAGATGTACAAAATTACAAACCTGACCTGTGTCACAAACTAGATTTAATGAGCACTCATATCAGAGTACTCTGTAGACTGATAGCTATAGTCTTATATATACTAACCTCTTATGCTCTGCCACTCCCGTCTAATGTTCCTAACTCTTCTTTTAGACTTTCCTTGCTTCCTTTAGATTTTTATAGACTTTTAATTCTCTTTTAGTTTTTCAAATCGTTTTTCAGATTTTAAATGACTGTACCCCTCCTTCCTTTTGCTGGTCTATGACTATAATAAAGATTTCATTGGATTGGATTGGATTACAAACATAACAGAAAAAAAATCATAAAGCACAGCAAAAAGTACAACCAGATCTAAACAATTTCCATTTGAATAATATGCTATGCTAGGTGCTGTGTTTCCATTACTGCCCTTCCTTTCTTATATATCATATTATAAATTGAATTGTAATAGAAGAAATGGGGTGTACAGGGTGTTTGGGACGCGGGTGGCGCTGTGGGTTAAACCACAGAGCCAGTCAGAAGGTCAGAGGTTCGAATCCCTGCGACGGGGTGAGCTCCTGTTGCTCGGTCCCTGCTCCTCCCAACCTAGCAGTTCAAAAGCACGTCAAAGTGCAAGTAGATAAATAGGTACCGCTCCAGCAGGAAGGTAAACGGCGTTTCCGTGTGTTGCTCTGGTTCGCCAGAATCACCTTAGTCCTGCTGGCCACATGACCCAGAAGCTGTATGCCGGCTCCCTCAGCTCATAGAGCGAGATGAGTGCCGCAATCCCAGAGTCAGCCACAACTGGACCTAATGGTCAGGGGTCCCTTTACTGTTACCTTTACAGGGTGTTAAGGGAGAGGTAATACCTTTGGTGAATATGTCATGCTCTTTCTGGAATAGTTTGCCCACCTTTGGTCCTCACCTTCCACACAGTTCTCACCTATGGCTCCTAGAAGTTGTCAGAATGCGACAGTGGAATGGCTTCAGCTGGATGGCTAAACCAGGTGAGGGTAGCCAAGGAATCTCAAATCCTCAGTGAATTATGGACTTCCCCTGCATGTGAAGACAGGTTCTGGCAGATTGAAAGGATGAGACTAATAGTGGGTCCAATGGTCAAGAAGGCAGTTTCTGCACCTGCTGTAGAGGGAAGTGAGGGGCAGATGGGGCTCGTCCACCTGGGAAGGTAGCCCATCTAGGAGAAGAAAAGTTCTGATCCTAAACCTCTGCTTCCTTGTGGGATATCTTTGGGAGAAGGAAAAGACTAAAGAGTAAACCCTACACCATTCCTTTGGTCCACATCAGCAAGCCTGAGAGTGGGGTCTTGCCATATGGGTGACCCAGATTTGTGCCCCAAAGGGAGGTCACTTCGGTGCTGCAAACACAGCAGTTTGACTTCACCCCTGGAAGCACACTCCATTGTGTCTCAGGACAGATGGATGCCAACAATAGAATAAAACAATAGAATAAAATATAAAGCAACACGAGCACAATTAAGCATCAATGTGAATATATGATGTGATGTGCCCTTCAGCTACAAATCCACAGATGCCATGGATCACCAGAATGAAGCTCAGGGAGTACTGGTGGTCCACTGAGCACAGTTTGTGAACCACTGCTTTAGGACACATACACAGAGATGCCACCTATTCCACTGGATGCGTACAGTATATGAATCTACTGATTTTGATTCCAAGATCCTGGTCTCCAAGGAAGTGAAGAAAAGAAAAGAAAAGTGATGATCTAAGTTCTTGATCATCATTCTGATTGTATTAGAAAGCCAGATGGCAAGAGAAATTTCAAACAATAGACTCAGTTAGAGAGGCAGGCATTATGCACACTGAGATTGTGACAAAGGAGAAGCTGAATTAAATGGAAGACAAAGATGATTTGGGATGGTGGAAAAGCTGGAACATGCAAACATCCTAGGCAAGGTTGGAGATTTCCATCCAGTTTAAATACAATGAATTCCGCTTGGCTGCATCTTGAACACTACATGAACCACGTGGTCTGGAAGGAAAGATCTGATGCCCCGACTGTTCAGTGTGACAGAAAGAATATCATTATGTATTGACCCACACTTAAAGTCAATTGTCCAGGTGACCATTAAATACTCATGATATTCTATGCAAAATTAAACAACGTAATGGACTAAGCAATGTGTTAATTGTTACTTTCCCTCACCTTTCCATATGAAACAAACTAATATTTGTGGAAATAGAGGGCTGTATCTAACATTCCTGAAACACCTTCCCTTGTGCAATGTGTGCACCACCCAAAGAGATTCTGAGGATTCCCCTAACCTTCTGGATAAGATTTTTCGAAGTGGGTGGATGGGGACAGGAGACAAAGAGGAAGTTCAGTTGTGTAAGTGGATGTCCTTTGCAAACGGGATGACTTCGTTTGATACAACCCATTTCTCTCTCTCTCACTCTTTTCAATATACTGTAAATTAAAGTTTGTAGAATCTATGGATCCAGATATATTATATCTGGCTCCATAGCTACATGGAGCAGGGTAAGTTGTCATCAGCCCCTGCAGCCTCTGTGGTAGCTCCCACATTATTCCCACTAATGCCTAAAGTCCTGCTCAGAAAATCATCTCCATGCAGTAATTGAATAAACCTGGCAGGGGGAGGAGGAGTCTGTGTACACTGCCCTTGTCCCCAAGTATGAACCACAAGCTATCTCTACACATGTATGGGTGATTGTGTGACGGAGTTGATTTGTACACCTCACAGGTACACAGACTGTACACTTGTTGCATATAAGTGAATAACCGTACAAGTGTGCGGCCCAATTTTTGCTTTCAAAGGGACAAAGATGGTGTGCTCATTGAACGCTACATATGTCTAGAGTCTAAAATAAGCAGATAGTATGAAACCAATCACCGTTTCGACATCCCAAAAGTTCTCACTGGCTTACTAAAAGCTGTCAAAGTGTAGCCCTGTTCTGGCTGAATGTTTCTCCCTTTGGCTTCAAGGATGATTGAATTTATATTAAGTATTTCAGATCCTGGTTTGACTGTTGCACATTTAAGGGATGATTGTATTTTAGATTAATTGCTCATATTTGATTTGATTGCTTTGCACATTAAATGTAATATTCCCAGTTACATGTATGTTACCAGCAGCATTTTAATGATTTTAGCTGCAACAGCGAGATTTTTCTGTTCAGGTTTATGAAGTTCTTTATTTAAGGGATGGGGGTGGGAGGAAGGTTTTCAGAGTTGCTCCTTTAACGCATGCCTGTGACTTTCAGCCACAGTTTGCTCCCTGGTGATGTGTCAGCGAAGGGTGATCTGATATGTGAGATTGCTATGCTCGGGTTCCACATGCCACAATGAGTCACTTTACAGATGTCAGGCAGACCTCAGCAGGAGGCTTGACTCATCACCAGCCACTGCAGCCCTCCACTTAAAGGAGCAGCTCCATCTAACTGTAAATCCCAGATTCATTGCAGTAGGACTGCAGCTTCCATAACCCCTGACCATTGGCTGTGCTTGCTGGCGAGGATTGTCAATCAGCAGTATCTGGAGGACCAAAACATTCCCCACTTAAATCAGAAGCAAAAGAAAAAAGCTGAATTGTAGACTTCTTGCCGCATGCTGTGGAAGTGGAAGGAGACATTTTGGATGGATGGATGGATGGATGGATGGATGGATGGATGGATGTGCAGCTGTGCAACATCATTTCCTTGGCTATTCCAGGAAGAATGAGCAGGCCAGACAGATGGCAGTTAGGTGCCCTCTGTAGGCAGTGCCTGCAAAACTTCCTTATTTTGGAAGAAGTGAGAAAAGATAAAGCCCACCCAACTTATAACATCAAAGCCCTCACTCCCTGAGAAGTTCATGGAAATTTCTCCTGCCCACTTTTAAGCATATAATAATGACAATGACAATGACAATGACAATAATAATAATAATAATAATAATAATAATAATAATAATAATAATTTTTATTTATACCCCACCCTCCCCTGCCAAAACCGGGCTCAGAGCGGCTAACATCAAATGTATAACACATTAACATAAAATCAGGCAATCAATTAAAATACATCCTAAAATCAGATCAAGATCAGAATAAAATCCAATCAGACGGCAACCTGCAGATTAGGGTTGGGGACCTTAAATGCTCACCAGGCCCAACTGTTTGGGCTGAACTTATATGGGCCTGTGAGAAAAATTGCAAGGCCACTTTCATGTAAGTTCTTAGGAAGGGGAGTCAGACTGAACCCCAACCAAAGGCCTGGAAGAGGGAGCTGTTCCGCCTGACCTTCAGACTGGGCCCAGTTTGACCCCCCTCTATGGGACCCTGTAAGTTACCTCTCTGGCCCTTTTATTGGCTCATGTGGGACCAACATGGATAGCTGGCCTTGATGAATACTTGAGGTTCCCGACCCCTATGGTTGTAATTCGTGGGCAATCATTTGATTTTATCCTGGTTCTAATTTTTAAGCTGTATTTAAATCAATTGTTTGATTGTGTTTTAATGTATTTTATTTTTGATGTTAGCTGCCCTGAGCCCAGTCTTGGCCGGGGAGGGTATGGTATAAATAAAAATTTACTTACTTACTTACTTACTTCAACATTTTCCCTCCAACTCATTTTCTCCCTATTTAAGCAAAGAGAAGATTCCCCCTTACCAAACATCCTGGAAATGGACTTCATAATGCATGTTCTAAATCTCAGTTCATTCACCTAAGCTTTATCCTTCAAAGTTGTCCATGATGGTTATTGTGTTTCTCATACAACTAGATGGACCAGATGGGTCTCTGACTTGATCCAGCAGGGCTCTCGTAACGTTCTTAAGTCTCCGCCTGACTCAGCAGCCCATAGATTTGTTTATAAGTTCTCTTCATTGTTTCCAGGATGATGTACAGGATGCATCTACTGAGGCGCTCTTCAACCAATTTGCATAATTTCATTAAATGCAGTGATAATTACGTGAGGCACTCAAAATTGCTTTGTCTTTGTCTAAAGGATGCCGTAATGGAGAGGGAGACGAGGAGGCCTCCAGGAAGGAAGGTTCTCTCTTCCCACTTTGTTACGGAGGAGAGAGAGAGCCAAGGGTTCAGAGTCCCCCTGATTTGATCCCATTATTAGCTGGCAGTGAAAGGGTATGGCCTTGAAAAGAAGCAAACAGCCCACCTTATTGGAACAAAAGACAAACGAGAATAAATCGCAACCCCTTTTAAAAATCCAGGAGGAAAAATAATTATGAAAATTGAAGACTCAGAAACGTGATTAGACACCACCGAGAAAACAACAAAGGCAGAATATAACAGAGTCTGTGGCAGTTTTAGTGCTGGAGACGCAGCATGGTTTCCTTGATGTGATTTTGGAAGAAAGTAAACAGGCTGTGATATGCTGGAGTCTCTCAGGTTGGCAATTAAAGGCAGAAGAACAGGCCTCCTGGATCAGGCCAAAGGCCCACCTAGCTCCGCATCCTGTCTTCAGCAAGCAGATGCCTCTGTTGGACTATTCTGTTCCACCTTAAGAACAGACGTATGGAATTGTTGCATGTCACATGTCTGTTTACACTCCAGCACAGCTTGCTGGGAACTTCTGTTTGTGCATAGCTTTTGCTTTAGCTGTCTTGCTTTGGACATGAAGGAGATCAGACATGTTTCCTTTTGTCCTGATGTATACTGAATAATTGTGAAGCTGAGGCTCCAATACTTTGGCCACCTCATGAGAAGAGAAGACTCCCTGGAAAAGACCCTGATGTTGGGAAAGATGGAGGGCACAAGGAGAAGGGGACGACAGAGGACGAGATGGTTGGACAGTGTTCTCGAAGCTACCAGCATGAGTCTGACCAAACTGCGGGAGGCAGTGGAAGACAGGAGTGCCTGGCGTGCTCTGGTCCATGGGGTCATGAAGAGTCGAACATGACTAAATGACTAAACAACAACATACTGAATAAACTGCTTGTGAATATGCTCACACAGCCTCTCCAGCCGCTTCTGTTGCGTAGCAATTACTCTGCTGAGTAGCGTGACCCAGCTTCTGAAGCTCAGGTTGCAGATGCTGCACCAAGGTCTGGAGATTGCCTGGCACACCGGCTGGTGGGCTGGAGCCAGCTGGGGGCCTGCCAATTGCCCCCGTTTCCTTGGTTGCATGTCAACAGCCTCAATAGGAAGCCCACAAGCAAGACCTGAGCAACAGCAGCAACTAGCACTCAGAGGCATGGTGCTCTGCCAGTGGAGGTAGAACATAGTCATCATGGATAAAAGGCAGTGATAGTCTTATCCTCCATGAATTTGCCTGATCCTCTATTAAAGCCATCTGAGCTGGTGTGTCCCCACTGTGTACTGCAGGAACAGGTTCCACAGCTTACCATATTTTTCGCTCTATAGGACGCACCCAAACATAGGACGCACCTAGTTTTAGAGGGGAAGAACAAGAAGAAAAAAATCTCTTCCTCTCTGCGCAGCACCCCTTCAGCAAAGCGGCAGGAGGAACGGAGCCCCTTCCATTTCTCCTCCCGCTTCGCTGAAGGAGCGCTGCACAGAGAGGGAAAGCTGTGCAGCACCTCTCCAGCAAATCAAAGCCAGGAGAGCAAGAGGGATCAGTGCACACCGATCCCTCTTGCTCTCCTGACTTCAGCAAAAGCAACGCGAAGCCTCCGGAGCACGGCGGGAGTGCTCCCACTGCGCTTTGGAGGCTTCGCATTGCTTTTGCTGAAGCAATGGAGCCTGCATTCGCTCCATAAGATGCACACACATTTCCCCTTAATTTTTGGAGGGGAAAAAGTGTGTCTTATAGAGCGAAAAATACGATAACTCTGCAATGTGTGAATAAGTGCTTTCTTTTGTCTGCTTCATTGGATGTCCATGGTTTCTAGCATTATAAGCAAGGGAGGAAAACTTGCCAACCTGTTGCCTGTGCGTGTTGTGACACCCTTGAAGGCCTTCTTTGGTGCCACCAGCATGAAGTACAATCCCAAGATTGCCAGGGGTTTTTTTAAATGCAAGTTTCTAGCATTTTTAGAAGCTGAGATGTAAGGTTTCGTTCAGTTCTGCTTGGGGCTCTCCAGTGTACCACCTGAGTCCATTTGTATGCTGGCTGCAGGATGCTTTCTACATCCTCTTTCTCTGCCATGAGACCTAAACTCAAGTATATATTTAATTCTTTTGTCTCTTTGAAAGAAGCCCATTTGGGATGCTGTGAGAGCTGCATCGAACTTGGAAGACACTACGTGATGTCAAGAAAATATGTAGTCAAGAAAATATCAAGCGTAGTCAAGAAAATACCTGCTGCTCCTTGTTGTTTTATGTTCTAATGCTCACCACCATCTCAAAAGGCTTGGCCACTTCTGCTTGCATGGGAGCGACTTCTAGTTGTGGGGATAACTTGCAGAAGAGTTCCAAAAATGTGCACAGCTGAATAGCTGATATACATAAACATGTTTTATAATGTTATTATGTTCTTCTTATTGGTTGTAAGTCACTTCAAGGGCTTTTGTGACAGAGAATATAGCATGTAGATCTAAACTGAAACAAACGAGGGAACAAATACAGTAACATTTCAGCCTGTTTATTGGGTTTTCTGGGAAAGGAGGATAAAAGCTGTGGCCAAATACATCTTCAGGCTTTGAGAAATGATGAGTTCACTGGGTCATGCATTGCCAGGGAAGCCCTACGCTGAGTTCTGATGAGTAGCAGCCCCAAGTATTAACCACAAGACCATCTTTCCTCGCCTCGAAAGTATCTTCCAAGTCTTCCAATGTATGAGATAAGCTCCCAATATGCAATGTGTAGTTTATATTTTCATTGCTCTTTTGCTCAGGGAACTTAGTAGTTAAACCAACATTCTCTCATATCGATTCATCCAGGCTTTGCAATAGTGCAGCAAATTCCCATTGTTGCAGAGTGTGATTTCACAATAAGCAGTGCTTCCATTTTAACTATTGCTGTGCTGAATTTTTGTGAGATTCGGCTTTCAGTGCAAAAAAAGAGACAGGGATAGGGAGAAAGACTGTGATATTCCATCTTCTTTTTGCTCATTTGTCTTGTCCCAATTCACCTCTAGCAATGCATTGTTGTAGCAGAATAGAAACAACGATGCACATTTGAATGCTCATCTGATGAAATGAAATGAAATTAAAATGGATGACTTCTGAATTCAGATGTGTTTCTTTTAATGAGATGGGCACTCAAATGCAAAAGGGGATTCTGTATTCTTCCCCAGTTACTCTACAATGCATGCATGGACTAGGGCAAAGAAGCATGGGCATGACAGTCGCCTGATACCCAACAACTCACAAATGGTTTTGCAATGTCACCACAATGGCTGTGTTCTACCCCGACTGCTATGCCTCTGGACACCAGTAGCTCACAATCACAGGGAGGCAGAGTGCTCTTGTCTTCATCTCCAGTTTGCAGGCTTCCCACATGCATCTGGTCAGCCTCTGTGAGAACAGAATACTGGACTAGAAGGGACATTGGCTTGATCCAGCAGGTTCATCTTATGGTCTTAGGCTTTCATGAGTGTGAGAAGATGGCCCAGGAAATTGTTATGAAATGGTTCCATGCCTTTCTGCATTTCGGCCGAGCACCAATTTTAACAACAAAGCAAATAAGAACTTCTCAGAATCTGAAAGGATGTCACACAGAAGAAGGAAAGATTTATATGCCACTGCACCAGAGGGCAGGATTAGACCTAATGGGCTTAAGTTACAGGACAGAAGATTTTGGTTCAAGTTTCTATCATGTCACCTCTTACTTGAATTTCCTTGAAACTAAAAAGTCCCGAATGCTGCAACCTTTCTTCATAAGGAGTTATTCCATTCTCTAGATTATTTTGCTTTCCCTTTTTTGAACCCACCCTCTTCCTGGGGATCGCCATAGTAGATCTGTACTTTCTCTGACAGATCCAATAGATATGCAACTTTCTTTCACAATGTTATTTCTGAAAACATTCCCAAAACATGCTCGTAGCACCATTGAAGAGGCTAAATTATGTTAATATAGCATTCATATTACTTCAGAGTTGAATCCAAAACACAAACAAATGGTGCAGAAGGTGTTGCATGCAGTATGACAAGTTGTAGGAGAATGTCCAGAGTTAGGAGTTGCAGAACCAGATCAATGGTCAATTTTGATCAGTCCTGCACAGTTCATTCGGCGATTGCTAGGCTGGAAAAGTTGCTTCCATTCAAAACAGCCGCATCTTTCCCTCTCTTCTTGACTGGTGAATCCTTTCACCCTGTGAAAATAGAAGCTGATACCTGATAGGGATCTCTGTGTGAAATTAAATTCATTAGAAAACCATCATGTTAATTGGAGTGTTTTGAGTTGTTTGACGGTACACGGTGGTAAATACAGAGCAATTGTAATTGAACGCTAAGGAAGTGTTGGAAAGAGTCCCCAGAGCTAATTCCTAAAAGATGAACGATCATATTAGAACCAAAGTGGAACAGAATCTGCTTGCCCTTCAGGAATCCTTCTGAGGTTTGTCCCTAAATGGATATACAATACAGTGGTACCTCGGGTTAAGAACTTAATTCGTTCTGGAGGTCCATTCTTAACCTGAAACTGTTCTTAACCTGAGGTACCACTTTAGCTAATGGGGCCTCCTGCTGCTGCCGTGCCATCACCACACGATTTCTGTTCTCATCCTGAAGCAAAGTTCTTAACCCGAGGTACTATTTCTTGGTTAGTGGAGTCTGTAACCTGAAGCATCTGTAACCTGAAGCGTCTGTAACCCGAGGTACCACTGTATTCAAATGAAGAAGCTTTCTATCCTACATCTCCCAAACTATTCCAGTTTTATTGTTGCTTTATGTCAGCTTAACAACTCTGTTTTCAGATGACTTTACAAGTGAACATAAGAAGAGACCTGCAGGATTAGGCTGATAACCCGTCTAATTCAGCATCCTGTTCTCACAGTGACCAAATGTCCATAGGAAGACCGCAGGTAGAACATTTGTGCAACTATTCTCTCCATGTTCCCAAATCTGATTTTCAGCAAACAGTTTCATAGACACATTACCTCTGAGAACAAAGGTAGATGTCAGGGACCGTGCTGATTTGGAACAGTGGTTTGCAGAGGGGCATAGTTCAAAAAGCAGAAGCTGGGAAATACTGGATGGGGAACAGCTAGAAGAAGAAGAAACATTGGGAGAGAGAAGGTTAACACGTTGGGCAGCGTTCCTCCACCACCCTCACCAAAGTCGAGAAGAGCTCAGAAAGTCGCAGAACAGAAAGCACAGAGGGTACAAGCTCAGATTACAAGACGTAGGAGTGACAAAGATTAATAGGGACGGAGGAGGGAGTGAGCCTTAATTGGGAGCACCGCCATTTGTTTTGTCTCTCATTGTGATTATTAAAGAATCTAACTGGTAAGACGTTCCTTTCATTTGATCTTATTTACTGCCACGGGGGAGGACGCTAATTCCCCGAAGCCTGACTGTAGAGCTTATCTATCATGACTAGTAGCCATGGATAGCTTCGTCCCCCATGAAATTACTCAATCCTGGTTAAAGCCTGGTTAGAGTGTTGGACAAGGGTTCAAAGTTCCACTTAGAAATGAAGATCACTGGGTGACTTTGGGCCAGTCACTCACTCTAGGCCTAACCCACCTCACAGGGTTTTTGTGAGGATGAAATGGGGAGGAGAATTATATGTGTCATCTTGAGCTCCTTGTGTGGGATATGAATGGAATTGGGAGGGGGGTCAATATCCACCACTGCATCTTCTCATCTCAATGGAGAAAAAGAAAATGGAAGCAATTGCCTGGGTTTTGAATTGACACTGAAATTTCGTAAAATGTGATGTGCATTTGGAGGTTTCCGCTTAGACATAACTTCTGAGGGATTTCAAAAGGAGCCAAATGGAAAGAAAAAAAACAAAAACATGTTTGCAATGGAAGAAAGAATGTGAGCGTCAAGGAGAGTGACCAAGATGATCAAGAATACAAAAATGTGTATAGATTTTCATGCAAACTTGAAGAAAGAGAATGGAGCACACAAGCAGATTGGGCAAACTGAAGTAGAGGCTGGAAAAAATGAGAAACTTAAGAGAAACCAAAATTGACAGATTCGTCCATTGATCATTCTCCGTGAGGCAGAAGCTCCTTGCTCTGTGATAACAGAGGCAGTCATCCCTGATTCCTTAACCGAGGAAATAGTGGTACAAATAGCAACACTCCTGTCAGTGTACCATGTAATCCCAAAAGCTGTTCTAGCTAATGACTAATGGTAGTTTATGATACCAGTTATGGACCAATTACTGCCACTCATTTTACACTGAGCAGATTATCAGCTCTTGCTCTTAGAATAACAAAAACCTCATTTCACGGGGAACAGGGGAGGTGCAGAAACGTTATCTCCTACTTGGTGTTTACTCAGCGATAGCATTGTGTCAAGCGCCTGATCCTGCCTGCATCTGCTGTTACAGCTGGCCTCTCCATCCCACCAGTCTTTATTTAGCTGGATATTACGGCAGTAACATTTCATTACAGTTGTGTTCAGAAGAAGTCATAGCCCATTGGTTTTATTGAAGCTTACTTCTCATTTACTTCCATTTCAGCCGAAAGGACAGCTGCTTCACGATGTACTTGGTGCAACACCTAAAGGCCTCTGAGTGTTAATTAAGTTGGGAGGAAGTGTTTTTAACGAGCACCTTTTTATTTTTAGTTTATTTTTTTAGTCTAAATGCCAAGATGTTCAATCATGTTCAGTGTTGGCATTAAAGCTGAAAATTAACAAGACCTAGAACAGGAAAGGGCTTGACACTCATCTTGTTTGCAACAAGGAGGTCTGGGTAGAATCTGGGGGGGGGGGGAGAGATACAGCATGTTTTATATGCCATAACTCTTCCCCCCTCTCTCACATGACACATTAAAGAGACCACAATACCACTTTAAATTATTATGGCTTCCCCCAAAGAATTTTGGGAGCTGTGGTTTATTAAGGGTGCTTAGTTGTTAGGATACCCCTATTCCCTTCCCACAGGTGCAATTCCTAGAGTGGTTTAGCAACCATTCCATTTTTGCAGGGAACTCTGGAAATGGCAACTCCAGGAGAAGAGTTGTTGTTGTTGTTGTTGTTGTTGTTGTTGTTGTTGTTGTTGTTGTTGTTGTTACTGCGCCCATGTGGCTGGGTTTCCCCTGCCAGTCTGGGCAGCTCCTAACAGTAGGGGGGCCCTAACAACTCCCAACACCCTTAACAAACTACGGCTCCAAAAATTATTTAGGGCAAGCCACGACTGTCTGAAGTGGTATGATAATGCTTCAAATATATAGTGCAGATGAGGCCAGAATTGGGTTATACCAGGTTTCCTCAAACTCGGCCTTCCAGATGTTTTTGGCCTACAACTCCCATGATCCCTAGCTAGCAGGACCAGTGGTCTGGGATGATGGGAATTGTAGTCTCAAAACAGCTGGAGGGCCAAGTTTGAAGAAGCCTGGGTTATACAGAGTGGCTGGGGAAACTCAGCCAGATGGGCGGGGTATAAATAAATTATTATTATTATTATTATTATTATTATTATTATTATTATTATTACAGTGGTACCTTGGTACTCGAACAGCTTGGCTCCCAAACAAATCAGTTCCCAAATGCCACAAACCCAGGAGTAAGTGTTCTAGTTTGCAAATGTTTTTTGGAAGCTGAACATCCGACGTGGCTTCTGCTTGAGTGCAGGAAGCTTCTGCAGTCAACCAGAAGCTGACCCTGGTTTTTGAACCATTTCAGAAGTTGGACGGACTCCCAGAACAGATTAAGTTTGACAACCAAGGTACCACAGTACATCGCATAGCAAAACCCATACTGCTATGCTACATCTTCACAGCTGGTTCTTTTGGAACCTAGGCTCACCCAGGCAAAGGGTTATCAAACCCAAAGGAAGTGATGAGGAAAACTGTCCTCCATTTGTCCAGATAAGGGTGTACTCCTGGGAATCAGCCACAATATGGTAGGCCTTGCTCCCATTCCAGAAAAGTTGAAACCTAAGGAGGTAGGAAGCTGAGGCATGGGATACCAAATGAAGCCCTCCAAACTGCTCTGTCTGGTCTACAGTACTCTGCTGGTGGCACATCTCTTCCCTAGTAACACAGAATCTCTTACTAAGCCACCCTGGTTCACCAAACCTGCTTCACACCCTCCTTGATTCCCCCTCCCCCCGCCTGGCTGCAATGAGTCCCTGATATCTGATAATACCTCTCACTTTGTGTGTATGTGTGGAGGAAACAGAAGCTAGTTGGTTGCACAAAGATAACAATTACATTTGCTTCTGGCCCCTGGCATGTGGATCCCCAGAAAGGAATGCCACCTTTGGGCTGAAAACTTCGCTAGCCTGGTTATGACAAGCACATTCCACCCCTAATTCCAGTCAGTGGGCAAGAAATCTGAACTTGGCTCAAAAGGGCTTTAATCTTTGATTTGAAGGAACTGTGTAGAATTGTTCAGAAAGGCAAACCCAGGTTCAGCTGCTTTTGGGGTGTCCACAATGCCTTGAAATTACAATGGCATTGTGTAATACAGCTGAGGTAGGCATTTTAGTGGAATACATATTCCCAGAACGCCTCGCTGTTGCTTGTGTGTTATGATTTGACCTTGGTCTTTTGCTATAATTTTTTTTATTATCGTATAAACTAGAATGATATAAAGCTTGTCTAAGGTCTTTGAGCACAGCCTATCAAACAGATGTGGCCATCTTCTCCATGCATTAAAACCTGCCATGATTAATTTCATCTGTAATGAAGTTTTATAAGAAACTTAGCAGCCAACCCAGTTTATCGCCGGCGTTATCAAATCTTTGTTAGTGTCACTGAAGGAGTTTCAGGGTATAAATCTTTTGAGAAAGAGATAAAACAAACAAATCATAACAACATGGGATTAGGCAACGATCTCAGCTCCAGGGCATATAAAGTCATCTTGTAGATAAACACAGGAGGCTAATATAAATACGCCAAACAATTTATTTGAAAACTTATATTATGAGGGATGATCCAAACTTTGTATGGCTTTGACCCCCAAGATCTCAAATGAAGTTCAAACACCCACCCTTCAGAGGTTCGGCAAAATCATTGGGGCCTTTTTCTGTTGGAACATCAGAAAAAATTCCTGCTAGGTCTAAATATTATTATTTTGTTATGTACATGTTGAAACACAATTGCCTCCCCTTCCGTTTCAAGGTGACTTCCAAAACAACATTTAAAATCAGTGGGTTATCTAATGTTGTCCATGTGTAAGCAAAATGGACATCCACTTGTCATATAAAGTGAAGTTCCAATGCCCTTATACAAATCTATGGTGCAACCAAATTTGGAATGCTGTCTTGCAGTTCTGGTAGGGCTGGAAAAAGTTAAGAAAAGGGCAAGGAGATGGCGGGACTTCCCTGTGAGGAAGATTTGCACCCACTGGGGCTTTTTACTTTAGAGAAAAGGTGTACAAGATGAGACATGATGGAACTTCATAAAATTTTGCATGGAGAAAGTGGATGGAGAATAGTTCTTCTTCTCTCGCAATTTTAAAACTTGGGGACATCTAATGAAGCTAAGTGTCCACTTTGCTTCCTATCTCAGGTTCTCAAAATGGTAGAAACATTGGGGTTTTTTACATATAAAAAACCTGAGGTTCATGATTCATCCTGGAAGCCTTCAGAAGTGCCATAACTCCTTCTGGCAGCAGGCTGGCCATTTTTTCTCCCTCTCTCATAACAAAAGCACTTGTGGACATTTGCATAAATGTGCATATGAGGAATATGAGGAAACTTTTGCACTAAAACACTCGATCCAATTTTGTGAAGATTGAACCTGGAACCTTCTGCATTCAAAGCTTCTTCTTCTTTGGCGATCACTCGTAGCCGAGTAAGATTGTCTTCCATAAACACAGTTTTAACCATGAATCCATAAGTGACTGTGGAGGCCAATTCTGGACCCACATGTCCTTCCACTGTGGGGACATTGGTTTCCGGGTGGGAGTTGATCATGGGATGGATTTGCCAAGCGTGCCTTCCTCCTAGCATGTTTCTCCCTTGCGTTCTGAGTTCGAGTGCCTTCAAAGTCCATGACACCTTTGGTAAAGGCTGTTCTCCAGCTGGAGCACTCGCAGGCCAGTGTTTCCCAGTTGGCGGTGTTTATACTACATTTTTTTTTAGATTTGCCTTGAGACAGTCTTTAAACCTCTTTTGTTGACTACCAGCATTATGCTTTCCATTTTGAAGTTTGGAATAGAGTAGTTGCATTGGAAGATGATAATCAGGCATCCGCACAATATGACCAATCCAACAAAGTTGATGTTGAAAAATCATTGCTTCATACAGTGTTGATCCAGTACACTGATATTAGTTCGCTTGTCTTCCCAAGTGATGTGTAAGATTTTTTGGAGACACCATTGATGGAATCTTTCGAGAAGCTGGAGATGGCGTTTGTAAGTGGTCCATGTTTCACAAGCATATAATAATGTTGGTAGTACAATAGCTTTGTAAACAAGCATTTTTGTTTCCCTGCGAATGTCACTCTGCACTTCAATTGGGAGAAAGCCGCACTCATAAAGCTCGGGCATGCCATATGCATATGCATATGGATGCTGTATTTTGGCATCAATGTTGACCCTTGTGGTAGGACCCTAGGTAGGAGAAGTGATCGACATTTTCCAAAGTTACACCATTGAGTTGGATTTATGGCACTGCAGAGGGGTTATTTAGAGCAGTGTTTCCCAACCTTGTGCCTCCAGCTGTTTTTGAACTACAACTCCCATCATCCCTGACTAGCAAGACCAGTGGCAAGGGATGATGGGAATTGTAGTCCAAAAACAGCTGGAGGCACAAGGTTGGGAAACACTGATTTAGAGCATTCAAAGCAAATGCTGTACCATCACCCTATGACCCTTCCCCCACAGGGGCTGAAAGTAGGGAGATCTCTTCAGCTTGCTCCAAATCATGTCAACGTTGGATGGGTTATTTTGGGTCCAGCCAAGCCTAGAGGTTTCTACCCATCAATTAGAGTGTCTAATGTTTTTAGGAGGTCTAGAAAATAAACGAGGCAGTAATCAAGCCAATTGAACTTGCAATGAAGTGAAAGAAGAAGGGAAAAGTTACCTTGTAAAATGCATGATTTGACTATACAAAGAGCCAGGCGCATAGAATTTTTGGCTCGTCCATGGGCTTTTTGGAGAACAAAAAGCGCTCTCCATGCCTCCCTCATTTTACACCTCCATTCTGGCAAGGCAGCAATGGCTTTGGGTCCAATCCAAAAAGCTCTTCAATCATAAAACCATATGGCAGTGAAGGGAATTATTCCCTATAAAAACATGTGTGCATCCACCAATTCCCCCAAGCGTTTATACAGGATATTTAAATAAACATTTTGTATGGCCTGCTATTAAATTTTATTACTGAGCCTACTGAGTCCTGCAGCCAGTTGGGCTGCTATGAATGGCAAATAAGCAAACATCTGATTGGAAAAGCCCAGGAAGGGGAGAAAGGGATGGATTCCAGAATGAAAGGTGCTCAGTGCATTATAACTAGGGGTGCATGACATGGTCACACTCTGCCCCCCTACTTGGGAATGTCCCCCTCCCAAAAAAACTTCTTAATTCTAGTTACAGATAGGTAGCCGTGTTGGTCTGCCATAGTCAAAACAAAATAAAAGAAAAAAAATTCCTTCCAGTAGCACCTTAAAGACCAACTAAGTTAGTTCTAGGTATGAGCTTTCGTGTGCATGCACACTTCTTCAGATTGTGTATCTGAAGATTGTGTATCTGAAGAAGTGTGCAGAAGTGTGCATGCACACGAAAGCTCATACCTAGAACTAACTTAGTTGGTCTTTAAGGTGCTACTGGAAGGAATTTTTTTTCTTTTATTTTGTTCTTAATTCTAACATTTGTTTTGACTATTTATAGCTGAATGGTACCATTTATTCCCCTCTCTTGTTGCCTCCATACCATTTGCCTTTCTGCTTTCCCCATGTCTTAGCCAATCAGGGATCACATCATGACCCTGATGGTGTCACAACAGTTATGACTCATTGGCAAGGCTCTAAAACACAGGCATGCTACAAGGTGTCTCCAAGCCCAAGAGAAGAGAGGGAGAGGGGTCTGGAGACTGGACCACACCTAGGGTGACAGTACACAATCAATGCTGCAATCTGGTGCCCTCTTTGACCCAGTAAATGGCATGACCTTTCAGTGTGCATGTGTAGGATTTGGCTGTAATAAATCCCTGTGCAAGGATACAGTGCAGGAAGTGGGCAAAATATAGGGCACAGCTGTTGATTTTGCGTCCTTTTCTAGGCTTTTTGAGGAATATCTCCTTGACCATTGTTTGAGATGTGGTGCTGGATTAAGTGGACCTTTGTCCAGTGCTATTTTTCTAGAAAAAGAGGTGACAGAACTCACCATGAATGCCTCCTTTGACACCTGAGACGTGCCAGAACTGAGTTCTGGTGAGTTCTGGCTGGAAAAAACCCCAGCCTTTGGTCCATTACAGTGGCTCCCAAACTTTTCCCACATCTTTTGCTGTGGATCCAGAAATACTCTTCTTAACTTCTCAATGTTGCAAAAAGTTTGGACAAAGAATAAAAGAATGGAAATGTCCACAACATCCTCCTTTTGACCCTCTTGCAGTGACCTTACGTACAGCCCTGTCAATGATGTCTCTATGCCTAACCTTCTTGCCAGCTAGGTCAGGAGGGTACAGAGAAGTCCACCCCTCCTCAGGAAGCTAGGATGTGATCAGGTTAATGAGACAATTGATTAGGAAATGCAAGGGCACCAGCAGCAGGTTCTGAAATCCTGAAGCTTCTGCTTTTGACGCCAGAAACAGTTTCCTTCAACCAACTGGGTACCCCACCAATTTGCAAAAACAGATTAGACAATGGCAGTTCTAGGCTGAGCCACACTACTTGAAACCATAGATGTTGTTTTTGCAAAGTAAATCCATTCAAAAAGGCCATTCCCTCAGGTCAGCCTTCCAAATGAGTGTTCATTGATGGACTACCTGCTCAAACTCCCTAGAACTTTCCTAGATTTTACCTATTCCCCATTCATTCCTTCATTTTGCCCAATCCCCTTCCAGACTTTCATTTTTACCCAATCCCCTTTTGTTCTATCATTTCTACCCCTTCTCATTGGTCACTTTTTCAATTCCACCAGATGTGCTTTTGGATTCCTTATAAGCCTGTTTAAGACCAGGTTCTAATATTGTTCCAGTCTTTTATTTGCTTTTCTGCTCTCTCTGAGCACACCCTACAAGGCTCTCCAAGGGGGGGGGGACCTACATTGAAGGGGAATTCCTGCATTCCAGTGGGTTGGACAAGATGATGCTTTGGTTCCTTCCAACTCTTCAATTCTATGGTTCTACCATTCCCTCTGAACAACTTCTCTGCACACCCCAGGAACATTTTAAACACATTTCTGGACTTCAGACCTAAGACCTGGTGAAAGATGTGTGCCTGTGATCCTGTTTTAATCTGAAATCACTTGGGGCATAAACACGTGAGCTCCATACCTGGGCCCCAGCTGTTCTACCACACACATGGTTTCAGGAATGCTTTGTTGCCATCATCTGTAGCTAATTTTCTCCTTTTTCGTTTACAGTTCTTATTTCTCCAAATTAGAAGTGTGCTTTTGTTAGTATATTGCTTTGTGTATGCCCAGTACTGTAAAATGTGTGGTACTGCACTCTGTGGTTAAAATTTACCTTTATCCTTTTTTTTAATTAATTCCTTCTTTTCCTATAATCCCTATGTGGGCACACCTTTGCTGTCTGTGAAGATTCAGATACAAACACAGAACAGCTCTCAGTTTGACTCCAGCAAAAGGTCTAATAGAATGTTTTAAGGACTGTGTGGGGGAAAGTTTCACACACAAGGGATTCCCAAATACACATGTTTATCAGCCCTCGTGTTAACACTGTTTTGGAGCCAAATCAGAGTGAGGGTAAGAATGGGAAGAAACACTTCTCACCCTCACTCTGGTTTGACTTCGGGAAAGAAAACATCAGAGAGTGAGGGTAGAAGAAACAATGCTTCCTGTCTCTAAGAATGGGAGGAACCTCCTATGTGTGCGTGTAATGGTGCCCACTTACAGCAAGACGAAAGACTGAATATGTAGCAGTGGCAATGGAAAAAGTGAGTGGGGTAGCATGGTTTTGGAAAACCTTTTCCCGCCTCCAGCCTCCCTCCCAAATGCAAGCTGGGAAAAGTTCCTTTCATCGTCCAATTCAGTTTAGCAATTTGATAGATAATTTACATAGGCACTGGGAATGTTTCATTTCACACAGAGGCTGAGAAAATCACATATTTGAATGCTCTCGATTGCTCTCATATATTGAAATCTCTTTATATGTGGAAAAAACTACCATGTCAGAAAGAAGGCTCTTGCCTATTCTTCTATCTGACATGCTGGTTTTCTGAATGTAGGGAGGAGGTGTTTGGTTGTTTTCTTTTTACATGAAGGGACATTTCCCTCACCTGCACTCCCAAGTCTTCTGTATCACATGACTTATCTGCATGTTTGACCAGGTAAAATTATATGTGTTTCAGCTGTTTGATTCAGTGAGGTGCCCAAAGTGTCAGGAGTTCAGCCTACACTCGAGAGGGACCCTGGCAGAGACTCATGCCCGACTGGCATGTTCTCTCCCTCCTGATCAATTGTTCAGGAGCTTCAATAGCTTTCTTCAGCCCGAACATCACAGCGACTGATACCAACAGACTTAGGGATCCGCAGAGTCTTCGCAGTTTGCGTAACAGACCTCAGCAACTCAGCATTTTGGCTAATCTACTTTATTTACATATAAACACACACGGAACACTGCAACATGGCTCCCTCTCTCTCTAGCATCAGACAGCAAAGAGAAAAAGAACAAAGGACAATAGTCCCACTTCATGGAACACAGTAACACAAACATCCTGTCTCTGTCATGTCCCACTTTGTGGAGTCAAAACATATACTGCCATGTGATAGACAACAATCCTATGACTGCAATCATGGAGAAGGAATTCTAACACAAAGATGGCTCCTATAACCAACACACACACACACAGTTACCTGGGTTTTCCCTGTCTGCAGACGATGATCAGCATGCAACCTTCCTAGAATGATTGAGGCAGCAAAAGCTGCTTTGATAATAGATGGCCTGCTGGAAGTTAGATTAGACATCTGTTCTGCTGTGAAGCTAAATGATACAACATAGGGGTTGAATGAGTCTTTTCAGCTGGGGTCTGGGGTTGCTGTAATCCCTTTTTATTCTTCAGAAACTGTGACCAGCCATGTGTTTTGAGTTACAAGCAAATGCAAATACATCTGCCTGAAGGGCGCAAAGACGACTCATGTTATTCTTTGTGTGTGTGTGTGTGTGTGTGTGTGTGTGTGTTTTAAAGCCCTGTGATATTGAAGAGAGGGCAGGGGGCTGCAGATGGGTTTGAAGATGGTGTCATCATAGTGAGGCTTCATTTCATTCAGGATACCAGGAGCTCACTCCTAGGCAAAGCACTGTTAATGAGCGAGCCAAGCACCAAGGTCAGCTTAATAGGGCAGTGGCCAATGATCTGAGCTCTGAGAAGGGGACTCACTGCATTCCCTGATGCTGACCCAGAATTCCAGCAAAGTCACCCAGGACTAGGGATGAAGGAGAAATTCGATCCAGTTCTCAACTAAATTTGTGTCTACCTAATTCGTTCTTTCCAAAACTTCACCCTTCCAGACTGGCACTCCTCCGAATTTTGCAATGCAGTTCTCCAGCCAAGTACTATGTACAAAAACAATGCATATATTAGGGTAAAGTATGAATCAAAAATGCATACATCCATAACATACAAAAGTACATTATATTAGGGGGAAATGTTTTGCCAAAATATATACATAAGGCAAAAATTGCATGCAAAAATGTGTATATTAGCCAGAAGAAAAGCTCTGGATTTCCAGGAGGGCATACTGGTTATTTAATTATTTTATTTTATTATACACATTTGTTCTTTCACCAGTGCAAACCCAAAGTGCCTTCCACAATCAATCAATAACATACATTAAAAACATCATAAAACAAAGCATAGTAAAATCTGAAACATGTTTTTGGGAGGCAGGATTGAAACATCCCACCCACTCTTCCAGCAGGTCTTCTTATATCCTTTAGCACTAAATTGATTGACTCCAGTAAATCATAGACTTCCAATGCTGCATTGCCAATACAAAAACTGCCCTGAACTCTGTTATATTCTGCTAGGTAGGCCACTGACATGATCTAGCAGGGCTCTCATGTTGCAATATTCCTGATGTAATTTCAGGTAAAAACTGCTTCCGTCCAGCTTGCATGGAATCTATCATAAAAGTTCCTCTAGCCTTTTCAGCCCCTTCTCTCCCTCAGGCTTATCATTGGCCTCCCCCAAAGGGATGCCCTCCAGATCCTGTAGGACTACAACAACAGCCTAAACTAGCATGGTCCATGGTGAGGAATGATGGGAATTGTAGTCTAGCAGCATCTAAAAAGCACCAGAAGTTAGGGGAGGCCGCTGTGTCGCATTTCTACAAGGGATGTCCAGCATACCTTCCAACAGCTCTCTTGTTGAAAATAGGGGTGTCCTATTCCATAAGAAGAACAAGAATAATTATTCTGGGTGGCTTCCAACATATATAAAAATATAATAAAATTTAAACTTTTTTTTTTTTAAAAAAAAACCCTTCTCTATACACGGCTGCCTTCAGATGTCTTCTAAAGGTTGTACAGTAGTACCTCGGGTTACATATGCTTCAGGTTACATATGCTTCAGGTTACAGACTCCGCTAACCCAGAAATAGTACCTCGGGTTAAGAACTTTGCTTCAGGATGAGAACAGAAATCTTGCAGTGCCGGCAGGGCAGCAGCGGGAGGCCCCATTAGCTAAAGTGGTGTTTCAGGTTAAGAACAGCTTCAGGTTAAGAACGGACCTCCAGAACGAATTAAGTATGTAACCAGAGGTACCACTCCTCTGGATGCGAATGGGATCCGTTCCAGAGCCCCGTTCGCATCCTGAAGCGAACGCATGTGCGGGTCGCGTTTCGCCACTTCCGCGCATGTGCATGACATCATTTTGAGCGCATGCGCATGCACGAGCAGCGAAACCCAGAAGTAACGCGCTCCGTTACTTCTGGGTCGCCACGGAGCGCAACCTGGAAATATTCATCCCGAAGCTACTTCAACCCGAAGTATAACTGTATAGTTACATATTTCCTAAGCTTAAAGGTAAAAGGTAAAGGTACCCCTGCCCGTACGGGCCAGTCTTGACAGACTCTGGGGTTGTGCGCCCATCTCACTTAAGAGGCCAGGGGCCAGCGCTGTCCGGAGACACTTCCGGGTCACGTGGCCAGCGTGACATCGCTGCTCTGGCGAGCCAGAGCCGCACACGGAAACGCCGTTTACCTTCCCGCTGGTAAGCGGTCCCTATTTATCTACTTGCACCCGGAGGTGCTTTCGAACTGCTAGGTTGGCAGGCGCTGGGACCGAGCAGCGGGAGCGCACCCCGCCGCAGGGATTCGAACCGCCGACCTTTCGATCGGCAAGTCCTAGGCACTGAGGCTTTAACCCACAGCGCCACCTGCGTCCTTCCTAAGCTTGGGGGTTGCATAACTCCATATCCTCAACATTTATCCAGTGAAAATAAGGGCATCCTAAGGAGAAGGTACTAAGGGACGCAGGTGGCGCTGTGGGTAAAAGCCTCAGCGCCTAGGGCTTGCCGATCGAAAGGTCGGCGGTTCGAATCCCTGCGGCGGGGTGTGCTCCCGCTGCTCGGTCCCAGCGCCTGCCAACCCAGCAGTTCGAAAGCACCTCCGGGTGCAAGTAGATAAATAGGGACCGCTTACCAGTGGGAAGGTAAACAGCGTTTCCGTGTGCGGCTCTGGCTCTGGCTCTGGCTCTGGCCAGAGCAGCGATGTCACGCTGGCCACGTGACCCGGAAGTGTCTCCGGACAGCGCTGGACCCTGGCCTCTTGAGTGAGATGGGCGCACAACCCCAGAGTCTGTCAAGACTGGCCCGTACGGGCAGGGGTACCTTTACCTTTACCTTTAAGGAGAAGCAGGACATCACAGGATCAAATCTGAAATTGGGATAGCTTCTGTAAATCCAGGACTGTCCCTGAAAAATAGGGACATTTGGACTGCCTCTCGCTCTGCAGTCCTTCTCAAACTTAACCCCACTTGACAGGTGATTTTGGAAAATGTAAGAGCTACACATACTAATTAAAGTGCATTTGATGCTTTTTTAAAAAATTGGTGGGGTTTAAATGTATTCCCACCCTGAAATAAAGATGTTTTACACACAGCCTGAAGGGTCTTATTCTTTCCTACACACACACACACACACACACACACACACACCCCGTTTTCCCCAGAAGTGCCAATGCATATGCAAGCTAATTTGTTCTGGCTATTATCACAATTTATTTCAGTCACTACAAAGCAGCCAATCACTTTAATAAAGAAGGCTCCAGCCACCCAATCTTGCCCAGTTAATAAACCGCATTGAATCGCCCAGAATAAATGGGCTCTCGCTTGCAACCAATATAGAGAATTTCCACCCCGTAGTGTTATCACCGCTACCCAGGTACAATTAAAACGCATGTTATGCATGGAGCTGCGAGGCCATTACCAGAGCCGACAAACACAATTAGAAAAGGTGCCATTGTGTGAGGCCCAGCTGAAAAATCGGCCTGTTTGTGTGCACCTTTCAACGGATTGCTTGCTGGGTGGCAAAGTATTGAACCGGTAGGTGATTAGGAGACCAGGAAGACAGCTAAGCAAACAAAAGGCTGCGGCCTACCAGGAGACAGCATGAATACTAGGTGAGTTAAGGATGGGCTCCCCAAAGCAAGATGGATTCCCGCCTTTTCAGCATTTTGGTTCATTAAAATATTGATTTTATTGGGTACACAGACTGGAGGCTGCACTCAATTGTCTTTTGTGTTTTCCTCATGCATCTGAGCTTACACCTTACATTTAATGGGTTGTCTCCTCAGGCTTATATTGAAAGTAGGAAATTGCTCACTGTTGCTGATAACATTTTGGGTGGTGTTTAGGGATATATTTGCTTCTGGGAATTATTCCGCTCACAGTAGAAAAACACAATCCCTTGTAAAAAAATATGTGTGTTGTCCTCACTTGTCTTTGTTATCATCTTTTACTCCCATCAAAAAAATTGCTGGCAATGTCATCTGATATCACTGTTTTTATGGTGTTATCTTTGCTTAAGAAAGGAAGAAGATCGTGCTGGATCAGGCCAGTGGCCCATCTAGTCCAGCATCCTGTTCTCACAGTGGCCAACCTGATGCCTGCAGGAAACCCACAAACAAGATTCAAGCACAATATCACTCTCAGCTCTTGCAGTTTCCCGCAACCATTGTTCTACAGCATTGCAGCCCAGTTGCAGAGTTACCCCTTCATGTGCAAAAGCTACAGCTAGATGTAAGAAACAAACTCAACAAGAGAAGAATCTGGGGTTAATGAATGGCCACCACTTTATTGATTCCAGATGTAGGTGGCCTTTGGCTCAGGCACTGGGTGTATATCCATTTCAGCCTCCTGCCAGATGGCTGAAATATTTTGAGAGGGGCGTGCCAAGGATTATGGCCTCCTCAAGATGCCAGTCAACCAAGGTGGCCATCCAAAGGCTACTGCTGGAAGCTCTATGGTCCATCTATCATACACTTGGCTTCTCGATAGAGTCTTCCACCTAGATCCCTTTAACAGGGTACCCTGCATATACACTTGCACCAAAACCCTGCATTTTAATTGTACATACTTTTTATACAAAGTGCACACTTTCCAATGCATTCACCTGTAATATATGCATGTTGTGCACATTTGTGAAGTGCGCTTTTTCGCCAAACAAAACTGTATTGCAAAATTTGGGAAAGACTGCAGCCTGACCGGGAGCTGTGTTCCAATTTGCAAGCGAGCTTGAGAGCATCAGGTCAGGTCAGTCCTGCCCAACACAGACAATAAGAGTTTCTTTCTTCATACCTGGTAGCCACTGCAACATCCTGTGGCAGCAAATTCCACCATTTAACTATCCTGGAAGGGACAGAGACTTCATGCTAATACCATTTGCACACTGCCTCTTGCAAGTCCATTCACACCACCCAGGGCCGCCATAAAGAAAGCAGATGCAATACAAAATGAATGTAGCTTGGTAAAAAGTCAATTGAGAGCTCACAGAATCATAGACTTGGAACATCTAGTCCAACGCCCTGAAATGCAGGAATCTTTTGCCCAATGTGGGGCTTGAACCCACGACCTTGAGATTTAGAGTCTCAAGCTCTACCAACTGAGCTATCTCAGATGCTGATGACTCAAAAGCCAGCCCAAACTCAAACATATTACATCATGCATTCTATATGTGAGCAGAACTTAAGGAGCCCATTGAACTATGGGGAGGGCGATTGTAGCATGTTAGGAGACACGCTTTCAGAGGCCAACTTCTCATGGTTGGGATGTCTCAGGGGATAAGCAGTGAAATCTAGGTCATCATGCTGAGTCCAGCTCAGGTCAGTAGTTCCCGAAAGTCATTATTCTCCAATAGCTGTTGGGAAGCCCTTGGGGAAATGAGCTGGTCTATTGTCAAGTCTTGGCAGACACAAAGGGTCGTGTCACATACCTTCCCCCACAACGGGGGATAATTGTCAGTGTCAGCAGAGGGCAGAAGGTTTCTCATGGATGTCAAGGTTGAAGCACATTGGAAAGGAAAGGCAGTGATCGTTGAGCGGTGGTTGAAGTGGTCCTGTTTGGTGGAGAAATGCAAAATGTCAGTTTCTCCAGGCCTGCCAATCAAACAGTAAATGAATGAATAAAAAAGGAGCAAGGACAAGTGCTCTCGGCTGATGCACGTGAGCTGCAGCTGTACACAATAGCTGCAGGATTTTTCTACAGTGAGCCTTCACTACTTGTGGGACCGTGCAAACTTGCAGCTCAATTATAGGTGCTTGAGAGTCCCCCTAGTTTCGCAGACCTAGATAGGAAGACGTAAAGACCCCTGAATCTGACCTGGGAATTGTCCAGCTTTTCTCCTGGCATGGGTGCTCAAAGCATCTCCTCCCTCTCCCCCTTCCACAAGGGCTTCATCTGGGGAAAGGAAGGAGGCAAATGACAGTGGACGCTTAGACACCCCAGCAAAGCAACTTAAAATCATTTTGATGAAGGAGACCATAGCACAACCCCAGTACTAAATTATAATTGAGGCTGGCCCTTTAAGAGCCACAGTCTTTAGACAAGCATAAGTCCGCTCACCCCTCTTGGTGCGGCAGTGTTGCAGGGCGGCATAGGCTTCATAAGTCCCCTCCACCTATCAGGAACTGGATCCTAGCCTGCACCCAGCTTTGGCTAATGGGGATGCAGGCTAGCACTTGGGCTGTGCCAGGGGGCGGAGCCAACATAGCAGGTAGGCTTCCTTCGAATCTGCCCCTTGCCTATTTAAGCAGCCCACAGCTGGAGCAATACCTGTTTCTTCCTTCGCCGGGTTCCCCACCCCTCAGTTTAAGCTGATAGTCAATGCCTTTGCTGTGGCTCCAGTGGCCACCATTCCTTAAGGAGCCGGGTAGAAATTTCCCCACTGGGCTAATTGACACTGACCCGGTGGTTTTGCCTACATCACAGCAATTGTTACAACTGGTTAGGCATTGGGGCATTCCTTTGTTTTGGATGGAGGGGAGGTTGTAGTCTCCGTCTGCCCCTCCAAGCGCTGGGGTATCCCATTAAAGGAATCCAGGGGGAGTGGCCAAGTCCATGTGCCCAGGGGGGCCAGGGCCAAAGGCACTCCTCCAAACAGTGGTCCTATTTGATGTAAGTCTTAGGAACACCCCTCTGGATTGACCATGCGTCACTTCCAGTGGGTTGGCCGGAAGTATTTTGATTGTCCCATGCCCAAGCCAAACCTCTTTTTTTAATAATAATAATAATAATAATAATAATAATAATAATTTATACCCCGCCCTCCCGGCCAGAGCCGGCCTCAGGGCGGCTAACACCAGTAAAAATTACAGTAAAAATATAATGGGGGGGGGGACAAAACAAAAAACAAAACAAAATTTAAAATGCAATTTAAAATGCAATTTAAAATGCAGCCTCATTTTAAAAGTAGCCCATAGATCACATAAAGGGAGGGGTCAGACTGAGTCCAAACCAAAGGCCCGGCAGAACAGCTTTGTCTTGCAGGCCCTGCAGAAATAAATCAGATCCTGCAGGGCCCTGGTCTCATGTGACAGAGTGTTCTACCAGGCTGGAGCCAGTGTTGAAAAGGCCCTGCCCTGGTTGAGGCTAATCTGACTTCCTTAGGGCCCAGGACCTCTAGAGTGTTGCTATTTATGGACCTTAAGGTCCTCCGCAGGGTATATCAGGAGATTTAATAAAGTTGTGCCCGGTTTTGACCCAAAAAAACAGCCTCATTGTCTCTTATTTGCATGGGTTGGGATATGGGAACCCGACGCCTGGTCCTGCAAGTGAAAGAAGAGAGTTATAAACTCACTGTCCACCTCCACTCTTTGTTGGGAGCAAATTGCTTATTCACAGATATCTGTGGCAATGCAACCACTCCCCTGCTTTGCTATGTTGGTACCTGGGACAGAACACCTGGTGGATCATGGGAGGAAGTTAAATGCTGATTTCTTGAGGGATATGATAAGCAATAGGTTTGTGAGAGAGGGCCAGGGTTTGGTTTTTTGTTTGTTTTGCAGGCAGCTCATAAATGCATCTAGTGATCAGCATTTGAGGAAGTCATTAAAGTAATTATCAGATTGGGGAGATCTAGCATTGACACACGATGTAGGAGGAACATAATGAGTTCCCAAGGCAAGATATAACAGAGCTTTTGGATTAAATGATGCTATTACATTTTTAGGGTCGTCCCCCCTATTCTGATTACTGGTCATGCTGTCCTGACAATCTTCAAGATGGGCTTTGTGTTATTAAAAAAAAAAATTCTAAATGGGTAATAGCGATGTGGCACTATGTGATGACACACTCAGGGCCATATAACCAAAGCATGTCATTGAACAATGGGGCATTGATGACTTTGTTTGTGTGCTTATGGTTGGAATATAATGTTCCCTGGATAGGAAGGAGAAGAAGAGGCATGTGAGTTAGTCTTAATGCTTCTACAGTGCAAGCTAAAGTAGTAGCATCCCTTTGCAAAGCGGAGAGATAGAGAGTCCTGTGGCTGGTAAGATTGCATCGCCTCTTAGCTCTTGTGATTCTGCCCATTAGCAGGCAGAATTAGCCGGCCAAATCTCGTCTAAGCCCTTGCTGTTTCCCCCCGGCTTATGTGCTCTGAGTGCAAACAAGGAACTGCCACTGACACATCAGCTGACATATCAATCCCACACCCCAATCGCTTTGCCCTTCACAGACGATAGTTGTCTTTGTAGGCAAAAGGCCAAGATGCTGAGCTGATAAAATATTCAAGAGGCTTTTGCTGTGACCTCCAGTGCAAAGGCTTTCCTCCTGCTTTCAAGCACAAAAAGTGGGGAACCATGAAAAAATAAGCTCTTGCTAGACGTGCCAGTTTTTAAGACTCTGCTGCAAAAAATAAAACTATCCACCGCCATCCAAAAAACCAGTCTACACCCGACTGTTTGCAAACCATGTGTTTTAAGTTGCAATCTGCAGTTCAGAAAGCCCACCGCTGAAAAATACATTTGCAAGCACTACATGAGATTGATAATAAAACGTGTCAGAGATGTGCCCATTCAGGGTTCTCCCAGTCGTGTGGAAACTGCTTCTCCATAAGCACCTCTCAGAAGCCAAGAACAGGGTTGAGAAACCTGCAGTTCTCCATGGGTCCCATTAGTTATTTACAGTGGTACCTCGGGTTAAGTACTTAATTCATTCCGGAGGTCCGTTCTTAACCTGAAACCGTTCTTAACCTGAAGCACCACTTTAGCTAATGGGGCCTCCCACCGCTGCGCCACCGGAGCATGATTTCTGTTCTCAGCCTGAAGCAAAGTTCTTAACCCGAGGTAATATTTCTGGGTTAGCGGAGTCTGTAACCTGAAGCGTCTGTAACCTGAAGCGTATGTAACCCGAGGTTGTTGTTGTTGTTTAGTCGTTTAGTCGTGTTTGACTCTTCGTGACCCCATGGATCAGAGCACACCAGGCACTCCTGTCTTCCACTGCCTCCCGCAGTTTGGTCAAACTTATGCTGGTAGCTTTCCAACCATCTAGTCCTCTGTCGTCCCCTTCTCCTTGTGCCCTCAATCTTTCCCAACATCAGGGTCTTTTCCAGGGAGTCTTCTCTTCTCATGAGGTGGCCAAAGTATTGGAGCCTCAGCTTCAGGATCTGTGCTTCCAGTGAGCATTCAGGGCTGATTTCCTTCAGAATGGATAGATTTGATCTTCTTGCAGTCCATGGGACTCTCAAGAGTCTCCTCCAGCACCATAATTCAAAAGCATCAATTCTTCAGCGATCAGCCTTCTTTATGGTCCCGAGGTACCACTGTACTATTAGCCTTGATTGCTGGGGCAGACGAGAGCTGGAGCCCAACATGTAGATGACCAAGCCTCCCCTATCACTGGACTGGACCTGTTTGCATGGGCTGTTCTTTAACCCATTCACTGCACCCATATAGTTGGGCCATTTGAGCATCCTCCCAGTCACTCAGGAATCACTTGCTGCAACATACAAACACCAAAAGTTGTCTCCACATGAGCCCTTTTCTCTGGCACTGTCAGATTACTGATGTATTTGTTGATATTTTTTCTTGCTGTTGTGGCAATTTTGTACAATGTACACTTTACTGCTACACACACACACACACACACACACACACAAATGAAAGTGCAGCAAATAAAGGTATTGTTATGTACTTTAGTTCTCACCCTGGGCCAGCAGGGGGATACTGTAGATAGTTATGCAAATAAGGGATCGAAAGTAACGTTCAGTGATTGGATAGTTTTAGAAAATTGTTACAGTTACGTTGTACTGGAGCTTTATATAAGCAGACTGACTGAACCCTTCAGTTCAGTTCTGTTCTGGCCTGTGAATAAACAAGAGCTGTTTGAAGAACCGCTGTGTCGTCTGATATGTTCACCTACAACCTAACAGGTATGTTTGGATCAAAATTGGGCCCAACATCAGATTTTTTTTTGGAAGACTACTGATGTAGAGGGTGGGGAACCTGCGGCCTGCTGGACTACAACTTCTGTAATTCCTGACCATCAAATCATAGTATTGCAGAGTTGGAAGGGATCCTGAGAGTCATCTACAAAGCTGAAATCTCAGGTAATGCATCCTTGAAGTCCCAGATGTTCTCTGGCATTTTAAGGAGTGCATTTAAGCAAGCTCTTGACATGGTGTTTTTTATTATTATTCCGGTTATATTGCATTTTTATGACTCTGCTAGGTAGACAGTTGTCCTTTTGTGCTGGCTAATTTTAAAGTTCGGGGTGTTTTGAAGTTTCACACTGTATTTTGCTATTATGATCTAGGTTTGCTGCTTCCTGATGAGATTATTCCAAAATGTGAGGCAACCTATCAAATAATCTTGGTCTTCAGTAAGGCAGGGCCATAGCTCAGTTGTAGAGCATTTGCTCTGAATGCACAAGTTTCCAAGTTCAATCCCTGAATCTCCCCAGGTAGGGCTGGAAAAATCTCCTGCCTGAAATCCTGGTATGCGGCTGCCAGCCAGTGTCAACAGCACTGACCTAGATGGACCAGCTGTCTGACTTAGTAAAAAAGCAGCTAGCTCCCCGTGTTCCTAGTTTCCAATAAAAAAATCAAGTGACTGCAGCAACATTATGTCGTTTTTGAAGTGTTCCCAATTGAGGCACACCTCATTCTCGACAGCAGCTGTAGCCAAGACTCACACCCCAGCCTGTAGCTGTCGGCAAAAAGCCACTTCTTAACTGCCACCCGGTTTTGCACACTTATTTCATGGTGTCAGCCGCCGTGAGCATTTTAATCTGTTAAGAGGGCTCCCCCCACACACAACCCCCAGCCCTTTAACACAGAACCCATGTTTTATTTATCAGCCTTTGATTGAGAAATGCTTAGAAGGCAGGCCACGTCCTTCTTTAGATGGACGAGTTCTTGTGGGTCTTCTTTTATGATTATCATTATGATTATTATTGGGTTGTTGGTGCTCCAACATCTGTGGCCAGGCATCTTTATGTAGAGAAATATGGGCTTCTGCGGCAGGGAAAGACCAGGGCGGAGGTAAGGGGAAAGCACTCAGCGAGGCCTATAAAACTGTCTGTAAAAAAGAGAATAAGAGAGGCTGATCTAAAGGCTGGTGTTCTATATGGGAATTGCCTGTCTCTCTCTCACACACACACCAATACACACCTGACTTTGCAAGAGGCTTTTGGTTCCTGCCCAACAACTAGAGAAGAATGGAAGTATAAAGCAAAGGCAGGGAAAGTTTATTGTCCCCCTTTCTCGTGGGAGACTTTTAAGCCTCTTTAAAAAGAGCGAGATTGATGACCTGGTGGTTGCAAAGGGCTCAGAGAAACTTGTTTGTCCAGATAGAAAAAATAAATCTTTTCTTTTGTGCGTGTGTGTGTGTGTGTGTGTGTGGACACAAAGGCGTGGTTTCTCTCATTCCTTCCAAGAGGTGTATTTTGGAGGTGAACTGAAACTTGGGGGTGGGGGGTGGGAGGGGGAATCAACATACCAGTTCTAATTTAAACATGAAGATTTAGGATACAGCTCTAAGCATACATAGGACATACATCTAGATGCCACATTAAAATACATTATCACATTTAATACACACAATTAAAAAACAAACAAACCAGGGAGAAGGTGCTCTAGACCATAAGTTGGCAAACGAAGGCCCGGGGGCCAGATCCAGCCCAATTGCCTTCTGGATCCGGTCCACAGACAGTCCAGGAATCGCTGTGTGGATCGCATGGGGATTCTGATTGTTCAGGCTGCGCCATTCCATTTCCCCCTCCCTCCCTCTCCCTCACACACACCGTGGCGGCGCCTCCTCCCTCCCTCCTCCTGGCTTCTCCTCGCCCTGCCTAGAGGAGGAAGGGGGCTGGGCTTTGTGGAGCCATGGTTGACTGGCACCATTTTAAGCAGCCCCTCTCCGGAGCCAGCCCTTTTGCACCACTCATCGTCCCGCCGCCACCACCAGCCCCTACCGCTTGCAAGGCACAGATAAGCAGCCACCGGGGCTCATCCAGTGCTGTGGAGAAGGGAGGAGAGAGTAGTGGGTTTCTTTTTTTTCAAAATATAGTCTGGCCCTTCACAAGGCCTGAGGGACAGTGGACCAGCCCCCTGCAAAAAAAGTTTGCTGACCCATGCTCTAGACTATCTGACTGGCTTTCCAGGTCTGAAGCAGACATGTTTCTGTAACACCCAGTTTGTAAACGGGAGATGCAAAATTCTTCTGATAAACATTTGCATATGCAGTTTTGACTCACGTGCATATTTTTTGCAAGCAATCTCCCCTAACATAATACATCTTTGTATGTTATTTTCACTCACATTTGTCCGCTTTCTGCACATTTCCCTCTAATATTTGCATTTTGTTCGGTTGGAGAACTGCTTCGCAAAATTCAGAGTAGTGCGAATCTCAAAGGTTGCCTTTGTTTCGGTTCTCATCTAGCTTTAAGGTAAAGGTAAAGGTACCCCTGCCCGTACGGGCCAGTCTTGACAGACTTTGGGGTTGTGCGCCCATCTCACTTAAGAGGCCAGGGGCCAGCGCTGTCCGGAGACACTTCCGGGTCACGTGGCCAGCGTGACATCGCTGCTCTGGCGAGCCAGAGCCGCACACGGAAACGCCGTTTACCTTCCCGCTGGTAAGCGGTCCCTATTTATCTACTTGCACCCGGAGGTGCTTTCGAACTGCTAGGTTGGCAGGCGCTGGGACCGAGCAGCGGGAGCGCACCCCGCCGCAGGGATTCGAACCGCCGACCTTTCGATCGGCAAGCCCTAGGCGCTGAGGCTTTTACCCACAGCGCCACCTGCGTCCCTTATCTAGCTTTGGGAAGTGTGAATTAAGTAGTTTCATGTAGAAATGCAGACAGGATCAAATTCCTCCCTCATCTGTACTCCACAAATGGAGGTCCCCACGCTGCTTGGGTTCCTGACTGTTTCTCCAATGCATCTCCTCCTCTCAGGGCCACAGGAGAAGAAGAAATAGAAGAAACCAGGCAGGAACTTCAGGCCCCCACAAAGCTTCCAGGTAGCTGCATGTGAAGCTACATGGAATGAGAGGGACGAAGATGGAAATTTGTCCATATCAGAACTGAGTTGGGTTTTGACTAAGCGAGACACAGTGATAACAGCAAGAGACTTTATTGACTTAACAGAACTGAACAACAGGGGCAAAGCAATTGCTTATATGTATTTCTGAAGGCCTGGGCCACTCCCACTCCCAATGTGATTGGCTGTCTAAACCCCCAAGCTCCAAATCGTAAGAGCTTAAGAGCCAATGCCAGTAGCCCCAAACCTAATAATGCTACATGATTGGAGATCATGTATCAAATCAGAACACAAGGGCTCAGAATCCTTAGCCCAGACTCAAGCTCAGGCAAACACAGAGCACTGAATACATATCAGGGACTAGGAACTGGCTGAGAGGTGGTAAGAGGCATAGCAGTTCCTGTATTTTCTCCTGGTCTGAGCTGCTTTGTTGCTGAAGCAACAGCTCCTTTGTAGTTCCAAGCTTCCTGAACTGGGGGAAAGAATTCTGCCTTTTTTAAGTCCCCACAGTGCCCCCAATTTAGCATCACTCAGGGCATTGTGGGAAATTAAGATGGCACCTCTCAGAGCAGGCTGCCATTTTAATTTCCCACAATGCCACAAGTGTTGCTGCATAAAGAGCCATTGCGGGGAACCAAAATGGCACCTCCCTGAGCACCACTAGGGGCTGGCATCTTAATTTCCCACAGTGCCCTCAAGTGATGCTACATTAGGGGCCTTGTGGGAAATTAAAATGGTGCCTCCCAGACCCAGTGTAGATGAGAACCCTAAAAGAAAAGAAAAAGTTAACATGGGGATCCAGGACATTTATCAGCAGTGGGCCATGGCAAAGGCATTGGGGCACTGCCAACTGCCTGAGACTGTTGTGTGCTGACACCAGGCTTGCTAGACTTCTGGGGACCAGGCCCTGCCCACCTACAGGAAACAGAAGATTATTGATCACTGGTCAGTGGTTATTAATAAGGCAGTAGCTGCACCCAGTGGTTCATCCGATGCTGTTTGAGCCTGCCTGTCCATTGTCTCTCTGGCAAGTGCCATGTTCTTGTAGTAATCTCCATCCCATGGCGATCACCTCACAGGAAAGGAAAAACAAACAAACCGCCCTTCGATTACAAATACATCTCTCCACTCTGCTTCGCCACCAGGCAGGCAGATGAGGCAGACCAAATAAATGGCATTACTGCATATGCGAACTAACAGTCGGGAAAATGCCACGCAGCGTGGGGGCCGCGGAGAGCCTGGCAGGCAGCACAAATTGCTCAGCAGGCCCATCTATTATATCTATCATCTAGTTCTCCTTGTGTAGCATGGGAGCACATTTCAGATAGAGGAGATTGCGAGTGGTGGGGAGGAGAGAGAGAGAGAGAGAGAGAGAGAGAGAGAGAGAGAGAGAGGTTGGAAGAGAGTGATGTCCTCTCGTTTAACGCGGCACGATAATTGTGTTGACTTTGGTGGAGTACTGTTAATTTCCAGAAGGCACGTGGCTGGTGGGGAGGGGAGGGAAGGAGAACAAAACAAAACACAGCTCTAGCCGAATTGCCAGCCAGCCAGCCAGCCCGCCAGCCCGTCCACCCACCCGCTTTTCCATCACTCTCACGCGATATCTATTTAACACACAAAACAGTGCATTTTATTCTTCTCGGAGCTGCCAGATGGCGAGGTCACACCTAGTCTCACATATTTTATTTTGTCTGAGTGTGCAAGCAAGTGTTCAGTCTTTAAAAGAAAGGGGCGGGGGGGGGGGCCAGCACAGATTGTCAAGATATATCCGCATTAATTACAAGACGGTGTCATGGGCAAACAGGCATGAATACAGACATCTCACAATCCTGACATTTGTAGGAATCATAGAATCATACAATTGTAGAGCTGGAAGGGACCCCGAGGGTCATCTAGTCCAACCCCCTGCAATGCAGGAAACTCAGCTAAAGCATCCATGACAGATGGCCATCCAACCTCTGCTTAAAAAGGTCCAAAGAAGGAGAGTCCATCACCTCCCAAGGGAGATCGTTCCATAGGAAGCTGGCTTATTCTGAGTCAGACCATTAGTTCACCTAGCTCAGTATTGTCTACAACTGAGGCAAGGCTCTCTCAGTCCCAACTAGTGATTGAGCTTGACTTCCCAAAAGTCTTACCTTCCTGCACCAGTGGTACCTATTTATCTACTTGCACTGGCATGCTTTCAGACTGCTAGGTTGGCAGGAGCTGGGACAGAGCAACAGGAGCTCACCCCGTCATGGGAATTCGAACTGCTGACCTTCAAATGTGTGATTTCATTAAAACTCCTGTCTATTTTTGCCTCTGGCCCTGGCCACCATTCACATGTGTTCCCCAGCAAGTTGACCATGAGGAAATGCAGCACTTGGGCTGGAAAATGTTCCCCTGCTCAGATCTAGGCCTGAGGCACCAGGTGTGGGATAGGCAGGGATGATTACCTGAAAGCAAAAGTAACCATTGCGGTTCTTTCTTTTTTGCATTGTAGTTCCCTCTGAGCTCACTCCTCTGCACATTCACAACACACATAGATATATCTGCCAAGTTAAAATTATACCTCATGCATCTGACACAATGGGCTGCAATCCTCAAAACTTTATTCTGTATTCCATATTCTTATCCTCATAGGGAGAGCCATGATGAATCAGGCCAAAGGCCCACCTAGTTTTGCATCCTGCTGTATGAAGGGCTTCCTTTTGCCTCTCTGCATCTTCCAACATTAAACTTCATAGGATGGCTCCGGGTTTTAATATTGTTGCAAGCATCCTAATCTCCAAGTTGCGGGGGACTCTGGGGGTTCCAACACTTACCCGGGGTTTGGTTTCCTTGAAACGAAGGCCAATGGAGACTGTGGTGACTTTGGGACATAGGTTTTTATTAACACATCTATACAACCTGAGCATCAAGGTAAAAAGTAAAGGACCTCTGGATGGTTAAGTCCAGTCAAAGGCGACTATGGGGTTGTGACACTCATCTTGCTTTCATAGAATCATAGAATCATAGAGTTGGAAGAGACCACAAGGGCCATCGAGTCCAACCCCCTGCCAAGCAGGAAACACCATCAGAGCACTCCTGACATATGGTTGTCAAGCCTCTGCTTAAAGACCTCCAAAGAAGGAGACTCCACCACACTCCTTGGCAGCAAATTCCACTGTCGAACAGCTCTTACTGTCAGGAAGTTCTTCCTAATGTTTAGGTGGAATCTTCTTTCTTGTAGTTTGGAGCCATTGCTCCGTGTCCGCTTCTCTGGAGCAGCAGAAAACAACCTTTGTCCCTCCTCTATGTGACATCCTTTTATATATTTGAACATGGCTATCATATCACCCCTTAACCTCCTCTTCTCCAGGCTAAACATGCCCAGCTCCCTTAGCCGTTCCTCATAAGGCATCGTTTCCAGGCCTTTGACCATTTTGGTTGCCCTCCTCTGGACACCTTCCAGTTTGTCAGTGTCCTTCTTGAACTGTGGTGCCCAGAACTGGACACAGTACTCCAGGTGAGGTCTGACTAGAGCAGAATACAGTGGCACTATTACTTCCCTTGATCTAGATGCTATACTCCTATTGATGCAGCCCAGAATTGCATTGGCTTTTTTAGCTGCCGCGTCACACTGTTGGCTCATGTCAAGTTTAGGCCAAGTTTGTCCATACACAGCTTTCCTGGTCATGTGCCCAGCAGGACTAAACCATTTCTGGCACAACCGTGATGGAAACCAGAGCGCAATGAAATGCCGCTTACCTTCCCACCACAGCGATACCTATACCTACTTGCACTGGTGTGCTTTCGAACTGCTAGGTTGGCAGGAGCTGGGACAGAGTAACAGGAGCTCACCCCATCACAGGGATTCAAACCGCCAACCTTCTGATTGGCAAGCCCAAGAGGCTCGGTGGTTTAGTTCCATAATGTGAACATAGGATGAAGGGGCTCACAGCATTAGCATGTCAATGGATCTTCCCTCCCCATTAGGTTCCCAGGGAGATCCCCAAGCCATAGCTTAGGGTCCAGCACAGATTCTAGTTTCCAGAATCAGCCAAAACTCTCTCACACACATTCCCCTTTGCTCTCCATCCTAGGAGATGTGAAGCCCATCCAGGTGAGGTGGGAAAAGTCCAAAGTCCTGTCCAATTCTCTCCATGGCAACAGGGCTCCCCCTTTAAAATGCTGGTGACAATACTTAGCTGAGTGGCTAACCCTTAACAGAGGAACTAGCTTGACCAGCAAGCAGGTTCTTCTACTAGATTCTAAATTTCATAGATCCAGAAACACAGGCCTGGAGGAGACCAACAAGAGACTGAAACACATACCCTCCAACAGTTCTGGATTTACTGTATTTTTTGCACCATAACACTCACTTTTTTCCTCCTAAAAAGTAAGGGGAAATGTCTGTGCATGTTATGGAGGGAATGCCTACAGGTGGCATGCCTACGGATTTTCCTCCTCTAAAAACTACGCGCGTGTTATGGTCGGGTGCGTGTTATAGAGTGAAAAATACGGTACATATAAGCTAAACAAGCTATAGCTTAGGGCCTCACTCTCCTGGGGCTCCAAATTTTTTTTAAAGAAAAAAAACACACCTGGATGTAAATTTCCAAAATATTAGATAAAAAAACAAATAAAATAAAACCTACCATATTTTTCGCTCTATAAGACGCACCAGACCATAAGACGCATCTAGTTTTTGGAGGAATAAAACAAGAAAAAAAATATTCTGAAGCCCATAAGCCAGAACAGCAAGAGGGATCGCTGCGCAGTGATCCCTCTTGCTGTTCTGGCTTCTGGGATAGCCGTGCAAAGCATCTTCAGGGCAGTGGGAGCCTTCATCCCACTGCCCTGAAGAGGCTTCGTGCGTCTAAGCCAGAACAGCAAGAGGGATTGCTCTTGGGAAAAGCCCCCAAGAGCCGCACTACCTTTAAAGAGCTGTGCGGACTGATGGGCTGCCCTTCTCCCTCCTCCTCCCTCCTTGGGGAAAAGCCCTCAAGAGCTGCACACACGTTCCACGCGGCTCTTTAAAGGGAGTGCTGAGCAGAGCCTCCCACCTGCATTCTCTCCATAAGACGAACACACATCTCCCCTTACATTTTAGGAGGGAAAAAGTGTGTTGTGTGGAGCGAAAAATATGGTACATACAGCAACATTTAATAATACTTTTAATTTAATATTTAATATACCTTTTAATTGTATTTCAGTTCAACAATTACTTTGATAAAATGCATATTTTGTTATGTGCAAATGGCTTTAGATACCTATTAGGTCCATAAACTACCACATAGCATATATTCAACACAAAAAACAGTGACGATTTGTTGTTGACAAAGAACAGCTGGACATATACAGTAAAGGGCCCCATTACCTTCAGTAGCTTAGGGCCTCATCAAACCTAAATCCGGCCCTGCCCTCCAACCTGTAACAATATTATGAGAAAGGGACAAAACCTTCTAAACCTTCTCTCCATCCACTTTCTTCACCTAATTTTTATATATCTCTGCTATGTCCCTCCTTATTCACCTTTCCCCCCCAAAACAGATAAAGACCAAACAAAGAATGTGTTTGCCTTTGCCACAAGTTGCTTTCACTGCGACTACTTTTCTGGAAACTGCTGTTAACAGGATAAAACCGCTAACCACCATCACATTGGGAAGCAACAATGAAAACCACCAAACGAGAAAGGAAAGATCAATAGCCAATCATGCTCAACATCAACAAACAGTGAGAAGAGTGCTGGTTGTCACCCAGCAAAGATGGGTATAGCTTCCATCCCTGGCAACTGCTCTAAGCGGAAGGTTTAATAACACAGCAGGAACAAGCCTCGTCGCTAAAGATGAGGTAAGTGTTATTTCACACTCCCTTCAAAGCATGCCAAAGCTGCCATGGACACAAAGCCATGCGCTGCCTGCCACGTTGGCTGAAAACAGATCCTTCATACTTGGGTTTATCCCTTGACAGAGTTGGAGCAAAGGCTCAAAGAACTTTGGAGGCAACTCTATTTTGTTTTACGGGCGTCTCTGTCTCCAGATATAGTTTTTCAGGAGTTGTAAGCAAAAAACAAGCCCCATCCCACCCGAAGCTCCAGGGGGAGAGAATGGCTGTTGTTCGGGTGCCATCTAGCCTGCAAGATGGGCACTCGGTGCTGCCAGCTTCCGAGTCGCCCGAGGCTTCGTCAGATGGTTGGTGGCAGCTTTGGAGCTCTGCTAGCTCTTTTCCTTTCAAGCCCAGCTCATTGTGAGGGGGAGCTGTTCTTATTTGCTTGTTTAAGAGCTTTATGCAAAGTCCTCGCAATTTGCTGGGTATTAAGCCTGTCTCCTGTAGGAAAAGCAACGTCCCCCCTCTGGAATGATGGCTCGCATTCAATGCAGGCTGGGCCATTATGCAATTGCGCCAACTGGGTGCCAATCATCAGTGCTGCCGAGTGCCAAAGTGAGCATTGCGGAGAAGGAAAGAAGCCTCAACAAAGCAACTGAATGTGTTTCTCACACTCTGGGGGCACCTTTGCGTGGTGCTGTTGGTGGAGAAGGGCATTTCAGGCAGCACCCCTGGTGCTCTCTTCGTGTCTCTGGGCAACTTTGTTTTATTATTATTATTGTTGTTATTATTATTATTATTATTATTATTATTATTATTAGTTTTATTAAATATTACAAGAAGGTAAATAGAAAAGGGAAATTGAAACAAAATCCATACATAACAATATAAGCACAATCGTCTGCATATTTACCAAATGCAGACTAAAGAAGAAAAAAGGCAAAAGATAAAAGAAAAGGAAAAAGGAAAAAGGAAAAAGGAAAAGAAATACTTTCCATAATGAATAATACCAAATTTATACCTTAAACATTACATTATAGAATCCTAGTTAAAATATTATAAAAGACTTCCACCGCATTCACCACACGTCTCTTAATTCTCTAATTCACCTTTGCATCTGTTCTTCAGTCACTTCCTTTCCTTAAGTTCTTTCATAGTCCATCAAATCTTTGTATTCTTTATACTCTTCACAAGGTTAGCCTAAGCACAACCAAACTTTCGTATCTGGGCCCTGCTTGTGTAAATATTCATTTAGACAATGTCTCTGGACAACTTTGATTAAATGCCGACTGTGTAGTTGACACCAAGCTGTTTTGGGGTTGCCTGGTAGCAGGAAGCACCCACAGCTTGCCTGTGAGATGGGCCAAAGATCATGTGCCTTGCATATAGAAGACCCCAGGATTCAAACCCTAGTATTTCCAGGTAGGACTGGGGAGATCTTGCCTGAAACCCCAAAAAGCCACTGCTGGTCAGAGCAGATAATACTGAGTAGTTGGACAAGTGATCTGACACACAATCAGGTGGCTGCCTATGTTTCCCTGTAGTGCTTCTGTGGCATTCAGTGTCATGAGCCCCACAGAGACATTTTGGTGGGACTGGACAGAGCAGGTAGAGCAGCGGTTCTCAACCTGTGGGTCCCCAGATGTTGTGGACTACAACTCCCATCACCCCTGAGCTCTGGCCTTGCCAGCTAGGGGTGATGGGAGTTGTAGTTCAACAACATCTGAGGACCCACAGGTTGAGAAAGGCTGAGGTAGAGGAATGAGGGGAGAACAGAAAACTGCAGGCTTTGGACTTTGCAGAGGTGCTCAGCAAACTGAGTGGGGACATTGACTAAGGAAGGGCTAAGGGGACTGGCAGAGCAGAAGCCAGCCTTGGTGCCCTGATCACTGTTTAAGAAGGAGGTTGACAAGCTGGAATGTGTGCAGAGGAGGGCCACCAGGATGATCAAGGGTCTGAAGAAGCTGGGTTTGTTTAGCCTGGAAAAGAGACTGAGAGGAGATACAATAGCCACTTTAAAATATCTTAAGGGCTTTCACATGGACAATGGAGCAAACTTGTTTTCTCATGCTCTGGAGAGTAGTCTCGGACCTAAGGCTTCAAGTTACAAGGAAGGAGATTCCGACTAAACATCAGGAAGAACTTTCTGATGGTAAGAGCTGTTCAACAGTGGAACGGTCTCCCTCTGGAGGTTATGGTCTCTCCTTCCTTGGAGGTTCTTAAGCAGAAGTTGGATGGCCGTCTGTCATGGATGCTTTAGTTGAGACTCCTGCATTGCAAGGGGTTGGACCAGATGATCCTTGGGGTTCCCTTTCAATTCTACAATTGTTTTTTAAAAATATATATTTATTAATTTAAAATAAATACATTTATGAAAAACAGACGTACATACAATCAAACAAACAAATAACAGAAAAATCAAACAAGCCACCACACTATAAGATATAAGAAGAGTAATATACCGTATTTTTCGCTCCATAAGACACTTTTTTCCTCCTAAAAAGTAAGGGGAAATGTCTGTGTGTCTTATGGAGCGAATGCGTGGTCCCTGGAGCCGAATTGCCCAGGGGCAAAAAGCAAATCGCCAATTTTGTTTTAGAAAGAGGGAAGGGGGTGTTGAAACAAAGCCACCGAGCAGCTGATCGGCAAGCGATTGGGGAGAGAGATAAGGGACTCTAGCGATAAAGGAGGCTGTGCCCACAGCATAAACCACAAAAATCATACATCCACTGTTTCATTCAGAATATTTTTTTTCTTGTTTTCCTCCTCTAAAAGCTAGGTTTCGTCTTGTGGTCAGGTATATCTTAGGGAGCGAAAAATACAGTAATTATCATCATATATACTCCTGGTAGGGAACGCAGGTGGCGCTGTGGGTTAAAGCCTCAGCCCCTAGGGCTTGCCGATTGAAAGGTCGGCGGTTCGAATCCCTGCGACGGGGTGCGCTCCCGCTGCTCGGTCCCAGCGCCTGCCAACCTAGCAGTTCGAAAGCACCTCCGGGTGCAAGTAGATAAATAGGGACCGCTTACCAGCGGGAAGGTAAACGGCGTTTCCGTGTGCGACTCTGGCTCTGGCTCTGGCCAGAGCAGCGATGTCACGCTGGCCACGTGACCCGGAAGTGTCTCCGGACAGCGCTGGCCCCTGGCCTCTTAAGTGAGATGGGCGCACAACCCCAGAGTCTGTCAAGACTGGCCCGTACGGGCAGGGGTACCTTTACCTTTATACTCCTGGTATTGAACACAATTATAAAATTTATAGAAAATAAATTTAAAACTGACTTCCAATTAATCTCACTGTACTTTGTCTATCCATTACTTTATACCACACAGTTACCCAACTCTACAGTTCTATGATTCTGTTTCACCGCAGGCCTCCTCCCACCGCTGAGAAACCTCTTCCCAGTGTGCCAGATGATAGATCAAATGACATTCCACATCATACAAGGATGTGGAATCAACTGTGCTGGGCAAACAAACTCAGTAAACCCGGCTTACTCACATGAGTGTCCACTTGCTTGCCCAGTATTATGGTGCAGGATGCCACCTGCACAAATAACTGTAACCCCCCCCCTTCAAAAGGAGAGCTTGTTGGGCTTTTTGAATGCTAGAACAACGTCTTGGCTTGCGCTAAGCCATGTATCTTGACCTCAGCTGCACCAGTTGACCTACGTTCCTTGTAAAACTAACTTATGTGCTGCAGCAACTTACACATTGAATTTTTATTTTATTTATTTCACAAAATTTATATTCTGCTGGATTGTAAAGAACCTCAAAGTGGTTTGCAAACAAAATGATAAAATTATTAGCAAAGGAAATTAAACATTCTTCAAAAATCAAAACAATAAACTTTTAAAAAAAACCCCACAGCATTCTAGATATCTGGGTAAGCTTGTCTAAACAGAAACATTTTTTATCAGGCCCTGGAAAGAGCACAGCGAAGACACCTGCCTGAGATCAATAGGCAGGGAGTTTCAAACTGTAGGTGCTGCCACACTAAAAGATTGATTTCGTACAGATGCAGAGCAGGTTATGTGGCATGTGTAACAATAGCAGTAAAAATAAATAAATGAGTTCAGGGTCTCAGTATTGTGTCTTCCAGTGGAAGCCAGGACATTCAGTAAAGCCAGAGAAACACAGTTGGTTGTCTTCACTGTGACAAAATGGCTGAGCACAGGTCACAGGAGAGATAACTTATTTTCACGTGAAAAGAAGAAGAAGGAGAAGAGTTGTGTCCCACTGGTTTTTAAAGTTTGCAATAGGAAGCAGGTTCAGGCTGAACTCCTAGCCCCACTTACCTGGGAGTAAGCCCCACAGAATTCCATGGAATTTACTTCTGAGTAGGCAGAGTTGGGCTTGCAGCCTTGGTGCGCATAGGCTGCCTTTGGCAACAAACAACACTTCAGAAATAAGAAAAGCAAAGAGACACCTGTATGCCTCAATGGCTTCCTCACACCTTGGCTGTCCCTTCATTAGCCAAAACAAACACCTTCTGCAATTCACTTCTCTGCGTGTTCTCTTTCAAAGCAAATGAAGCAGCTAACTGGCCCATCAATTAGCCATCTCCCGGCAGGGCTCTAAACCTCCACTGAGCTCCATCAGCATTAGGAAACATCAAACAAAGCGACATGAAAAAGAGTTGTTAATTACATATACTCTGAAGACTGAAAAACAAAACAAAACCAGGGGCAGGGACACCCAAATATCCTTGTGTGGTTGCCCCCCACTCCACCCCACTCAGTCCCCAACCTTTTTACAATGAGGGGTGAAGGGCAGCGTGGAGCTTGTGCTCTCATTTGCTTGTGAGCAGATCTTGGGAAGTGGTGGAATATCTGTCTTGCATGCAGAAGGTCGCAGGTTCGGTTCCTGGCATTCCTTAGGTAGGGCTGAGACCTAAAGACTACCATTGAAGGTGACCCGGAAACGACAACTAATCCAGAATGCAGCAGCTAGACTGGGCGACTGGGAGCAGCCACTGAGACCATATAACACCAGTCCTGAAAGACCTACATTGGCTCCCAGTACATTTCCGAGCACAATTCAAAGTCTTGGTGCTGACCTTTAAAGCCCTAAACAGCCTCGGCCCAGTATATCTTAAGGAGCACCTCCACCTCCATCGTTCAGCCTGGACACTGAGTTCCAGTACCGAGGGCCTTCTGGCGGTTCCCTCACTGTGAGAAGTGAAGCTACAGGGAGCCAGATGGAGGGCCTCCTCAGTAGTGGCACCCGCCCTGTGGAATGCCCTCCCATCAGGTGTCAAGGAAATAAACAACTATCTGACTTTTAGAAGACATCTGAAGGCAGCCTTGTTTAGGGAGGTTTTTAATGTTTGAAGTTTTATCACTTTATTATTAATAATATTAATATTAATATTCTGTTGGGAACTGCCCAGAGTGGCTGGGGAAACCCAGTCCAATGGACAGGTTATAAATTATTATTATTATTATTATTATTATTATTATTATTATTATTATTATTATTAACCTTGTCTGAGTTCCTGGAGAACTCATACCAGTCCCAGTAGACAATACTGAACTAGATGAAGCAGTGGTCTGATTCTCTGGGCACCAGCAATCAATAAATCACACTAAGTGAGTGAAGTTAAATCACACTGAGTGAGTTCTCTTTATTAGAAGAAACAAGGAAGGCCTGCTTAGGGGTGCCAGGCCCAATGAGTACAGCAGCTCTTCTGGGTAGCTCTTGCCCCTATCAGGCAATTGCAGAGATTAAAGGTCCCCTTCTGCCTCTGATTCTGGACTTCTCTCTTCCACAGCCTCTTCCTGCTCACTAAACCCTGTTGCTCCTTCAGCTTCCAACACCTCCTCTTCCCAGTCTTCTCCCTCTGACCAATCATCGTCACCCCACCACCAATCCTCTGGCTCTGAGCCTTCTTCCCTTGGGGGTTCCCCAGCTGGTTTCTCCCACCATTCCTCAGCATCCAGCCAGTCCATGACACAGACTCAGTATAAGCCAGGGAAAAATAAAGATAAGGTAAAGGACCCCTGTGCGGTTATGTCCAGTCAAATTTGACTATGAGGTGTGGCGCTCATCTCCACTTTCAGGCCAAGGGAGCCGGTGTTTGTCCACAGACAGTTTTCTGGGTCATGTGGCCAACAGGACTAAATCGCTTCTGGTGCATGGAACACCATGATGAGTCCCAGTGCTCATGGAAGCACCGCTTACCTTCCTGCCACAGTGGTACCTATTTATTTACTCACGCTGGTATGCTTTTGAACTGCAGAACCTGGGATAAAGCAACAGGAGCTCACCCCATCAAGTGGATTCGAACTGCCGACCTTGCAATCAGCAAACTCAAGAGGCTCAGTGGTTTGGACCACAGCGCCATCTGCATGCCTTAAGCCAGGCACGTCCAAAGTCCGTTTTGGGGGCCTAATCCGGCCCGCCGGTCGGTTTAATCTGGCCCCGTTGCAGTTTACTTCCTGGGGTAAAATCTTTAAAAAACCTCACAACTTCAACCGTAAAAAAAGGTTAATGACTTTGGTTGGTCCTTTGGTCTACCCTCATGGCCCTTCACTTCATCAAATCTGGCCCTCTTTGAAAAAAATTTGGACACCACTGCGTAAGCCAATAGTTCCTGCAGATACAGGGATTGTGAGAAGTCTTTATTCAAGCCTGTTTACACAGGCTCCACCACTGAGCCATGCTCCCCCTCCTGTGCACTCCCTGAATTTACTCCAGAGTGTTGGGGGAACCCCTAGAATAGGTTTAGGGAGTGTAGGGGGGAGGAAATAGAGAGACCTTTCTGCTGCGCTGGCAAAAAGTCCTTCAATGATACCCAAACATCTATATGCTGATGCCACCTGCCCAACAGCTGGGCCGGCCCTGATGTAAGAGCAGAACGATTCATTCATGTCTAAGTTCCCACATGTCTGAGAATGCAGATTGATGTGGGCATTACAGTTATTAATGCAATACAATTAAGCAAAAGGGGAAATGAAAAGAGAGGTAACAAAAGAGAGAAAGAGTGATGTTATTGTTTGAGACAGATATTATTTCCCTGCAGAAGAATAAATCAATTGCAATTATTGCACTTTCTGGTAAGAATTGGCATAGTTTAACGCTCTGGGTCAAACTTATTAATGAAATGAGGCACTTCTATATTTTCCTGAAATTGAACAAAGGGCAAATCCAATGACAGGTACAATGCACTGCTAATCATGCTGTATGCTTAACACTTCGAGAATTAATGAAGACCAAAGTAGCTCTCCATGATCTCTCCCCTCCCCTTTCTGCACCACCCCAGAAGAAGTGGAAAATCTGAATATGTCACTGGATTCATTTATTTTGCCCTACCTCCCTGATCTCCTCTGTACAGGGTTTTGGACACGCTCCCACAATGACCTCCAGCAGCACCTGTAATTTTATATGCAACTGAAACAAAAGGAACAACCGGGAGAGGCCCTGCTTCCTTTCCTTAATGGCTTTTGTATGAAAAACGCAAACACAAAAGCACACGCCGGATTGTTTGCATGGAAAAATGAGACCGAAGACTGATTGCCACTGAACTTGCTTCCCTTCCTGCTGGAAGCTCGGAGGGGCCGATCCAACAAGCAAGAACTGAGCGTTCAAATGCACAACATCTCTGTTCCAATTCAACCAAGCTGTTAAGTCCATGCCAAGATTGGTGCACAGTGAATTGAACCTTGTGAATGGTTTGCAACTTGAGCTGTATTAAATAGATAGGTAAACAGGTAGATAGGGACGCGGGTGGTGCTGTGGGTTAAACCACAGAGCCTAGGACTTGCCGATCAGAAGGTCGGCAGTTCGAATCCCCGCGATGGGATGAGCTCCTGTTGCTCAGTCCCTGCTCCTGCCAACCTAGCAGTTCGAAAACACATCAAAGTGCAAGTAGATAAATAGGTACCGCTCTGGCGGGAAGGTAAACGGCGTTTCCGTGCGCTGTTCTGGTTCACCAGAAGCGACTTAGTCATGCTAGCCACATGACCTGGAAGCTGTACGCCGGCTCCCTTGGCCAGTAAAGCGAGATGAGCGCCGCAACCCCAGAGTTGGTCAAGACTGGACCTAATGGTCAGGGGTCCCTTTACCTTTACCTTTAAACAGGTAGATAGATTAAAGTTGTGCACAGTGCCCTCCTAGATGTACTCCATGGGTCTAATCCAAGTTGCCACCAAGGGCCAAGCTGGAGACCACCCACTCCACCTTGGATCCAGTCCCAAATTAGTTTGGAAGTGGGACTGATGTTCAGTTAATGCAAAATCACCCAGATTTACACATAATTGGATGCCACATCCTATGATGGACCAGCTGGCCGTTGGCCAGATTCAGCGGGACTCCTCTTATGTTCTTTTGATCAAAATTACATTTGCATACATGTGCATTTTTACAGATTTCTTTTTCCCAAAACAAAAATAATTGTGGTTTGAAGTGAAATCAGAAAAGAGCTAGACCGATCTGTCCATCTTTAGGAGGAAATTGGAATTGTGGAAGACTGCTGATTGCAACTCTGCCGCTACTTACAAAATAATTTATTTCCATAATTCCCCTGCTGAAATAATCTAAAAATGCCTCCCTGCACTTTTTCAGCCAGCAGACAAGCCCAAGGGAGGGGTGTGGGGGTTCCCCCCTGGGCCCTAATTTTCATAGCATGCAACAACAGCATAAGGAATTTTGCCAAGGAGAAGCAAGCAGTGCAGCAATAAAACTGCTGGCACATTTGCAGAGCTAAGCAAGGTGCAGTATGGTTTCAAACTGGATGAGGGAACTGCGTGTTGCGATTCCTGCTTTTCCAGGGGTTGGAGTAGATGACCCGCATGGCCCCTTCCAGCTCAACACTTCTATAATTCTATGATTCCCATGCTGCACAATGGATGTGTCTATGAATGTCATGGTCCTTTGGTTATGAAGGGGAAAATTGTTAATGGGAATGTTATTTTCTTTTATTGCGTGGACAGGCGGAGTCCCCCAAAACCCTGGGAGGCCCCCGTGTGGAATAATGACTCAAGACAACGTGCTATGGGATTAAAATTGGCCACAACTTTATTATTGAACATATGTGTAATGGTTCTAGGGGTTGCTTGTGCGTAAATCGGCGCCACCCTTGGCTGGGTTACCTGGGTGAACCCTTTCTCTCCGGAGAGCCACTCACCTGTGGCTGTCTCAATCGCTGGCAGAATCCGTCAGTGGGCGTTTCTTGAACTTCTTCCAGCAAAGAAGCTCTTTGACGCCTAGTCTCCGCCTACTCTCCCTGTGCGGAAGCCTTCTGCGCAGGAAGGGTGTGGGCAGCGGAGGACCCGTGCTCTCCCCGCTGGTCTCCAGTGAGGAGTCATGGAGCGCCCTCGCCGATTCCCCCATCTGCCCCCCTTCTCCACTGGTGCTACGCTGATTTCCTTCCCCAGAAGATGGGCTGCCTCTCTCCCTCCTGGGACGCTCTCTGGAATCCCTCTGGAGCCCTCCCTCTCCCTCTGGCTCTGATGGCAGTTCCCTGACAATATGTTCAAACAGAGAGAGCCCACCCCCGTTATGCCACCGTCACAGGGGAGAGCAATGACAACCTCTCAGCGTACGGCCAAAGCCTCCCCTCAAAACAACCCCTTTAACTGGGAACCCTGGTATCGCTGCCGCAAGGAGAAGGGGGGGGGCATGAGTCACTGCTACACGCCTACCCCCAATTTAGGGAAGATAGACTAAAGGATTCCGCCCAAGGCCTGATACCACCAAAGTTGTGATGTTTTGCTACGGGAAAGGCAAACCTGCCAATGCAGAGGAATTCCTTTCTGGCCCTTCAACAGCGACCCTGACATAGCAGCACCCGCGTACCTATGGAGAAAAGGTTAACCTGCAAAAGAAGTTTTAACTGAGGGTGGGTAGGGTGGGAGAAGCTCTGGAGCCAACTGAGTATTCCCAGGTAAGATCATCCCCCTATTGTGTGGGCAGGGTGGTCCCTCCCCCTACCTGGCCTGATCACCTTGGCAACGCCTCCCCAGGCGGGATTGGGCAACTGGCTGAGGGAGGCGGAGACCTCCAGGTATCCCACCTGGGGAAGGTGAAGCTAAGCCTGTGCTAATGGTGCTGTACAGGGTCCAGGGGGCTATGCGCGACCTCACAAAGGGCGCCCCCCATTTAATGTGAGGAGCGGTCATTTTCACAGGCATGCACAGGTGTCTGATGAAGGCAGGTTTGAAATGCACTGGGTAATCCATGCAATTTTTTATTAAAGATGGTTTTATAAATGTGAAAGGGCCATAGCCACTAGTGGAGGCATGTGGGGAGCACAACTACTCACATGACTTCCATCGCAGGGGTTGAACTAGATGACCCTTGGGTACCTTCCAGCTCTGTGATTCTATGTTGCTGTCACTTACTGGGAGATAAAGGTGGATGGGTGAGACAACAGCAGTGCAAACACAGCAACAGAGCCCATCTACCGCTGCCAGTGCTGGCATGTGTTTGTGTTTGTGCCGTGTTGAACTGGTCCCCAGTTGCTCCTCCTCCTCTACATCCCAGGAAGCAGCAGCAAAGTGGCTGGCTGGAGGTCAGCTGAGAAGCAGCTCCCCATTATGCCACCTACTACTGAGCATAGCTCAGGGGTTGACAGATGATCTATTGACATTGATGCCAAAATCCAGAATCTCCTGAGCTCTGCGAGTGCGGCTTTCTCCTGATTGAAGCGTAGAGTGTTTGAGGACCGGGACATTCGCAGGGAAACCAAAATACTTGTTTACAAAGCTATTGTTCTACCAACCTTACTGTATGCTTGTGAAACGTGGACCACTTATAAATGCCCTCTCCAACTCCTTGAAAGATTCCATCAAAGGTGTCTCCAAAAAAATTTGACACTTCAATTGGGAAGACAGGCAAACTAATGCCAGTGTACTGGAAGAAGCAAAGATCACCAGTGTCGAAGCAATGATTCTTTAACATCAACTTTGTTGGACTGGTCATGTTGTGCAGATGCCTGATTATCTTCCAAAGCAACTCTATTCCAAACTTAAAAATGGAAAGCATAATGCTGGTGGTCAACAAAAGTGGTTTAAAGACTCTCTTAAGGCAGATCTTAAAAAATGCAGTATAAACACTGACAACTGGGAAACACTGGCCTGCGAGCGCTCCAGTTGGAGAACAACCTTTACCAAAGGTGTCATGGGCTTTGAAGAAGCACAAACTCAGGGTGAAAGGGAGAAATGAGCTAAGAGGAAGGCACATTTGGCAAAGCCGCACCGTGATCAACTCCCGCCCGGAAACCTATGTCCCTACTGTGGAAGGACGTGTGAATTCAGAATTGGCCTCCACAGTCACTTACGGACTGCCCACTTTCCACCTTAGAGCAGATTTATGCCACAAGGTGCCAGAGGAAGGCACTGGACATAGTAAAAGATCCATCACATCCTGGTCACTGTCTCTTCGAGCTCCTACCGTCGGGACGGAGATACAGGACGATGAAGACAAGAACGAGCCGTCTCAAGAACAGCTTCTTCTCCAGAGCGATCTCGGCCCTGAATGGGAAACCTGGACTTTGAAAGTCATCTAATCTTCCTTGCTGTATTATATTGTATTGTTTTAATTAGTGTTTTTATAGTTGTTCTGGTTTTGTGTGGAGTGCCCTACCTGGGTGGATGGAGCAGCCAAGTAAATTTCGTTGTCCCTGAGAGGGGGCAATGACAATAAAGATATTATTATTATTTATTATTTATTATTATTATTATTAAGACCATGTTCATGGAAGACAATCTTACTTGGCTACAAGTGATTGCCAAAGAAGAAGAGTACAGATGCAGCAGATCTCAAGCTGAACCCCAGCAGTGTCTGATTAAAAATGATCTTAGTCAGCAGGCTGGGGAGTGATCCCGCCTTTGCCAGTCAGAGGAGGCAAAAATGCATCTGATGGATGAGTGACTTGACGCAAAGGGGGGGGGGAGTAACTTCATATGTTTAAAAGGTATCAGTTCACCATGGAGGCCATGTTCCCCCAAACAGCAGGTAAGTTTGCAAACCAGAGTCTGGAGCGGACCACCTCAGTCTGCAGGAAGGAGCTCCACACAATTGAAGACTCCTGCATACAAAACAAATTTCAGAGCACAGGAGATGACCATGTCAAGGAGATGTGTTGTAGTTGCATTCAGACACAGGTCTCCTATCTCATCTCTGGAAATGAAGTGTGAGCTTTTTTGAGAAGTGGCCAGCACAGAACAGCCTCCAGCCATCATTGGTTTTGCTGTCCAATGAACTGCAGTTTAGAGTTTAGAGTTGATTTGCATGATTTACTGTGCATGTGTTCTCTTACTTCCAAAGAGCAGAATTATCCTCTGCAACCTGTGTAATATCATTCGTGGAATCCCAATCAGCCTGCTCTACCTCCCACCCCGCCACATACTCATCAATAGCCAAGCTGTGCTGTTTGGTAACCAGAATATATTGTAGGGAGGGACTGATAAGTACATCAAGCATCACAAACAGACTAAGCAAAAATGATCTTACTTCCTCCTCGCATTTCTCTAAAAACAATGGACCTCTCTGACCAGATGCAGGCAGCAGGCAGATTTTAAATCTTTGGGCTTGTCTTCACTTTGGCATGTGCCTTGCTGACAAAGGTCTGAGCAGTTTTCCACTTGACCCACATTCTAAGCACGGGTCTGAGTGGTTTTTCCCTTGCCCCACTCCTCTCCCATGGAAAACCCTCTCTTTAGTATTATATTGGAGCAAACATCAACCCGGAGAAAACCCAAATTGCTGTTTGCTCCAATTGAGCACCAAAGAGCAGTTTTCCTCGGGGGGGGGGAGGGGGAGGACACCGGGGAACAAGTGTGGAGAAGCCCCACATGCTCTGCAGTGCTTTTAAATAAATAAAGTTTTAGAAATAGGGATTGGGGAGGAAATTGGTTCCATTTGCATTATGAACCTACTTAATCTGCGCTTCCTGAACAACGTACCAATCAAAACAGCAATTCTTCAGCATCTCACGCCTCCAAATTTTGCAGTGCAGTTCTCTGAGCCAAGTCAAGTGTATAAAAATTAGGTACGCACACACTAACACAATTACAGAAACCCCAGTATGGGACCATCTTGCAAATAGCCCCTAGCCTCCTCACACCTCACCCCACCAACAACCCCAGATTGCTGTGGGAGGCTGAAATGTCTGGGGGAGCTCTGGGATGTCTGAACCTGACTCAGGTGAAGTCTTGGTGCCCCCCGCAGTTCTGTTTGAGATTCGGGGTTTGGCCAAATACAGGACACAGCCCTATCGAAAATGCACGTATTAGAGTAAAATATACATCAATATGCACAAAATACATATATAAGTGAAAATAATAAATAAATAAATAAATAAATAAATGCTTTGTATTATGGAAACCTGTTTTGTTAAAATGTGTGCATTGGGACAAAGGGTAAAGGTAAAGGGACCCCTGACTGTTAGGTCCAGTCACGGACGACTCTGGGGTTGCGGTGTTCATCTCGCTTTACTGGCCAAGGGAGCCGATGTACAGCTTCTGGGTCATGTGGCCAGCATGACTAAGCTGCTTCTGGCGAAACCAGAGCAGCACACGGACATGCTGTTTACCTTCCCGCTGGAGCGGTACCTATTTATCTACTTGCATTTTGATGTGCTTTCGAACTGCTAGGTTGGCAGGAGCAGGGACCGAGCAACGGGAGCTCACGCCGTCGTGGGGATTCAAACCACTGACCTTCTGACTGGCAAGTCCTAGGCTCTGTGGTTTAACCCACAGCGCCACCCGCATTGGGACAAATCTACCCCTAAATGCTGATAATTTTTAATGAGAACTTAAAATCATCGTCATCACAAGTTGATCTGGAAATGTCATGAACTGAATTCAAGACTGGAAAACTGAGATATTGAGAGAAACTTGACAGATTCAACCTTCCCTATACAAAAGAAGCAACTTTGCGATTGATATTAAAAAAGCATCTATCTCTTCCATTCCATCCCACCACCAAACTTGTGAATATGGCTAATGCCTTATGCAGTGTGGGAAATAAAAAATGTTTCATTCATAGAATCATAGGGTTGAAAAGTACCCCCAACGGTGATCTAGTCCAGCCCCCTGCAATACAGGAATTTCAGCACACAGCTCCCCATCCAATTATGAAACCATACTGGGCCCTGCTTAGCTTTGCAAATGTGCTGGCAGTTTTATTGCTGCACCACTAGGAGGGTACAAAGGGCAAGCTTTGTGAATGTGGCTGTTTCAACTGTGTGCTTGGAGCTCAGCCTTTGTTGCCAGTCTGAGCAGATGTGACCTCAGAGATTTGAGTTGCTCTTTTATCTTTTTCATTTCTTCACACAGGAGCACAGTGAACTCACCACCTTAGACAGTTACACAGAGGAAAGCAGGCAGATTCCTGCCTCCTAGGAGCTTACAATCCCGCTGAGGCATGGGAGGTGGAGGGCTAATGGATAGAGAAGGAAGGCAAGACTAAGGAGGCATGAGTTGCACATTCTTAAAATTGTGTTTCTCAGTTTGGAATGAGGAGTAAGGGGATAAACCGAAGGCTGCTGGGGGGGATAGGATAGACTTTGAGGGAGAATTTGAAGAAAAGGATAGCTGGTCATAATTTGCACCACTGGGAAACTCCCAATTTTGCACCCACACCCAGAAAAGAGAGGCAAGGCACAACATTTATTGTTGTTGTTGTTGTTTAATCATTTAGTTGTGTCCGACTCTTCGTGACCCCATGGACCAGAGAACGCCAGGCACTCCTGTCCTCCACTGCCCCCTGCAGCTTGGTCAGACTCATGCTGGTAACCTCGAAAACACTATCCAACCATCTCGTCCCCTGTTGTCCCCTTCTCCTTGTGCCCTCCATCTTTCCCAACATCAGGGTCTTCTCCAGGGAGTCTTCTCTTCTCATGAGGTGGCCAAAGTACTGGAGCCTCAGCTTCAGGATCTGTCCTTCCAGTGAGCACTCAGGGCTGATTTCCTTCAGAATGGAGAGGTTTGATCTTCTTGCAGTCCATGGGACTCTCAAGAGTCTCCTCCAGCACCATAATTCAAAAGCATCAATTCTTCGGCGATCAGCCTTCTTTATGGTCCAGCTCTCACTTCCATACATCACTACTGGGAAAACCATAGCTTTAACTATACAACATTTATTAGTATTTAACATAACAAGGAAACCTGATAGCTCATAACAGTGTGGGAAGACTTCCTTTTTATTCTTTAAAAGTTCAGAAATATGCTTCTATATCATCATTTAATCAGGTTGGTATAACGCCGTTATCTCATTGCTGCATTGTAAAAGTGCCTATTTAATCAAAAAGCTGAAAATAAATGGAGAGAGAGAAAAAGAGATACGGTTAAATGAAGAAGGTCATCAAAACAAGTATCATCAATCCATCTGTTTGAATATTATGAACCTATTGATATCTGAGAAAAGGAGGCTATATAAAACTAAATGCCTAAATGAGAAAAAGAAAGAAAGAAGAAAAGGGGAAACAAGCACATTTAGATAAATTGTTTTTTTTAAAAAATAAGGATATTTAAATCTGTAGATAAAAGGAGCTGTGTGAGGTAGGCTCGGGCCGGTCACTGCCTCTCAGCCTAACCAACCTCCCATGGTTGTTGTGAGGATAAAATGGGAAGAACTGTGTAAATCACCTTGAGTTCCTCAGAGGAAAGGTGGGATAGAAATGCAAATAAACTAACAAATGAATAAATAATAAAAATTAATCTGGAAAAAAAATCTATGGAAAGGAAGCTGTGCTGGAAGACACTTTCTAACCTGTGGTCCTCCTTGCTAGACTACAACTCCCAGTCTTGCACACTGGAGCTGATAGTTGTCTGGAGGGCCATAAGTTCTTCATCCCTGCCCTAAGGCAAAGTATCTAGGGCAAGCCAGAGTGTCGTCTTCTTCTTTGGCGATTCCTTGTAGCCAAGTAAGGTTATCTTCCATAAACACGGTTTTAACAATGAGTCCATAAGTGACTGTGAAGACCAATTCTGGATCCACACGTCCTTCCACAGTGGGGACATTGGCGGGAGTTGATCATGGTGTGGATTTGCCAAGTATGCCTTCCTCTTAGCATGTTTCTCTCTTGCGTCCTGAGTTTGAGTGTCTTCATTTTTATATATATATAATTTTTATTGATTTTCCAACATAAATTTAAAACAAAATAATATACACACATAGACATACAAAAACATATAAACAAGTATAATTTCAAATCCTCTTTTTCATAAACCTTCTTTCTCGGACTTCCCCTTACCTCCCCCTCTCTGCATCCTTGTTTTAATTTTTTTCAACAACCCTTCGCTCTAATTAAATAATAGCTTATTTTCTTTTTCAATTTCTTCTCCTAATTCATCAATCAATTACAGCTATAATTCTGTTTTTTCCTTTCCCTTGACATTTTAGCACTCATCAATTTTACAACAGTTCTTAAGATATACTTTAAATTTCTTCCAATCTTCTTCCACCGTCTCTTTCTCTTGGTCACGGATTCTGCCAGTCATTTCTGCCAGTCCCATAAAGTCAATCACTTTCATCTGCCATTCTTCCAATGTGGGTAGTTCTTGTGTCTTCCAATACTTTGCTAAAAGAATCCTTGCTGCTGTGGTGGAATACATAAAAAATGTCCTATCCTTCCTTGACACCAATTGGCTGACCATGCCCAAAAGAAATGCCTCTGGTTTCTTATGAAAAGTACATTTAAGTACCTTCTTAATTTCATTATAAATCATTTCCCATACATGCCGTAAATTTTATGCCGGTGGTCCATAACTGTTCCCAGTCAGCAAACATAATATCATGACCAATGTCTTGTGCCCACTTAATCATAGCTGATTTAACTGTCTCATCTAGTGTATTCCACTTCAACAACAGGTTATACATTCTTGATAAATTCTTAGTATTGTGTTCTAACAGTTCTGTTTCTAGTTTTGATTTCTCCACTTGGAAGCCAATTTTCCTGTCTTGATTAAACACCTCCAGTATTTGATAGTAATGAAGCCAGTCTCGTATCTTGGACTTTATTTTCTCAAAACTCTGTAATTTAATTTTTCCACTCTCTTGCTCTAAAATTTCACAATATTTTGGCCATTTAGATTCCATATTAAGATTCTTCACCCCCTTAGCCTCCATTGGTGATAACCACCTAGGAGTTTTATTTTCCAACAAATCCTTGTATCGAATCCAAACATTGTATAATGCTTTCCTAACAATATGGTTTTTGAATCCTTTATGAACTTTAACCTTGTCATACCATATATATGCATGCCAACCAAATCTGTTATCAAATCCTTCCAAATCCAGAATGTCTGTATTCTCAAGAAGTAGCCAGTCTTTCAACCAGCAGAAAGCTGCCGATTCATAGTACAATCTTAAGTCCGGCAGGGCAAACCCCCCTCTATCTTTTGCATCAGTTAATATCTTAAATTTTATTCTGGGCTTTTTGCCCTGCCAGACAAATTTAGATATATCTTTCTGCCACTTCTTGAAGCAGTCCAATCTGTCCACAATCTGTAATGTCTGAAACAAAAATAACATTCTAGGCAATACATTCATCTTAATTACAGCAATTCGGCCTAACAAGGAAAGCCTCAAATTTGACCATATTTCTAGATCTTTCTTTACCTCTGTCCAACATTTGTCGTAGTTGTCTTTAAATAAATTCACATTTTTAGATGTCATGTTAATCCCCAAATATTTCACTTTCTTTGCCACCATTAACCCAGTTTCGCTTTGAAACCTCTCTCTTTCAACATTTGTTAGATTTTTCTCCAAGACTTTGGTTTTTTGCTTGTTCAGCTTAAATCCTGCTACCTGACCAAAAACTTGAATTAGTTCTAAAACTCTTTTCGTACTAGTGTCTGGCTCTTGTAGAGTCAATACTAAGTCATCTGCAAATGCCCTCAGTTTATATTGTTTGGCTCCGACCTGAATTCCTTTAACCAGCTGGTCCCCCCTGATCATATTCAACAAAACTTCCAGGACTGATATAAAAAGTAATGGGGATATTGGGCACCCCTGTCGTGTCCCTTTTTCTATAAGAAGTTCTTCAGTAACCACATTATTTACAATTAACTTTGCTTTTTGTTCAGAGTATATTGCACCTATACCATTTTCAAACCTTTGACCTACCCCCATCCCGTGGAGATTCTTCTTCATAAAACTCCAAGAAATATTGTCAAAAGCTTTCTCCGCATCCACAAATATTAAAACCGCCTTCGTGTTAATATTAACTGTTAACAATTCCATAATGTCAATTATATTCCTTACGTTATCTGACATATGTCTCCCTGGGAGAAAACCTGCTTGGTCCTTATGAATCTCCTCCACCAACACCTTCTTCAATCTTTTTGCTAAAATGTCAGCAAATATTTTGTAATCCACATTAAGTAATGATATAGGGCGGTAGTTCTTAATCTGATTTTTTTCAGTCTCAGTCTTTGGCATAAGTGTAATAAATGCTTCTTTCCACACTTCGGGTGCCTTTTTCCCCTCTAAAATTTCATTACAGACCTCCTTCAACGGTTGTACTAACCATTCCTTCAAAGCTTTATAATATCTGGAGGTTAGTCCATCTGGTCCTGGAGATTTACCTAATTGCATATTTTGGATGGCACCCTCTATTTCTTGTTCTGTTATTTTCTCATTCAAAACCATCATACTTTGTTGTGAGATTTTTTGTAATCCATGTTTCTTAAGAAAATCTTCTATTTCTCCTTCATTTTCCGGCCCTCGTGCATATAGTCTTCTGAAATAACTCTGAAAACAATTACTAATCTCATTTGGTTTGTAGATGTTCTTTCCTTCCACCTCCAAACTTGTAACTGTATTCAATTTTTGTCTCTTCTTCAATTGCCATGCTAGAAGTTTCCCGCATTTATCTGCTGATTCAAATGTCCTTTGTCTCCTTTGCTTAATTTTCCATTCTATCTCTTAGTTCATCAGTTCCATATACTGCATCTGGTAAAACTTAATTTCTCTCAAAATTTCATGAGACTTTGGTTTAGACCTCAATTTCTTTTCTCCTTCTTTTATTTTTTCCAAAATCTTATCTTTCTTCTCATTTTGTTTCTTCCTCTTTAAAGAGTTCTGTTGTATTAGGAAACCTCGCATCATGGCCTTACTTGCATCCCAAATCACTCTTTTCTCGACGTCTGTCTTCAGATTTATCTCAAAGTAGTCCTTCAAAGTTTTTTGGGCCTTTTTGTAAATCTCATCATCTCTGAATAGGGTGTCATTCATTCTCCATCTAAAGGAGCCAGCTGTTGTTAGTTTCATCTCCATCTTAACAGCGTTATGGTCGGAGCATGTCTTTGGGCAGATTTCTACTTTTTTTATCTTTGGAGCCATTCCACTAGAAACCCATATTTGGTCTATTCTTGTCCATGTCATTTGTGCTTCAGAAAAGAAGGTTCCCTCTCTCTCCAGAGGGTTCCTTGTTCTCCAAATATCTATCAAGTCCATATTTTCAGTCATTTCAAAGAAGGTCTTAGGTAGTCTCCCATCCTTAGAGACCACCTGTCTTTGTGCTTTGTCCATATTTGTAGAAACCACGCCATTCATATCTCCTAGCAAAATTACATTGTAATCCAAATAGTCCATTAAAGTCTCATGCAACTTCTTAAAAAATTCTGCCTTCCCTTCATTTGGTGCATAGATCCCAACTGTCAAAAAATTTTCTCACTGAACTTGTATCTCGATTGCCAAAAATCTTCCTTGTTCATCTTTAAAGATCAATTTTGGGACCAACTTCTCCTTTGCATAGATCACCACTCCTCTTTTCTTAACTTTATCTGATGAAATGAATTCCTGTCCTAATCTTCTATTTATAAGCAATTTTCTGTGTGCCCTTGTCACATGAGTCTCTTGTAAACAAATCAGGTCCAATTGTTCTCTTTTCAAAATATGAAAAACCTCACGCCTTTTTCTGGGAAGGTTCAATCCGTTACAATTCCAGCTTAGAAATTGCAGAGCCATTGCTGTTTAATTAGTTACTCTCCAGCTGCTCCCTGCAGCTGTTCTTCTTCCGTTGGTGATTTGAGTCCAAATGTTAAGTTCCCAAGATCTGCTTCAGAAGTCAGTTCCACCACTCCTTTCTGAAGGTCCTCCTCGTTTCTTTCCAAAAATTGTTCTTTGTCTTGTACTGTTCTTATTTTAACTTTCTTTCCTTTGTAATTAAAAGACAAACCTTGTGGAAATTCCCACCTAAAAGGTAGATTGTTCTTTTTCAGTAAGTAAACCAGATTCTTGTAATGAGTTCTTGCCTCCAGAATGTATTTAGGAATGTCCTTGTAAATTTGCACGTAGGTATCTTCGATCTCTAAGGTTCTCTGATAATGTAGATTTAATATTTTATCTCTTTCCTCTTTAGATCTCAAAGTTATCAGGCAGTCCCTTGGGTTCTTTCTGTTTTGCCTCCTGCCCAATCTGAAGGCAGCTGTTATCTTAAATTCTTCTCCCTCTGAGTTTACCTGCCAAAATTCTGAAAATTCTTTTGTGAGAAAGTCCACTAGGTTGTCCTCTTCACTTTCAGGGACTAATCTTAATCTCAAATTCCTCTCCTTCCTCTGCATCTCCCACAAAGACAAGGCCACCTCATGTTCATCCAACTTTTTACAGACTGGTGCTAATTTTTCCTGTGTAGTTTCTGCAGTAGTTTTCGCTTCCTCGGCAATTTTTCGGGTTGTAGCGTTTTCTTCAATCAGTTTATTTATGGTTTCTATATTAGATGTAATACTTTTAGTATTCAAGTCTAATTTTGTTGAAAGTTCTGTCAACTGTTTGGTATTTTCTGTGCTCTGCTTTGTCAAATTTTCTAAAGATTCATTTATTTTAAGTAATGCTTGTGTCACTGGATCCATAGATATATTTGTCACTTTTTCCTGCCCAGCTGCACCTGTTGGCAGTGTGCTTGATATTGAGCCCCTTTTCTTTTGTGCAGCTTTAGCTTTAGATCTTGTTGCTATCTCTTCTGCTGGGCCGCTCATGTCCCAAGGTCGTTCCCACAGGAGCAGCTTTTAAATGGAAAAATCCACTGACTTGTTTTTTTTTTTACAGTCTGTATTGCAGCTGTTACCCTTCAACCCTCCAGAGGGAGTAATTCAATGTATCCAGTAAGCAGAAAAAACAAAGAAACAAGAAATCCCCAAGGAGAGAAAGTTTCTGGCAACAGTCTTCCAATATGTACAAACTATCAGTTTGTAGTTTCAATAAAGTCCCAAACTTGTATCTAATAAAGTCTCAGCTTTGCAACAAATCTTATCTGACAGTTCACCGTCTCCGTGCTTCACTCAGGCAGTCCGTTCCCAGAGTCTAAGACAGCAGAAAGCTTTTCTCCTTTACTTTTTTCTTTCATGCAGGTTAAACCAAATCCACCTCTCTTCCCCCCTTGCTCCTGCTTGCTAGGGGGAAATTTAAGTTCAATGTCAAATTTAGGCAGTTCAAATTTACTTTTCTTCTAATTACAGCTTTGTAGTTCCGTTGCTTTAGTTATCATGCAGTCCGGAGAAGGCAGACTTCCTTTATTTTTGCCTTTCCTGTTTTTGGCCAAATTTCAAAGAAGATTTTAAAAGTCCCAGTAAGCTTTCCAATCCTACTTACGGGTGTTCAATTTCAGTTCCAGATTTGAGGAAGGAATCGGCACTCTCCGCTTATGGCGACGTGGCTTCACTCCACGGGCTGGGTAGCGACTCTCAGCACCGCGCACCCCCGATGCCACTCCGGAGCCTTTAAAAAGGCTCCTTTACAGTAAAGGGGGGCGCAAATGGTGCCCGCCGAGTATCCTTGTTCACAGGCTTCCGCGCCTGTGATTTTAGGGGTCCCCGCTTCGCCGTAGTGGTCAGACCCGAACTCGTGAAGCAGTCCTCCTCCGTAGCTCGAAGGGAGGACCGCCATTAAGCGCTGGAGCCGACCGGAAGTCTCCGAGTTTGAGTGTCTTCAAAGCCCCTGACACCTTTGGTAAAGGCTGTTCTCCAAGTGGAGCACTTGCAGGCAAGTGTTTCCCAGTTGTTGTTGTTTATACTACATTTTTTAAGATTTGCCTTGAGAGAGTCTTTAAACCTCTTCTGTTGACCACCAGCATTACGCTTTCCATTGTTAAGTTTGGAATAGAGTAGTTGCTTTGGAAGACGATAATCAGGCATCCGCACATGACCAGTCCAACGAAGTTGATGTTGAAGAATCATTGCTTCAACACTGGTAGCAGTGAGCTGAGAGCTTCTGCCCTCAACTGGCCATACATCTTCTGGAGTTGTGGAAAGCCCTCACAGCTCTGGGTGCAACAGCTTTGTGTGACAGGGGGCTGCCAGGGTGATGGCCCTGGGGACATTCTTCTGGGAGGTGCCTCATGCCGCCCTTCCAGCCCTGTGCCACTCTGCAAGGCTGGGATCATTCTGATCAGATCCTAGCCTTACTCTGGGCTGGCAGGGTGACATGAGGAGGACACAACAGCCATTTTTCCTTCAATCCCAGCCTTGCCCTCACTTTGCAAGGCTGGGATTGAACAGCGCATGGTTGTTGTGTCCTCCTCACCCCACCCACGGGCATCAGGGAGATTCACCCAGTAAGGGACACATTGACCAGCTGGGCTCCCTCCCGCACAGGTGTGCAGGCAGCGCAGCATGGCCCCACTTGGCTCCAGGGGGTGGCACTCCAGTCATGTCAGCAGTAAGGGCTGGGCTGGCATGGTGAGCTCCTTTCACCCTCCGTGCCCTACCACCTGGTGGGCACATGTGTCCTGGGCACCAGCAAACCACGCTATTCTGCTGTCTGGATGAGTAACCCAGACCTGTCCTCATGGTGGGATCTTCTCCCTAGCCTGGGTCCCCAAAACACGGTGCCTCTGGGTTGCTGTTGTCATTATAGTAGCATTTGGGACTTTCTAGTTTTGAGAAAAGGTGAGTTAAGAGGCAACATGAGAGAAGTTTGTAAAATTATTTGGCATCCAATGAAGCTGATTTATTTATTTAAAATGGATTTATTCACACAGCATCGCTTAGAGAGTTTTGTGATTCAGTGGTTTATAAATCTTTCTAAATAAGTAAGGATTTCTAAATGAATCACCCACTAGTGCCCAGAGAACTTACAGTTTATTCACTGGTCTTAGTATTCTCATGGCCTCTCAACAACCACGTTCCACATTTTGGTCTGGGTTGTGTGCAGGAAGCTACACCAGTTGGCTGGGTTATCGTTCTGAGGGGTGGATGCTAAATTTAAAAGGAAAGCTCTCTGTAAGGTATCAAGCCACCTGGGATGATAACCTTTGACCTTTCACCTCCTGTGACACTGGACTTAATGAGCACACTTATCTGGCCTGCCAAACATAACACGATACAGATGTGAAGTTTGCATTGTTGGCAAATTGGCTGGGAAGATCTGAGCCAGTTGTTGCGGGGGGTACCTGATACCTGCCTATCAGTTGCAAATGTTGCAGTAGGAGGAAAAGATTGCATAGATTTTTAGACAGAGGTGCAAGATGAAAAACTGGATTTGACCACTGCCTTTCACGAAACTTGTTGTGCTATTGTATTGAGTTTGATTTCTCTAATAGGTTTCTGAGACCATTTCACACATGATTACTGACATAAGGCTGCCAACGAGTGTACACTCATAGAATCATAGAACTGTAGCGTTGGAAGGGACACCGTGTCATCTAGTCCAATGCCCTGTGGAGCTAACAGGCAGAGGCAGATTTCGGGCAGTACAATTGATTCCGCTGAACTGGGTGCAGAGCCTAGGAAGTGCTGAAGAGTGTCACAACTATGACTTAGTGAACTGAGCAGAACAAGAGGCGAGAGGCAGGGAGGTGCCAAATGTGAAGTTTGCACAGGGTGTGTGCTGGGCCCAGAGGTAACCTGAGCAACGCGGTCCAGGTCCAGTCCCAAATCCAAGGGTTCCACGAGGAGTCAGTCCGACAGGGCCAAGGCAGGACACAAGGCAGGAAACCAGGCAAGGTCAGGTACGGGGTCTCAGGCAGGTTCTGGCAAACAGCAATGTTGCTCCCGCAACCTAGGGCGGGGGTCCGACAGCCTTTTCTCTCTGTCGGGGTAACGGCCGGTCCTGATCCCCCGTTGACTCACCTCCCTGTCTCGCCCAAAGGCGAGCACTCCTCCTGCAAGTACTCAGGTCTCTCCTTCTCTCCGACCTTAGTCTCTGCAGCTCGGGAGATGTCGGTGGGTTACCAGACCCAGAGGCCGCCTCAGGCTCTCCTGACCCAACTGGTAGTAGAGCAGCTGTAAGTGATTGCCCAGCTGGAGGCAACGAGGTAATCCCCACATCTGGAGCCAGGGCAGGCTCAGGCCCCTGACCTGGCCCAGCTGGTGCTTGTTGCAGGGGAACCTGTGCAGACTGGGGCTCTTCAGAATCAGGCCCCAGACTTAGTTCAGATGCTGCCTGAGGCAAAGGATCCAGTGCGGACTGAGACTCCTCTGGTTCCGAATCCGAGCCCAAGTCCCAGGCCATCACAGGGTGCTGCCGAAATTCAAAAGACCCAAGTCTGCCCTGCTACTGTAGCCACTTACAGTTCTGTACATACCTTTCCTGGCACACCTATTTACAAACATTAATTAATTAAATTTGCATATTTCAGCATACAATTAAGAAATCTTAGGAGTGTACATAACCCCAAATGTGTGAATTGCATCTGGGCCCTTGACTGTGGTAGTGGAGTGCATTGATTATGTCCTGGTTACATTGTCAGGCCTTTGAAATCATAAAATTATAGAGTTGGAAGGGACCCCAGGGGTCATCTAGTCCAACCCCCCAGCAATGCAGGAAGAAATGTTGGACTGTATTTGCTTGGATCAGATCTATGAAACCCCTCGATGAAATCTGTACATCACTGATATCTTTTCAGTTTATAGATTCATTGGCTGGCTGGGTGCCCTTTGGATAAATTAAGATGATGGGCAGCCCCTGCAATGGGAGCTGAGCTTGGCTCCCATTCAAAAACAGCACTGTGGCAAAAATGTTGTCTAGGGGGCTGGCAGGAGGGTGATGAGCTGTGCTGTAGCTGCAGCAATACTGCATGGTTGAGGCCACGTCAAAGCCATTCGGGTCAGTGGTGCATCAGCAGCAACATATCGAAGGCAGCTGAAGTCTGGCACAGGCCCTGATCAGATCCAAGGGACCCAGGAGATCCAGGTCACAAAGACATCAAGGGCTTGTCCACAATTCTGTGTGTCCCCTGCCTAGAAAGAGAAGAAGAAGAAGAAGAAGAAGAAGAAGAAGGAGGAGGAGGAGGAGGAGGAGGAGGAGGAGGAGGAGGAGGAGAGGAGGAGTTTGGATTTGATATCCTGCTTTATCACTACCTGAAGGAGTCTCAAAGCAGCTAATATTCTCCTTTCCCTTCCTCCCCCACAACAAACACTCTGTGAAGTGAGTGAGGCTGAAAAACCTCAGAGAATTGTGACTAGCCCAAGGTCACCCAGCAGCTGCATGTGGAGGAGCAGAGACGCGAACCCAGTTCACCAGATTACGAGTCCAGTGCTCTTAACTACTACACCACACTGGCACCCATTTCATTCATTACAAGCAGAGAAGGTCCTCTCCCCTCTCCCCTCTGTTGTAGAGATTGTCTAGTCTATAATACAAGCACCTCACACATCATGGTCAACCAACATCCGAGATTCTGCAGCAGTTTTGATTTTATTTGATTTATTTTTTATTTATTCCATAAAATTTATAAAGTGCTTGATTGTAACAAGAACAAAAAAAAACCCTCAAAGATGTCCATAAAAAAGAGGAAAGCTATGACATCATCAGCTTTTTTTTTAAAAAAAAGACACATTAAAAACAACTATTTTAAAGTGTTGGTTTTTTTAAAAAAAAAATCAAGATTAAAAAACCAGATTAAAACATAGGTCAACATGTCAGCATAGGCTTGCCTAAACAAAGCATCCCATGGACTGCAAGAAAATCAAACCTCTCCATTCTTAAGGAAATCAGCCCTGAGTGCTCACTGGAAGGACAGATCCTGAAGCTGAGGCTCCAATACTTTGGCCACCTCATGAGAAGAGAAGACTCCCTGGAAAAGACCCTGATGTTGGGAAAGATGGAGGGCACAAGGAGAAGGGGACGATAGAGGACGAGATGGTTGGATAGTGTTCTTGAAGCTACCAGCATGAGTTTGACCAAACTGCGGGAGGCAGTGGAAGACAGGAGTGCCTGGCGTGCTCTGGTCCATGGGGTCACGAAGAGTCGGACATGACTAAACGACTAAACAACAACAAAACAAAGCATGTTTTTAGCAGGCAGCCAAAAGAATTCAGGCAACGTGTCTACCTGGGGTCAAGAGCCAGGGAGTTCTAAAATGTGGGTGCCCCCACCCTAGAAGATAGATTTCTTCCAAATGGGAAACAGGTATTATGTGACACCAGTGAGTGCCAGTTCTGCGGATCAAAGCATCAAGTGTCATCTATTCTTTCTTGCTCATGTAACACTCCTACAAGTAAACAGAATTGCTCTGATGGAAAAGCCCAGTGACAGCTCATTGAATCCAGCCTTCCCATGTTTAAAGACTGTGGCCTGATCTCATACGTGATAACTGCGTCGCACTGTTCCTTGGACGTCAAAAATCACCTCCTGAATCACTTCCATGAGATTAGAAAGCTGTGGGAAGGAGTTGGGTTTCTCTCCCTTTTATCTTCTTCTTCTCCCCCTCACCCCAACCACATGAAAAGAGCCGTAATTTATTGCGCAGAAAACTCAGAACGCACAAGGCAAACCCGACGCCTCTTCACTTCAGGTGCCTCTGCTTCACGGAGGAGACAGGAGATTAGGAAAACACAATTGATACCGGCAAACAAAGCCGTATTTTACTTTTCCGGTTCCTTGTCTCTGAGTCTGCCACGCGCTGTGGACTGATACTCAGAGGCTTCCCATTTGATTTATTCCCATTTTAAGCAAGTTTCACTGTTCTTCCATTCATCACACAGCTCCTGGCCTAAGGAAACTCTACTTGAGGGAAGGAGAGGCCATTATCATGTACCGCGCAAGGTCCAATCTGTTGGCGTCTTGCTTAGTAATGGGAATAGGACCTTTGGAGAGCGCCTGAGTGACATTTCTGCTTGAGAGTATGTTTTTATGATTCATCGACGAGCCGGTCACTGTGGGAAACGATGTCAGGATTGATCTTTCCTTGTGTTGGTTTTAAGAGTGCCTGGTTTGTGTTTGTTCTTTAGGTTCTAAAAAAAAAAAAGAAGAAAGAAAGAGGAGGAAAAGGATTTGCTCATATCTCTGCTGGGGAAGATATTGTCAACAATGTGAAGGAGTAAGGCAGAAAGGCCAGACAAGAAACACAATCTCCTGTAGGCCCCAGCTGTACAAATGGTGATTTACCAAAGGAAAAACAGCCCATTAGTCATTGAATTGTAGAAGTGTAAAGTATGGCAGCCCTAATCTATACCAGCCCCATGCTATGCAGGAATCTTTTGCCCAATATGCAGCTCAAACCCACAACCCTGAGGTTAAGGATCTCATGCTCTACTGAGTCTTCACATTTGAAATCCCACCAGTGGCTGATGGGCCTAATAATTGCTGTCATGTTGTGCGGATGCCTGATGATCATCTTCCAAAGCAACTACACTATTCTGAACTTAAAAATGGAAAGATTAATGCTGGTGGTCAACAAAAGGGGTTTAAAGACTCTCTCAAGGCAAATCTTTAAAAATGTAGTAGAAACACTGACAAGTGGGAAACACTGGCCTGCAAGCAGCGATGAAGGTAGCTGCTCAGGCGCCTGAGGCGAACAACCCATAGGGACGAGGCAAGCCACCCATAGGGGTGGGACAGGGTGGGGGGACACTGCAGGGCCTCTGGAGTCTGCCTGCCTCCTCCCACTCAGCCACCCTACAGCTGGGGCGGGAGGCAGCGGGCAGACCATTTGGGCACCGCTAGCCTATGCGTGCCCAAGCCACCATGTCTCTCCCAGGAGAGACACATGACTCAGGCGTACTACAATCCCCATGGTGAGTGCCACCAGGCAGCCAGCACCCACCACACAACCCTTCCTCCACCCCTGCCTGTGAGCGCTCCAACTGGAGAACAGCCTTTGTGAAAGGTGTCATGGGCTTTGAAGATGCTTGAACTCAGGACGAAAAGGGAGAGATGTGCTAAGAGGAAGGCACGCTTGGCAAACCCTCACCGTGATCAACTCCTGCCCGGAAAGCTATGTCCCCACTGTGGATGGACGTGTGGGTCCAGAATTGGCCTCCACAGTCAACTACAGACTCACTACTAAAATCATGTTTATGGAAGACAATCTTACTCGGCTACCAGGGATCGCCAAAGAAGAAGAATCGTTGTCTCACAAAGTTGTTCACCTGAATTTGGTGTGCAAACCATAAAGCCTAAATCGTTTTTGTTTGCATTGTAACACGAATAAAGATGTATTTATTTTTTCAAGCAAGAAAAAAGAAGATGCACAAAGCACTTTTTAAAACACCATGGATTCCAACGGGAGCAAGTTAAACACGCACTAAACCCCAGGAGACATTCCTTAGTGTTCTGTACCCATCACAGATTCTCATTTGCAGCTGCTTCGATCATCATTTGTGGCTTTGTTCCATTTTTTGAAACAGCACTTTTACATTATTTCTAGCTTCGGTTATTGCTTTGCCTCAATGACAACATACTACATAACAGGCTTTAAAAGGACACCTGGACTGCTGGAGAGAAAGGAAAAAACCCTACCCCCACATGATTAAATAAGACCTTTTTTTTGCAGACAAACCAGTCAAAGTCAAATACAGGGGGATTTTTGCTCTGCCGCAGCCTAAACAAGATTGCCTTCCTTGATGAGCTGAGCATCCTTGCTCCTTGCAAATCTTGGCAAACAAGCTGTGCACGAAGTGGAAAGGGTTGAGCCAGAGTCCACCTTCTGTACATTTCCCCTCTCCATCATCTTGAGTTCAGCTGGAAACCGGCCTGGTAAGGAAACAAGGGAAATTTGCACAAGAAGATGGAAAACAGGCACCTGCGCGAGAACGGTCATGTCAGGCGGGCAAAGCAATCAAGAGGTGCAATGCTGGATGCTTTAAGCCATTCGATTTTAAATAAATGCTTGCATTGCTTCTGAGTGTTGGTGGCAGTGAGAGACAGAAATATTGGAATAACAATTGTTATGATGGATTTTGTTCATGGAACGCATGCAGCAGTGTAAGAGTGCAACACAATTCCAGCAAAATAATAATAATAGTAATAATCTCACAAAATATTAATTTAAAGTAATGAAATAGAAAAGAAGCCGTTAATATAAGAAAGAGCAAAGAGAGAAAGAAATGTTGGAATCTGATGGTGAATGGTGGTGGGGATGACATTCGTTTGCTCATAGAACACACGCAGCAGCTTGCATAGGCATAATAATTAATAAAATGCAATATACTGCCCTTCATCCAAAAATCCCAGAAGCAGTTCACAACAGAAAAATACAAAATGAGAATACAAAATACATAATAAAACAAAAACTAACCAGTAACGCCTCTCCCCTGCCCCCGCCACATTTTAAAAGCCAGTGTCTAAAAGGCTTTCTAAAATTTATTTATTGGTATGTGTTTACCTTTTTGTAAATCTACCAAGAGAATAAAATAAAATCAATAAGATGTGTGCTGTGTCCCGTTGATGTAGTTATGGTGGACCTCACCTTTCTTGTGATAGGAAATGCTCAGCTGGGGGGACGGAAAATTGGGGGTCAAGAACGGTCAGTTGAGGGGTCCTTCGATGTTGGGTTCAATCTGAGCAATGGGGAGCAGTCCAAACGGATCAAGGGACCTATTTATACCCATGCACGTGACCCAGAGCTTCCTCTTTCGGCTCGAGCATTCGGAACATCTGCCCACCTCTCCCTAATTTTAGGGATTTGTGTGATTGACCTTGCTATGCCATCATGTGTCGTCTGTCATTGGGACAGGGGCATGGTAAGAATTTCCCCACTTGCCTGATTGGCTGTTGCCATTTGGGTTTCTCCTGCCGTGTAGCAAATCGTCACAACTTGTAAGGTTGCGGATAGGCACTGGTTCAGGTGATAGGGATACGGGAACGGTCTCGCCATCCCTATGTGAAGGGTATTCCGTTAAAGGAATCTAGGGAATCTAGGGACTCAACTGGTTTGGTCAACCCCTGAGAGGGGGTTGTGCCCATGCCAGAGTCCAGGGGGACATTTGGGTGGCAGAGTTAGCCCATTCCAGGCTTTCTGCTTATCCAGGTGTTCACCCTTGGCTGACCTATGCTGGAACCCTGGGTCAGCGCTACCTGCATGGCAGGGAGCTAGTTGAACCTGAGCCTATGCAACCAGTCACTTTCTGCAATCAATAAAGTTGGCACCTAAATTCTGCCAAAAACCAAAACTAAAATTTGAGTCATGTGTGAATTTATTTAGTGGGGAGATCTCTGGGTCTGACCATGCAACAGCAAAGTGACTTCAGTATAGTGGTACCTCTAGATACGAACAGGATCCGTTCTGGAGCCCCATTCGCATCTAGAGGTAAATGTATCTAGTGATGGCACTTCTGCGCATGCAGGTGATGTAATTTTGAGTGTCTGCGCATGTGCAAACGGCGAAACCCGGAAGTAGCGTGCTCCATTACTTCCAGGTTGCTGCGGAGCGCAACTCGAAAGCTCTCAACTTGAAACAAATTTAACCCGAGGTATGACTGTATCAGGAATGCAAACAACCATTAACATAGCCAAACAGATGAACTTCCTTATTCTGGTTTTGTCCTAAGTGGCCTGTCCGGGGGGGGGGGGGGGTGGAGAGAGAGAATCTTGATCTAAAGTTCCTCTTATTTCTAATTGCTGCTTTCTTTTCAAATCTCAGGACATAAATCACCAATAGCTGACGCCTGTCACCTTTTACAATATCTAATTGCCTTTCTGCTCCAGTATAATCATAAAGTCTTTTAACATTTTCACTTTCCCCTCAGGAAAATGCTACCTAGATGTGACCTTCACATCCTTCTGTGAACGCCGAGGAGGCAAAGAAATCATTCAGGTTGTCAGTAATATTAACTTCCTATTCACGATCCTTAATGACTTCGGGAATCTTGTTTCCTAACTATTTATAGAGTTGTTAGCCTGAGTCTTGTCAGGAAAGGCTTCTTGGGAAGGGTTGAATCTGAATCTCGCTGAAAGGGAAATGTCAAGGCCGACACAGAGGATTCCTGATGAGGCATAAGAACATCCATATTTCTAATGCAAAGGACGCGTGGGAACAAGTCAAAATCATGATGTAAGGACATAGGATTTGCTGGATCAGGCCAGTGGCCCATCTAGCTCAGCATCCTGTTCTGAGTGCCCCAATGTGAAGCTCACAAGCAGGACCTGGGAGCAAAACCCCTCTCCCCACTGGTGATTCCCGGGAACTTGTATACACAGCCATACCATCTCTGACAGTGGAAAGAGCTAGAAGCCATGAATAGCCTTATGGTCTATGATTCCCACAGTCCCACCCTCCTTTAAAATTGGTGGAAATTGTCAACACATCTGAATAATAGCAAAAGGAGCAAACAAGAATTTAAGTAAGACGAGCAAAACATCTGCTGGATGGAAAAGGCCTCAGATCCCTAATTGCCACCAACTTTCTCCTAAAGTGACATGATTGGGGAAATACAAACAAACCATTTTAAGTGAAGCGGAAGAGACCACAACAAAAGCACAGTTTCTCAGGACAGTTTCACACCTATTTCCCCCTTTGCTCTTGACTCAGGGGTGTCCAATGTTTTGTGTTGGTTGGGTAGAAAATCCACAGCATCTGGCTTTGGGGCAAGTTTACCACAACAAGGCCCCCAGGGCCGTCTTTTCCCGGGGGTGCAAGGGTGTGGGGCACCCAGACGCCAAATTCGGGGGGGGTGCCAAATGTATACCTGCTGTATACCGGTCTTTCTCGATTGGTGACAGTGAAAAGCAATGGAGCGAAAGTCCCCCCCCCCCCCGGTCTGTTGCTCTGTTACTCAGTAGCGTCAAATATTCCCAACCAGTCACGAAACAAACTTTTGCTTCCCCCTGCCCAAAAAAAGCTCATTAAAAGTTAATTTGGGGGCGCTGGGTGGGTCTTTGCACCCCTGCGGTGCATATGCTAAATATAGCCCTGAAGGCTCCACAAGTCAAGTCCCTGGTATATTTCATTCGGCATTTTGTTTCCCAGGGTGGTTACAGGGAAAGCCCAAAAGTAGAACATGCAAAGTATGTTGAAATTGTTATAAAAAGGTAAAGGTAAAGGTACCCCTGCCCGTACGGGCCAGTCTTGACAGACTCTGGGGTTGTGCGCCCATCTCACTTAAGAGGCCAGGGGCCAGCGCTGTCCGGAGACACTTCCGGGTCACGTGGCCAGCGTGACATCACTGCTCTGGCGAGCCAGAGCCGCACACGGAAACGCCGTTTACCTTCCCGCTGGTAAGCGGTCCCTATTTATCTACTTGCACCCGGAGGTGCTTTCAAACTGCTAGGTTGGCAGGCGCTGGGACCGAGCAGCGGGAGCGCACCCCGCCGCAGGGATTCGAACCGCCGACCTTTCGATCGGCAAGTCCTAGGCGCTGAGGCTTTAACCCACAGCGCCACCTGCGTCCCTTGAAATTGTTATAGCAACAAATAAACTATTGTTTGCTTTCAACACTCTTGGTGTCCTCTCATATGAACCAGTCATGGCTTTCTATTAAACCTCTGATCTCAATGTTCCCTGTGTTGGTCATGTGCTCTTCCCTGCCCATTCCTCTGCTTCATTTTTTGTAAATTCCAAAGCTAATGCTTGTATTTGAAGCTCATAGACAGATATTCCAATTGTCTTTCAATGGTATGTTTAGTTTTCCCTTTTCACTGTGGGTAATATTTGTTTGGCATCCATCTGTCTCAGGAGACAATGGCGAGTGTGCCTTCATGGGTGAAGGAAAACTGTTGGAACTGTTGAAATATAACTAGCAAGCTTAGGGCTAGTTAATGCATGAAGTGGCCAAGACCACAGAATTGTATTCCTAGACTCAGTTTGAGTCTATTGCTAGACTCATTCCTAGACTTCTTCACCTCTGGTGAAGAAGGAAGTGAAGCTTCTTTCTTCATTCTCTTGCACCATGTGAAGCTGACCTGGCAACATGTCTGGGCTTGACTTTTTCAAGCCCAGACTGCTTGTGCAGAAACATTTTCTGTATTTTGTAAAGCTAAGATTTCTACCTGTGTTCTTCTTGCTGATACATGGAATAATGTGTGAATCTGACCTTTGATGTTTGTAAGTAAAGCATTTAAACTTACTAAACGGTGTGGTCTCTTCATTGCAAGAAGGGTAGAGCGGGGAACTGCTGTAAGTGGACTAGAATGGGATATTTAAAAGGTCTAACAGCCTATTATTTCCATGTTTCACTGTGCTGCATGATTCTGTATTTTTAATACTCTGCTGAGGGCTCTCTCTTGCTGGAGAGTATGCTTAGCCCCAGGCTTTTTGGATCTAGGGAACCAGCCAATTTTTTTATTAATTACCCTGCACAGATTATCTATCTACTATTTCCCCCCACATTCACTTCATTCTCTTGTACAAAATCTTGTATTTTGTTCTCTTCCCACCCCAGAAACAGCTGCACAGATTGAATTAGGAATCTCTCTCAGGCCGTATCCAAAAATATATTTCCTGCCTTATTTCCTCTGGTTAATGCAATATAGTCTGTGTTTAGGTAATTAAAATTGCCCATTACCACCACTCCTGTTCATTTACTTGCCTTATCTTGTTTAATTTGTGCAATCATTGCAGGATATTTGAATTTCTCTTGGCCAGATGGGTGAGTATGTTTTCAGGATGGCAAGACTTATCGTTGAAATGTATCTCCAGACGTGCACATTGATGATGTTACACAATGCGATTTTAGCCCTTCCACATTTTACAGTAGGCCATGTAGCTTTACTCTAATGCTATCTAATAGTTTTATTCATAAATTTTCCTACCCAGCCTTCACCGAAATGTCACAGGGTGGGTTAAAACAATATTACAACATTAAACTCTTTCAAAATAATAGGATGTGTCCTGTTTTTTGAAATTGAGCCCAGTTATCTATTGGAGCTCTTTAGTATGCAGAGTGTGCGGTACAGTCATACCTTGGATCCCGAACGCCCTGGAACTCCCAAATGCCGCAAACCCGGAAGTGAGTGTTCCAGTTTGCAATCGTTCTTTGAACCTAAACATCTGATGTGGCTTCCACAGCTTCTGTTTGGCTGCAGGAGCAAACTGATTCTATCCAACTTCCAAGGTACAGCTGTATATGGTTTCTTAATTTTGGATAGAAAGCAGACTTTACACACAAAGAGAGAGATGTTGATAGAGTAAGAAAAGAGCAAAGTCGTTTACTATAGGAGGTATATAGCTTGGACAGAAAAGTTTCTAGTTCTAACACAGGCTTCCTCAACCTCGGCCCTCCAGATGTTTTGAGACTACAATTCCCATCATCCCTGACCACTGGTCCTGCTAGCTAGGGATCATGGGAGTTGTGGGCCAAAAACATCTGGAGGGCCGAGGTTGAGGGAAGCCTGCTCTGACATAACTAATCTAGAGAAGACAGACAGCCATGCTTGTTCCTTTGTTCTCAAAGGACAGATCCAAAGTGTTCCAAGACAGAAGTGGCAGGAGAAGGAGGTTGTAAATCGGATACAATCTAAGACATACAGTAGAAGCCTAACATGAAAGAGATAGGAAGTTCAGCCAAGAGGTTAGAGGTACAAGGATAGTCTGGGAATCAGGAGGTCCCTTACTCTCTCTGTTTTAACCTCATGTGAACCAAGTTGCACCCAAACTTCAGATGATAGAGATAGATTGATAGATGATAGATAGATAGATAGATAGATAGATAGATAGACAGATAGATAGATAGATAGATAGATAGATAGATAGATAGATGATATAGATAGATAGATAGATGATAGATAGATAGATAGATGATAGATAGATAGAGATAGATGATAGATAGATAGATGATAGATAGATTAGATAGATAGATAGATAGATAGATAGATAGATAGATGATAGATAGATAGATAGATAGATAGATAGATAGATAGATAGCACTGTCAAAGGCCAAAGTAAAGATGTGTATCTTCAGCATATACAGTGATGTCGCCAGACAAAACTCTGTAGGAAGGGGATTCCACAGCTTAGAGCAGATGTGGAAAACCTTTGGCCCTCCAGATGTTGCTGAACTACAACTGCTATTAGCCCTATCAAGCATGGCCAGAAATGGACTGGCAACCAGTGCAGCTGTTTAAGAACATGGGATATGTGAGTTCTAAAAGGAACCCCAACCAGGAAACCAGCTGCTGCATTTTGGACCAATGGAAGTTTCCAAGGTGTCTTCAAGGGAAGCTCCAAAATCCTTATTGTGCTGGATGTTACACCAAGCAGGGGTAAGAAGGAAAGTATTAACTCCTATGGGGTCCCACAGACCCCTGATACCTTTTTGTAAGTTCAGTGCAGTATATTTATTGTGAGCTATATATATACAGTGGTACCTCAGGTTAAGTACTTAATTCATTCCGGAGGTCTGTACTTAACCTGAAAGTGTTCTTAACCTGAAGCACCAATTTAGCTAATGGGGCCTCCTGCTGCTGCCGCGCTGCCATGCTGCCGCACGATTTCTGTTCTCATCCTGAAGCAAAGTTCTTAACCCGAGGTACTATTTCTGGGTTAGCGGAGTCTGTAACCTGAAGCGTATTAACCTGAAGCGTATGTGTCAGAGCTGCCTCTAGGTCCCAGCTCACAGAGGACCAACGCTAGGCTGTCGTAATGTACAAAAGTCTTTATTGAGGTTCAGTTTCCATTTCAAAGCCGCAGCGCGCAGCTCTACGTCTTAAACCCTAGACCGGCGAAGTCCCGTCTGAGTCTCCTCCCCTTTGACACCAGTTTAAGATCCTAGCCCTGCTCCACCTTTTCCGCTGCTCTCTCCTCTTCTGGGTCCTCCTGCCAGCTGGGGCATTGCCCTTTCTGGACTCTTCCGATGCTGAGTCGCTTAGCTCCTCCCCCTGCCTCCTGCGGGCTTTAGGACCCGGTTCCCAATCCTCATCCTCTGCTGTCCCGCGCTCCTGTACATTTGAACTTGCCTCTCGCGCCAACCCAGTGACCTTTCTCCTAACCGTTACACTACTTCGGTCACTGCTTCCCTCTTCCGGGATACTGGCCGGATCTGACCTCCCCTCCGTTGTCCGACTTTCTGATGGAGGCGTGGTCAGCCCTGCCTTATCTTCTCTCCCTGGTAGGGAATGCACTGGCCCCGATCCTTCCCCCCCACTCTGCTCTGGTGGGGAAGCTGGTCCTGATTTCCAACTACTGCTCTGGGAGTCCCTGCTGCCCCCTTGCTCCTGGGGTGTTCCCCTTGGGAACCCCCTACCCCTGGCCACTGGCGCCCCCTTCTGTGAATCTTCCGATTCGCTGGAGAGGCTCATGGAATCCCTCGGTCCACTGTCCTCTTCTCCTACGCTCCCCTCGGATTCTTCCCCTTCGCTCTCCATCTCCTCTCTTCCCTGTGCCTCTGCTCCTGAGCCCCTGACAGTATGTAATCCGAGGTACCACTGTATATACAAATATCTACAGGCTATAGTACACAAGCAGTTCATACAGTCCAACAGAGTACCTGGGAAGACACAAGATTTACCCACCCTGGAAGAATGGCAGATGAAAGTGATGGACTATATGGAACTGGCGGAAATGACTGGCAGAATCCGAGACCAAGGTGAAGAGTTGGTGGAAGAAGATTGGGAAAAATTTAAGGTTTATCTACAGAAACACTGCAAAATTAAGGAATGTTAGAAGGCTGTTGGAATGAAGTAATGTGGTTTTAGCAGAAATGATATAAAGGATTAGGTTAAAATTGATTTTTTAATTGGTGAAAGACGATAATTACAGTATATTAAGATAAATTATTAGGATAAAAACAAAGCTGGAAAGGATTTGCTGAAACATCTAATTGAACTAGAATACAAAAAAGGGAGGTGTGAGGAGCTCAAGGAAATAAGCAAACGAAAGAAAGTTATGTAAAAGTTTGATCTGCTTTTTTTGTCAATTGTTTGTATTTTTTCTGTCTTTTTATTTTTATTTTTATTTTTTGTCTTTTTATTTTTTATCTTTGTAATCTTTAAAATTTGAATAAATACTATTTTAAAAAAAACCCAAACCAGAGTACCTGGCTGCATCTTAAGGCAAATAGGAGGACCTCTAACTCTCTCTCTGACCACACCCTTCTACACCACCTCTTTTACTGCTGGTCAGGTTTCCCTTTTAAACCGATGACAGCCAATCAACTGACAGCACATTACTGCTGAGTCATTCTGACCCAGCACCTCCATAGAAAATATTGCAGGCTGATTGCATCAGCCAGTTGCATCAGCTAGCAAACTCAAGCCTGCAGACTTACTATCTCACACAGAATTCTGTGAATCCCGACACTCCCATGCTGCTGTTTCTTCAGCGCGGAACCTGCAGGCGCCTAAGCCATCACATCACTCTTAAAAAGTTTTGTGAGCCCTTTTTAAAAATAAAAATAAAAACACCCCCCCCCCCCAGTGACGACACCCAGGGGGTGTGAGGAGAATCAGAACTTACAGGGTTAAACAGTTCTGTGTGACGTCTCACATTCTGAGGCATGGTTATGTTCATATATGGGAATCTTCCTTTGTGTGTGAGTCTTCTTTCGTTTTTGGCTGAGAGGCGAAAGGATGTCCGCTCTCTCGCCGGGCTGATTTATGATGTTTTTCTTCTCATTAAAAGGCTGTTGGAGATTAGCAAGAAGCCTGCATTCAGTCTGATTTATTATCCACACACAAGGCAACACTTTCTACCGCTGCTAAGGACTTTGCTAAGAGAACTCAAGTTTTTCTATCGGCACAGGTGTCCATCGGCACAGGGGAAGCTTGCTGGGCGCCATCTTATCTCACAGGGCGGACCGCACCACCCCTTCCTCCACCACAGGGTGTGTTGGCCACATGACCACGTCATGCAGCTATTTTGTTTTAAAAAATAAAAGATCTGTACCCTGTCATTACTGTAAGGAGCTCAGAAAAACATTAGGTGTTTGTCTTGTGTATTCTGCTTACAACGACCCTGTGAGGTAGGCTCGGCCACGTGTGAGGGGGAAAGGAGGAGGACTTCTAACCACACCCCTTGATGGCGATGTGCTCCTGGTGGCCACACATTCAGCATCAGTGTAAAAGGGGCCTCTGTGCATGCATGAAGTGAATCTCCATGTGAGTGGGAATCCTGACCAATCAGGGTTCCTGCTTGCACTGGTATCAGGGTGTGTGACTACTCACTAAACTCATTGGAGTGGTCTCAACGCTCTGATAGTGTCTGGACCAAGTTCAGCCACTGAGCTTTACACCCAAATGGCAACACTGATCTCATCTCCCTGTTCCCAGTTCCACTACACCACACAGTGGCGTAGCGTGGGGGGTGCAGGGGGGCTGTCCGCACCGGGCGCAACATCGGGGGGCGCTCGCACTAGCAGCTCTCTGCCCCTACTAAAATCCACGGGTTAGGGGGCGCAAATTACTTGCCTTGCCCCGGGTGCTGACAACCCACGCTACGCCACTGACACCACAGAGACTTTTCAGATTTCTCTGCTCTGGGGTCACTTCCCTCTGTACTATTTCTCAACTGCTGGAGGCTCTTGCCAACAACTGTAATAATTTACTTTCCCCTGGACATATTTGCCTGACATCATCCCTGTTATCTTTCAGGTGTGAGGCCAAGTTTGTCCCATTCGCCTGACTTTTATCAACGACTTGGATGATGGAATCAAGGGCATCCTGATCAAATTTGCAGATGACACCAAACTGGGAGGGGTGGCTAACACCCCAGAGGACAGGATCACACTTCAAAACGACCTTGACAGATTAGAGAACTGGGCCAAAACAAACAAGATGAATTTTAACAGGGAGAAATGTAAAGTATTGCACTTGGGCAAAAAAAAATGAGAGGCACAAATACAAGATGGGTGACACCTGGCTTGAGAGCAGTACATGTGAAAAGGATCTAGGAGTCTTGGTTGACCACAAACTTGACATGAGCCAACAGTGTGATGCGGCAGCTAAAAAAGCCAATGCAATTCTGGGCTGCATCAATAGGAGTATAGCATTTAGATCAAGGGAAGTAATAGTGCCACTGTATTCTGCTCTGGTCAGACCTCACCTGGAGTACTGTGTCCAGTTCTGGGCACCACAGTTCAAGAAGGACTCTGACAAACTGGAACGTGTCCAGAGGAGGGCAACCAAAATGGTCAAAGGCCTGGAAACGATGCCTTATGAGGAACGGCTAAGGGAGCTGGGCATGTTTAGCCTGGAGAAGAGGAGGTTACAGGGTGATATGATAGCCATGTTCAAATATATAAAAGGATGTCACATAGAGGAGGGAGAAAGGTTGTTTTCTGCTGCTCCAGAGAAGCGGACACGGAGCAATGGATCCAAACTACAAGAAAGAAGATTCCACCTAAACATTAGGAAGAACTTCCTGACAGTAAGAGCTGTTTGACAGTGGAATTTGCTGCCAAGGAGCGTGGTGGAGTCTCCTTTTTTGGAGGTCTTTAAGCAGAGGCTTGACAACCATATGTCAGGAGTGCTCTGATGGTGTTTCCTGCTTGGCAGGGGGTTGGACTCGATGGCCCTTGTGGTCTCTTCCAACTCTATGATTCTATGATTCTATGATAACAGCCATTAAGGCCCTTTTGTCTTTAAAACATACCACATAAAAGGGGGCAAGTCAGCCAAAATTAGGCACTTTTAAGCCACATAATTCTCTTTCCCACTGAAATGTGGGGCTCAAAAGTCTTTAACTTTGGCTGGATCATAGCCAGTTATAATAGTAAGCTGATATCAAATGGAAGCAAGCAGGACTCAAGCACAAGAGGGGTAGTCTCTGCTCCTGTGGTTCCAGCAACTGAGGTAGAGCAAAGCCATCATGCCTAGTTGCCATTGATAGCCCTCTCCATAAATTTGTATAATCCTCTTTTAAATTCGCCCATGTAGGTGGCCATCACAGCCTCTTGTGACAGCGAGTTCCATAATTTAACTATGTGCTGCGCAAAGGACTTTCTTTTATCAGTTCTGAATCCTCCAACATTTCTCCTTCATTCTAAGAACTTTCTCTTCAGTTGCCCTTGCTGAAATTGTGTCTTGAGCTCTTCCATTTTGTTTATTAATCAGTTTGTGGTTTGCATTGCCTCTTTAAAAAAAGAAAAAGACAAAGCACCCTTTTATTGTACTTTGTAATGCATTGCAATTTTGATGCTTTAGTTTTGGGCTATGTACTGCTTTGGAACCGTGTACTGAAAGGCAATATAAAAATCTTGAAAATTAGTTTTCTAAAGTGCCTCACTCTGGTGAGAAGCATTGGAGCTGCTGCTGGTGGAATCCTGATGTATATAATTTATAAACAAATTACTTAAGATGAGTAAGTTGACCAAAAGGACAATGAAACAGGAAATGAAATAAGTAGGTGCTTTTTCTTCTCTTAAATCATACCATGCTGAGAAACCTAATGATATTTTTTTGTTTGTTGCTGGATATATTCATTACAAAATGCTTGTACACCCTATTTTTTTTTAATAGTTCCCCCCTACAAAAGCACCCCAAGGTCCCATTATGTACTAATGACTTTCACCATTACATTGCAAAAATAATTTCTAGTGTGGATGAAGAAATAAAGCACTCTCAGTATCTTGTACGCATTGGGGGGGGGGGTCTTCAAGCCAGAATATGCCTCCTTTTATGGTGCAATCATGTTTCATTTACCTGGAAGTTAAGCCCCGTTGAACCCAGTGGGACATTCTTCCAAGTAGACATGCACAGGGTTGCACTGTTTGGGGTTTATTAGACTGCTTTTTCCTTTTCGCCTTCCCTCTCTTCCTCTTTCTCCTGAACAGACATCACAAAGGCCACCCATGGAGAGCATTTTAAGCATAGAGAGATAGCGATTTATGAGGTCAATCAAACATCCATTGATTTCAGAGGAAAATCTCCTGTTGACATCAAGTGAGGACAGGATGAGACACTTCTTGTTGCCCAAATGCACATTGCTATAATGAACTGGACAAGATGGCATCTGAGCAGCAATTTTAAAAGCTATATTAGTAGTGCCCATTCATTGTGTGTGTGTGTGTGTGTGTGAGAGAGAGAGAGAGAGAGAGAGAGAGAGAGAGGGAGAGGGAGAGAGAGAGGTGTACAGGAGGATCAGTTTTACAGTGAATTTTCCCTATCCATAAACCTTATTCAAGTCCTGTTTGTGAGCTTTCAATAGGCATTTGGTTGGCCAATGTATGAGAACTGGATCAGTCTTTGGTGTCATCCAGCAGGGATCTTCTTATGGTTTTAAAATCCCAGCTCTTTCTTTTCAAATACAATTCACCAACCTCATCATCCTCATCTGCTGTTTGTTTGTATGCCACATCTTTACATAACTGTGCCCAAAGTGGCTCGAAACATATCAAAAGACAAGTGGGAAAATATTGCAAACAATTGTAAACAAACATCAACCTGATGGTTGTGCTGAATCACTGAGAGACAGTGCGGTGTAATGGTTAGAGTGTCAGACTGTGACTTGGGAGACCAGGGTTTGAATCCACACTTAGTAATGAAACTCACTGGGTAACCTTAGGCACGTCGCCATCTCTCAGCCCACCTTACCTCTCAGGGTTGTTGTGAGGAGGAGAACCACGTAGACCACCTTGAGCTCCCAATATATAAACATATATTGGGAGTAGAGCTTACACACACTGGAATCATCATCATCATCATCATCATCATCATCATCATCATCATCATTATCATCATCATCTGCAGACTGCTGTATAAAACTGATCCTCTAACAATGGTTGGCCAAAAGGTGTTATTTTCTCACTTTTTCTCACTCCTGCAGATAACTGGAAGCCACGGAAGCCACGCCAGACATTTGGGTTCCAAAGAACGTTCACAAACCAGAACACTCACTTCCAGGTTTCTGGTGTTCGGGAGCCAAAATGTATGAGTGCCAAGGCATTCAGCTTCCAAGGTTCGACTGTACTCTTATGACTGAACCCTTTGTACAAAAGACTCCATGCCCTTTGTCAATTCTACTCCCTTTCCCCTTATCAGCTGAGATCTGGGATGTTCTTTGCACTGTGACACATTACGGAAAAGATGGGGTATTTTGACTGTTTGCCATGGGTTTTCTCCTCCAGCCATTTAAGGCCTCATCTGAAGTGGCAGGCACGTCCCCCCTCTCTCCCCCCTCCCGCCCTCCACAGACAATGCCCTCCCTTTCTCAAACACAAATTCATGCCGCCTTAGAAAAGTAATTCATACGAAGGGGAGATAAGGTATCTCAGGCTTCATAACATGTTCCTGTTTGTTGTTGCATGAGAACGGGCAGATAGGATCGCTTTGCCTGGATGGAATTTTAAAGAGACACAATCAGCATGTCGGCAGCGTGGCAAGAGTGTTTTTTAAATACAAAGATCATAGAGCAGATTAGATTTCCCACTCTTGCAGTGAAAACGAAGAAATTTAATTCCCACGTGGGGATGCCATATAAGCTCGAATTCTCATTTTGCCATGACGGGCTGCCATAATCAGTGCAGCTACGTGGGTTGTTTTTTTTGTTTTTTGTTTTTTGCCGCAGGGGAATAGAAAGGGGTTGATAATGTGGCGAAGTTACATTTGTGATTTCAAAGGCACAGAAGGAAAAGAGATAAGGGGACATCTATCGAGCTGCCTTAGACCAATGGACCACTGGCCTTCTCGGTAGTGGTGCCCATCTGTGGAACACCCTCAGATGTCAAGGAGATTAAGAACTACAGTGGTACCTCGGGTTACATACACTTCAGGTTACAGACGCTTCAGGTTACAGACTCCACTAACCCAGAAATAGTACCTCGGGTTAAGAACTTTGCTTCAGGATGAAAACAGAAGCTGTGTGGCGGCGGTGCAGCAGCAGCAGGAGACCCCATTAGCGAAAGTGGTGCTTCAGGTTAAGAACAGTTTCAGGTTAAGAACGGACCTCTGGAACGAATTAAGTACTTAACCCAAGGTACCACTGTACATAACTTTTAGAAAACATATGAAGGCATTCCCTATCAAGAATTCTTTAATGTTAGATGCTTTATTATGTTTTATATATTCTGTGAGCTGCCCAGAATGGCTGGGGAAACCCAGCCTGATGGCTAGGGTAAAAATGCTGTTGTTGCTGCTGCTGCTGCTGTTATCTATGCTGCAGAGCTGGGATGGAGAAGCTCTAACTATAGATGCAGACCATAGACATAGTGCTAGTAGCCTTCTCCATGAACTTGTCCAGTCCTCTTTTTAAAGCCTTCTGAGCTGGTGGCCATCACTGTTTCCTAGTTTAACTATGTGTTGTGTGCAGTCAATGCTTTTAACTGTAGCAGATGTCCAGTCCTTGGCATCTCCAGGTAGGTCTGGGAGCAAACCTTGCCTGAAACCCTGAGAAGCCATTGCCAGTCCCTCTAAGCCCATTGTTTCCCAAACTTGGGTCTCCAGTTGCTTTTGGACTACAGTTGCCATCATCCCTGACCACTGGTCCTGCTAGCTAGGGATGGTGGGAGTTGTAGTCCAAAAACAGTCAGAGGCCCAAGTTTTGGAAACCCTGGTTTAGACAGGGCTGAGATAGATGAACCAATGGTTCTCACCCAGTATAAGGCAACATCCTATGTTCCTGTGAAGACATTAAGACACAGGGATTTTAAATATTTTGGGATGTGGGTGGCGCTGTGGGTTAAACCACAGAGCCTAGGACTTGCCGATCAGAAGGTCGGCGGTTCGAATCCCCGCGATGGGGTGAGCTCCCGTTGCTCTGTCCCTGCTCCTGCCAACCTAACATCTGAGCTTGGGGGAGACTGTTTGTTTTTAAAAAACAACAGCAAACCCATCCATTTGAATCTTCCCAATGAGGAAGGTCGAGCAGATAGTCTTTCCTGAAGCCAATCTTTGGAGCTCCAGGCCTACAATCCAGTCATTGAGTCTCTGCTGTTGGCAGTGACTAGGAAGATCATGAGAGGAAGGAAGGCTTTTTAAAAGAATTGGACAAATTCATGGAGAAAAAGGCTATTACATACCCTCCAACATCTCTCCGCTGAAAATAGGGACATCCCATTCCACAATGATAATACCCCATATATCTTACTACTTTGCTTCAGACACTCTGGGTGGCTTCCAACATATATAAAAACATAATAAAACATTAAGAATTAAAAAAACCCTTCCCTATACAGTACAGGATTGCCTTCAGATGGCTCGGGGGGTCGGATAATTCCATACCCTCCAACATTTCTCCAACGAAAATAAGGACTTCCTAAGGAAAAGTGGGACATTCTAGGATCAAATCAAAAACCGTGACCGCTTCTCTAAATCAGGGACGTCCCTGGAAAATAAGGACACTTGGAGGGTCTGCTGTTAATGACTACCACTAGACATGTTGTCTGTGCTCTTCCTCCATGTTCAGAGGCAGCAATGCTTCTGAATACATCATCAAGATCCTTTATTAGGCATCACAAACCACACTTTTCCAAACAGACACCATATACAAATTGTGCAACATACGAGCTCAACATAACAAGCTTTGTCCCGGTCAGATCTTTAACTCCAGAGAAAATCAGTTTTCATAAATATGCTTCTGAATACAAGTTGCTGCAAGCCACAGAAGAGGAGAGGGCTCTTCTGCTTGCTGGCTCCCCATAGGCATCTGGTTGGTCACTGCGGGAACAGGATGGCAACCTAGATTGGTCTGATTCAGCAGACTCCTCTTATGTTCTTAAGGGATAGGGGCACCGCTGTACCTCTTCCTGTTCTCTACCCAATCTACACCACCGGACTGCTCTCCCTCTCCCTCCATCTTATTTCAGATGGTCTGGAAGGCTAGACAAGAAAGTCTGAAAGCATTACAAGAGACGAATGGCATAGCGGTGTGAAATATACTCGGAGTTGAGTGTGGATTTCATGCTCTTTATTCAGCTCATAGTAGCGAGGAAGGGATGGAAGTTCCCCCACAATGTCTGCTTTATATACATTACAGTGGTACCTCGGGTTAGATACGCTTCAGGTTACAGACTCCGCTAACCCAGAAATAGTGCTTCAGGTTAAGAACTTTGCTTCAGGATAAGAACAGAAATCGTGCTCCAGTGGGAGGCCCCATTAGCTAAAGTGGTGCTTCAGGTTAAGAACAGTTTCATGTTAAGAACGGACCTCCGGAATGAATTAAGTACTTAACCCGAGGTACCACTGTATTTACACAATGGGCCCCATGTGATTGGCTAATTCCAGGATTCTCCTGTAGGCCAATCAGGCTGCGGATTCACTTCCACCTGGAGCTGGATTGGGTGGCTCTTGTGGACCAATCAGACTGCTGCATTCTGGATCCTATTGTTCTAGGACCAATCAGACTGCTGCATTTTGGATCCTTTTCAACTCAGTACATAACATGGTGGTAGAAACAGCGACATACTTGCTCACTCACTCACACAACCCCATTTGACTATGTCATTGCGGCACCAATGGCTTGGGCTGGCCAACCTGCTATGGACACTGATGGCAGCAGAACCAGGGGAGGTGGGCTTTCTCTATATCCGCCTGCACTGTACTTTGAAGGGACCAGTGATTACAGCAGCAGAACGTGCACCCCCTTAGCATTTGGGCTGCTTGTTGAATACAGCATGCAGCAGGTGCATATATGGGAGAATGTTAAGTGTGTGAAATGCTGCAGTTGTGCTAGGATGCTTCAAGAGTGTGTTGGCTGCTCAAAGGGTGTGTGTGAATGGATGAGACATTTAAGGGGTGTGTGAGAGAGAGAGACAGTGCAGATGGTAGGATGCTTAAGGAAGGAAAGTGCGAGTGAAGGTCATGTTTAATATGTGTATGAGTCTCATGTGTGGGGTTGTGGGTGGGGAGAGAGAGCAGGGAGACTGTTCATTTTGATGAACAGGTCTAGCTTTCAATCACAGCGATTCCAATCACAGTGATTTGGATAATAAAAATAATAAATTTTTATTTGTATCCCGTCCTCCCCAGCCGAAGCTGGGCTCAGAACAGCTAACAACAATAAAAGTAACACAATTTACATAAAATCACAATCAATTAATTGAAATGCATTCTAAAATCAATTCAAAATCAAATTAATGGCAACCATTTGGCTAGAGTTCTATGAGGATTACAGAAGGAGGGGGTCAGACTGTGCCTTGGCCAAAGGCCTGGTGGAACAGCTCTGTCTTGCAGGCCCTGCGGAAAGATGTCAGATCCTGCAGGGCCCTAGTCTCTTGTGACAGAACGTTCCACCAGATCAGGCCACAGCCGAAAAAGCCCTGGCTCTAGTTGAGGCCAGCCTAATCTCCCTGTGGCCCGGGATCTCCAATATGTTTTTATTTGAAGACTGTAAGGTCCTCCGTGGGACATACCAGGAGAGGCGGTCCCGTAGGTAGGATAGGCTTTAAAAAATGCCCCCCCCCCCAATGTGAACCTATGCCCTATGAAAGCCTATGAAAGCCTTTTTATGCATCCATTTTATCCCCAAAAATCTGGGGTGGGGAAGAAACCTTCTCCACCGCCAATGACCCTTGGGGTAATAGGGTGCTTGCTGGGAGTAACAGTTTCTCTACCCCCTTTTTTCCTGGGAATCCATGCTTTTTTTCCATAACACCACTCATTTCTTTTGTGCCCCCAAATGGGTAAAGTCTGCTATCGTGGGGAAACCACTGCAGATAACAGTTGGGAATTTGGCAGGCTTCAATCCCTCGGAAGTGGTGGTCATGTCTGTCAATTGTATCATCACTTGATCCTAACTTCTGGTCCATGTCCCTTTCACACGTGTTGACTCATAAGTCTGTTTAGCCCCATTTCCCTCACCGATCTGCAAATCTTTAAAAACAACAACAAAACACACGCTTGAAAAATTCACATTTATGCCAGTAAATAAGCATTTTCCAATGCCTTTTCTGTTGACAGTACACATTTTAAATGCCTTGGTTTTAGGCAAAAACAGCAGTGGGACATTCAGGAAGTGCTGAAGGGACTGAGCCACTAAATTCCAATCTGCACCTTAGTCCAGGAGGGGCAGATCAGATCAGCTTGCATCAGAAACCACACAGATCAAATTCCTCAAGCATTCCCACCACGGTGTGCTTTGAGTTTACCAGAACCATCCATTCGTTGATTTATTTATTTCTCACAAGAGGACACGGGGAAATCTCTCGGGGCACCAGAGTGTGTCTCAGCATACTATTGGGGGATTACTGGGGGTGTAGCTATTTCACTGTTGATCAGGAAGAGGAAATTGGCGGCAGGTGAGGCTGCAGGGCTGGGAGGGCTGGAGCATCTTCCTTCAGCCCCGAGATATGCAGAAGATGCTGCAACCCTCCCCAAACCTGCCATCTTTCTTTCTTTCCTTTTTTTTTTTCCTTCCTGGAGAGAAAGTGGAATGCTAAAGAAGATTTTCCACTGCACCAGAGCAGATAATAAGGCAATTAAAGCTTTTAGCACTGTGAACAGTTCGACAGGCTACCCAGCTCGGAAGAAATCCATCATGGCATTTTTTTATTTTTTATTTTTAGCAGAGGGAGCAAGTGAAATAGAACAGTCTTTGGTAAAGAGTTTTTGATAGCCCGCTAACGACAGCCTTGGCACCAGAAGGTAATGTCATTACAATATCAGAGAAAGGAGAAGGGTTAAGAAGAGGGCACTTTTTACCAGGTTCCCAAGAAGTTTATTTCTTAATGTGTCTCGAGATGGATTGGTTCGAAAGGTCAAGGCTATTTCGTGTTGGAGCCATTGTTGATGGGCAGAAATTCTGCTTGCAGCCAAAAAAGCATCAATAAAGACCACTGGAAAAGGTCAGAAGTTGTTGGGACCGTGTGTGTGTGTGTGTGTGTGTGTGTGTGTTAGGAGCATAAGAAGCTGTCTTATACCAAGTTAGATCATGCATCCATCAACTTCAATACTGGCAACACCGACTGTGCTCTCCTGGGTTTCAGATGGTAGTCTCTCCCAGCCAAGGATTGTACCTGGGAGCTTCTGCATGCAGAGCTCTGTCACTGAGCTATGGCCCTTTCTCAAATAACTGTGTAATTATAATTCTCTGTGGTGCAGCTCCTGGGAGCTGCCTGGTTGGGGCTGAACCATGGCAGGGCCTTCTCGGTGGTGGTTCCCCAGTTACGAAATGCCCTCCCTAGTGACTGTGTCTGTCTCCATCACCATTACCTTTCAGGAGCAATGTCAAAACATTCCTGTTTACCCAAACATTTGGTGACTGAAGAATACTGTTCCTGGAAAATCTGTGATCATTGGGTGGAAGTATGTTTTTAAGTGTGTGTGTGTGTGTGTGTGTGTGTAAACTGTGCTTAGAATAAATTCTGTTATGTACTGAAGTTCTCACCCTGGGCCAGCAGGGGGATACTGTAGATAGTTATGCAAATGAAGGATTGAAAGTGACGTTCAGTGATTGGATAGTTTGTATGCAAATGAAGGATCGAAAGTGACGTTCAGTGATTGGCTAGTTACAGAAAATGGTTACTGTTGCATTCTAGTGGAGCTCTATATAAGCAGGCTGACTGAGCTCCTCAGTTCAGTTCAGTTCCAGCTTACAAATAAAGAGCTGCTTGGAAGAATCGCTGTGTCGTCTGATATGTTTGCCCACAACTTAACAAATTGAGTAACAAAACAAAACAAAAAAATCTGTTACATGGATGAACCTTGCGATGAAAAGTGTGGCCAAATGCTGACCAAGAAAATATTGGCTAGTCCATGGGATTTAGAAGGATAATTTCAGCCACAGTGAATCGCAAGCCTGGCTTCCTAAAGTGGGTATTCATTCCCCACTGGTCACTGCGTCACAAGGAAAACCCAGAGCCTGCATCTCCAGGAATATACCAAGGATTGAAGCAGTCCAGCTTCTCAGCAGTTTAAATTAAAGCTCTGAAGGGATGCATCCTGTATTGAAAACTGGTCACCCTAATAGCATTCCCATTGCGGTGCCATAAACCTGTCTGTCGAAACACTTGTGGGATGAAGAGACAGGGAATTGAGATGATGTAGATGCATTGCTGACGGCTACTTGGGGGTAATTGCACCTTGGCCTCCCAGCTGAGGACACTCGAACAAGGCCATCCAGGAGCACTGCGCTCGCTGCCCCCTTGCTCTAGGATACAATCAATACCAAATTAGCCTTTAATTACAAGTCTTTTAATTATTCAGTGTTGACTTATGGCATGAAGTCAGCAGCAGTAAATCTTCTCAGGAGCAATTGGCTTGGCTGCCTCCACCTCCGCCCCGCGATCCCTTGTACAGGGAAATAAGAGAGCTGCCATTGGCGCCTTTTCCATAATTCCACATGGCTAATCGGAGAAAGATGCCTCTCCTCAGCAAGTGGAATAATAAAGTGGGCAGCCTCTGGCCATCCCAGACTGGTGTCACAAGGCAGAAAGTGATTTGTCTTCAACTTGATAGCAGATCTGGGTCAATTTTCTTAGAGCTCCCCTAAGTGGGCATGAATGAAGCTCATGATATAAGACCGGTGCAGATGCAACTTGACTCATCTCAAATTCTAACCATGGGTCAGAAGAGTCTGCAAGGCTTGCAAGCTCTGTCCCTGCTTTTCTCTCTATCCAATTCATGTGCTTGCTACCAGGTCCTCTGTGTCCATCTTCTCCTCTAGTGTTCATTCCCTAAGGTAAAGGGACCCCTGACCGTTAGGTCCAGTAGTGGATGACTCTGGGGTTGCAGCACTCATCTTGCTTTATTGGCCGAGGGAGCTGGTGTACAGCTTCCGGGACATGTGGCCAGAATGACTAAGCCGCTTCTGGCAAACCAGAGCAGCTCACGGAAATACCGTTTACCTTCCCACCGGAGTGGTACCTATTTATCTACTTGCACTTTGACGTGCTTTCGAACTGCTAGGTTGGCAGAAGCAGGGATCAAGCAATGGGACCTCACCCCGTCGTGGGGATTCGAACCACCAACCTTTTGATCGGCAAGCCCTAGGCTCTGTGATTTAGACCACAGCGCCACCCGTGTCCCCGCATCATTCCCTACCACCCTTCTATTTTCCAAAGCCAATAATGTTGCAGTGTTTCATTTGCGTTCAAGTTAACATCAACCATGGTTAGCACAAGGCCCCTTTTCACAACTGTGGTCCAGAGGTGGGTTTATACACTGTGGTTTGAGCAAACTGTGATAATCAAAAGTATTTGCACAGATATAATACTATATCTTGGATCCCCAGATTTACACCTGGGGAACTGTGGCACCTTATATACACACAGCCCAAATTTACTATCACTGAATGTTATCCCTGGCCTCCTGGAATCTGAAAATAGGCTTTTTCACCCTCTTTTGCCTTGCAATCCCTCCCCTTAATACTCAGATTGAAATTGTTTAAATATTTGAACATGCATTTCAGCATAGGCCTATATGGTGTTTCTTCTTCTACAGGACAGTCTCTCCTCTCCTCTCCTCTCCTTGTGATGATCAACAGCCTTGTACCTCTGATTTTTGGGATTTCATTGCTGTAGCTTCCAGAGAACAATAAGCTCCACTTGGGGAAGTTCTGGTTATTAAGTTACTTTTGATGATTCACACCAGATACTGATTTTAGGAAAAGTCAGATGTGAAGCCAGAAGTGCATTTTCAGCTGTCAACCATGAGAAATTCCTCATTTCAGAGTTGGTTTTTGATGAAGCAATCAAGCGAGATCTAATCCAGAGATCTCATCAACAATACATTCTTTTAAGACTCAATTTCACAAGGACGTTTATACTTTTGTTCTTTCTAGTGCTTCTCTTTGCTACAATATGAATCTATTTTACATACGAGCCCATTTCACACATGTTATTACAAACCTATTGCTGTGATATACTGCACTGCTATATCTATCAGTTAAATTGATTACCTCTTATACTGTGTTTATGGGTCTCATTGTCTGCTGTTTATGTGCTTTGGGATCTGAGCAATGCCATGTTCATTTGCAAACCCAATCCAGGAGGAATCAGAAGCCCAGAGACCTAGCAGGCTGCTCATAACAAATTATCAGGACACGGCAAGTGGATATTCAAGGAAGTAGGTGCATGTTCATGAGATGTTGCCATCACCCATCCCATCATCAATCAAGAGCAGTGTTCATTTTTTTCTTCAAAGGAGAAGAAAGTTTTTCTCTGGCTAAAGACATGTCCCGTTCCTTTAGGCTAATGGGATATGGATGTGGCCAAGAGCTTAGGAGAGTGCTGTACAAGAACCAAAGACTGATGGTGTAAAGGAGTCACTAATTCTGACCCTCCCATATGACTAGCCAGGTTAGTCCCATCACACCTTGACTAACCGCCAATGAAGAATGTGCTGAATCCCAATAGCTTCTTCCCCTGACAGCTCCCACCTGCCATTTATCTTCTACAGTGACAGCAAAGACAACCTGGTTCCAACTATCTTGTGTTGTGCCCACTCTGTATGGGTGATTCAACTATGTAAGTGGCCAAGGGTTGACTGAGCAGAAACTCCTGTACCAGAGAAGCTTTTTGTGAACGTTGAAAATGTGCAGCAAAAATCAAGGTGGCTTGGTAACTTTTTCTGCTCCTTCAAACTGTTCTTGGAAAAGTTAAGTGGTGAAGAAAAAAAGTGAATCTCCAAAATTTAGTACTAATGGGTGTCGCCAATCATATGTTTAAAAAGGTAAAGGACCCCTGACAGTTAAGTCCAGTCACGAACGACTCTGGGGTTGCAGCGTTCATCTCGCTTCACTGGCCGAGGGAGCCGACGTTTGTCTGCAGGCAGTTTTTCTGGGTCGTGTGGCCAGCATGACTAATCCGCTTCTGGCGAAACCAGAGCAGCACATGGAAACGCCTTTTACCTTCCTGCCGGAGCGGTACCTATTTATCTACTTGTGCTGGTGTGCTTTCGAACTGCTAGGTTGGCAGGAGCTGGGACTGAGCAACAGGAGCTCACCCCATCGCGGGGATTCGAACCGCGACCTTCTGATCGGCAAGCCCAAGAGGCTCAGTGGTTTAGACCACAGCGCCACCCGCGTCCCAATCATATGTTTAGTTATTAATAAATTCTTATACCCTTTTGCATTTACAGAAAGAAATAACAAAGCCGTTCACATAATAATAAAGATAATAATCCATCATCACAAACAAAATCAGAAAAAATCACCACAATGACAAGAACATCACAGTCATTTTCCAGGATATCTTCCATTTACGTTTTTGAAGATGCTGAAAGAGTTCTGTTAAGACTCTCAAGTAAAATTCTCTTCCACCCCACTTTGACTCAGCTCAGCTATATAGCTTTTCCTATGTGATGGGGGGGGGGGGCAGAGCCATAGCCCTTGGAAACCATAGATAATTAAATAAATAAATCCTTCACCAGGAAGGTTATAAATCCTATATTTCTTTGCCCAATCTCAGCAGTAGGATTCCTAGGATTAATGTCTTAAGGCTCTCTTAATCACTTTTGTAATTACCAAAAGCAGAGCGAACCCGCATTATCAACAAATTGTGTGGTCTACTTTCATTTTATTTGGAAGGAAAGAACTGAGAGGAGAAAGGAAGGAAATGGTTTATTATTAGCCAAATAATAAAGAAATGTCAATCAAAGAAACTAACATTTAAAATATGAGATCTTAAAATGCCTGAGCTTTTAAAAAATAGCATGGGGGGAGGGGAACACCCTGCTCACTTTTATATCACAAAGTTCGGTTTAATTAAAGGCAGGGATTTGTAAAATTGAGGGATGATCTGGAGTACTTTCTTCTTTCTTTGGGGAAAGTAGGGACTCGTTCTCTGAGCCACATCCTGGTTATTATGGGAGTTCTCTTGTATTAGATATAATCCATTGTGATCAAGCATGGAAGAGTCTCATAGCTTCACCTCCCTCACTGTGTCCCTCTGTGCTTGCAGCGTGATCAGCGTATGATTACTTGGACGTAACTCTCACTCAAGGGAAGCTCTCTTGCAAGTAAGGGCTTATAGTGGAAGTTGTATTTTCCTCAAATCCTAAGCACACTCCAAAGATTGGAGGCTCTTATCCCGCAGTCCCAAACCCAGGATATCAGAAACATGAGCCAGAACTTTGTAATAAAGTGAATGCGTAAGTAAATAATCCAGGTTAACCACCTACCCTTAAACGATTTGGCTAGCTCAGCACTGCTAATATTTCTATGCTGATATATGTTCTAGAGAAGAGGGAAAAGAAGAATAGGAGAAGAAGAATATAACCATCATATGTTGACTGTTCTCCACTAGTACTTCTGATCTAGTGAGCATTGGATTAGGGCCTAGCAGACCAGGGTTCAAACCCCCACTCAGCCATGAAGTTCAGTGACCTATGGCCAGTCACAGCCTTTCAGCCTTACCTACCTCACAGGGTTGTTGTATGAGTGAAGAATAGTACGCGCGGATGGTATTAAACACCAGCTAAATTGGCTAAAATGTACAAGACAATAACTAATGAGTGCTGGAAATGTAAAGAAAGGGAAGGTATCTTCTACCACATCTGGTGGACTGGTAAAGAGGTAAAGGCTTTCTGGGAAATAGTATATAATGAGCTAAATAAAATGTTTAAAAATAATTTTGTTAAAAAACCAGAAGCCTTTTTATTGAGTATAGTGGGTGAAGAGATACCAAGGGAAGATAAAAGAGTGTTTATGTCTGCAACAACTGCGGCAAGAATTATTTTAGCCCCCAAATGAAAACAACAAGAAGTACCAATGAAAGAAGAGTGGCAGATGAAGATGATGGACTTTGCAGAACTGGCGAAGCTGACAGGAAAAATCCAAAACCAGCATGATCAAGTATTCCAAAAGGACGAGTAAATTTATACGATATCTGAAAGATTATTGTAAGCAATTAACATCACTAGCAGGGCTGTCTGAAGACTTGTAATGAGAAATTTTCTACCTTTCTATATTTATTTAAAGTTTGAGCCATTTTATAATGAGTGTAATTAGAATTGGAAAACGTATAAAATGCAATGATATAAAGGCTAACTTTGAAAGCGGGAGGGAAGGAAGTCGATAGGCTCTAAAGAGCCAGGGCGGTAAACTGGATAATGATGATGTGAATGTATAATAGAAAATAGAAAATAAATAAAAATTATATATATAAGAAGAAAACTAGCACGTGCCACCTAATCACATAGAGTTCTAGGGTGTCAGGCCTTGCTCTGTCATTTAAACTAGCCCTTTAATTTATTGCATTTGCCTCTTTCCATCCAAGTTCTTGTCAGTTTGCATTTCTTAGTGCAGAAAGTATTGATGTGTAGAGATCTTTTCTGTTCTAATTAGTTCAAGAGGGTTCTGGAAGCTTCTCTATGTGAAAGAAGCAAGCAGAAGGTTCATGATGGTTTGGGTTGTACCTTCTGGGAAGCTGAGTACAGCTGATTTAAACTGGTTCTGTTATCTCTTCTGCAAGGTCATGCTGACTATAATAGTAAGGCCAGGAGGAGCCTGGGTTTCACTTCTTCTCTCTTTCTATCTCTTTTCCTTATGGTGTGGTGTTCGGTTAATGTTAAAGTTTTAGTCTTATTATAAGTTATTGCAAGTTTAAGTTAAGTCTGCTGCAACTGGATTTCTTATGGACAGAGCCAGTCCTGAATGTATTGGATTTGTGACCATTATGCTCATTTGCCTTCAGTAATAGTAAAGCTCTGCTGGATGAAATTGCCTCTGGTCTATTTGAATTTGCTGCCAAGGAGTGTGGTGGAGTCTCCTTCTTTGGAGGTCTTTAAGCAGAGGCTTGACAACCATATGTCAGAAGTGCTCTGATGGTGTTTCCTGCTTGGCAGGGGGTTGGACTCGATGGCCCTTGTGGTCTCTTCCAACTCTATGATTCTATGATTCTATTTTTTGGGAATTCTGCAATGTCTTTAAGTTTTTGTATTGGAATCTGCTGTGGATCAATATTGAGTAGAATTCCAATAACAGTTCTAACGTACCGGTGGATAGAACCTCCTCCTCTCTCGTTGCAATATGACCGGTTATGAAATACAGCAAATGAGAAAGCTTTTAAAAAAATAAATAAATCTAAAGCTGCAGTGTATCTCAATTTATACTGAGTTGATTTCCATAACTGTTCTTCAGGAATAACATAATTTGAGAAGGAAAAGGTCAACGGAGTCATAATACCCTGAGAGAAATTCTCTCTCTGCTGGTCGACACATGACAGTCTCCAAATGATTCCAGAAAATAATGCCCAGAAACCAACCACCGCATAATGTTGTTATTATGTGTGCTGTCTTCCATTTTGGTGCATATGGTGGTCTTTAAAATCTAACTTTACTACCTTGGATGTGAAACCACATGAGTCAGAGCTTAACCCCTTCTAGTGAGGATCAGTTAAGAGCACATGACTTTAGAGGAAAAGAAGATGGCATCATCCTCTTGAAATGAATGTCCCTGTTCTGTTTTAGAAAATTGGAAATGAAACGAAATGAGATGAAGAGTTGCTGAGGGTATCAGCCACCTGGAGGTTATGGTGCACAGACTCCACTGAAACTATTGGAGTTTGTGCAACAGTTGGACCTGAGTTCAAATCCATGCTCGGTCAGAAAGGTTGCTGAGTCACCTTGGAGGAAACTACAGAATGCATGTGATAAATACAAATATAGCAAATTGCCATGCACCAGGTCAGAGGATGGGTAGAATCAGTGGGCTTTTTTCTGGGGGGACACAGGGGTATGCATACCCCTAAACATTTTGTGAATCTAACGGGAGAAGAAACTTAATTTCTTAAGTTTCTTCTCTAGCACGGTGTACCGTCACTTCCATTGCTACCCCCGATGGCAGCCTCATTTCCTGTCACGGTGTTTCCTGAGTCTCAGACGGAAGCAAGCATTTAATGTGTGAAGCAATGTGGAATGTGGATGTGTGGTGTTTTATAAGGTAATGCATGTTCTTTGTACTTTTGTCCATTTTGTTGTTTAGTTGTTTAGTCATGTCTGACTCTTCGTGACCCCATGGACCAGAGCACGCCAGGCACTCCTGTCTTCCACTGCCTCCCGCAGTTTGGTCAAACTCATGCTGGTAGCTTCAAGAACACTGTCCAACCATCTCGTCCTCTCTCGTCCCCTTCTCCTTGTGCCCTCCATCTTTCCCAACATCAGGGTCTTCTCCAGGGAGTCTTTTCTTCTCATGAGGTGGCCAAAGTATTGGAGCCTCAGCTTCAGGATCTGTCCTTCCAGTGAGCACTCAGGACTGATTTCCTTCAGAATGGATAGGTTTGATCTTCTTGCAGTCCATGGGACTCTCAAGAGTCTCCTCCAGCACCATAATTCAAAAGCATTAATTCTTCGGCGATCAGCCTTCTTTATGGTCCAGCTCTCACTTCCATACATCACTACTGGGAAAACCATGGCTTTAACTATACAGACCTTTGTTGGCAAGGTGATGTCCCTGCTTTTTAAGATGCTGTCTAGGTTTGCCATCACCTTTCTCCCAAGGAGCAGGCGTCTTTTAATTTTGTGGCTGCTGTCACCATCTGCAGTGATCATGGATCCCAAGAAAGTAAAATCTCTCACTGCCTCCATTTCTTCCCCTTCTATTTGCCAGGAGGTGATGGGCTCAGTGGCTATGATCTTCATTTTTTTGATGTTGAGCTTAAGACCATATTTTGCGCTCTCCTCTTTCACCCTCATTAAAAGGTTCTTATGGGGTGGAATGGGGGCAGCCAGATCTCTTGGCCAATGGTGACTGGCCCTGATCCCAACCCATTATGGCAGTGGGCCCAGCTTGGGATTCAGTGGATCCCAGGTTAGCTCAGCCTCAGCCCTGTCCTCTTTCACCCTCATTAAAAGGTTCTTTAATTCCTCCTCACTTTCTGCCATCAAGGTTGTGTCATCTGCAGATCTGAGGTTGTTGATATTTCTTCCGGCAATCTTAATTCCTGCATGGGATTCATCCAGCCCAGCCTTTCGCATGATGAGTTCTGCATATAAGTTAAATAAGCAGGGAGACAATATACAGCCTTGTCGTACTCCTTTCCCAATTTTGAACCAATCAGTTGTTCCATATCCAACTCTAACTGTAGCTTCTTGTCCCACATAGAGATTTCTCAGGAGACAGATGAGGTGATCAGGCACTCCCATTTCTTTAAGAACTTGTCATAGTTGCTGTGGTCTATAAAATGGTGATTTTCGTGAGTCAAGATGAGAGTACCCCTAAACATATTTTTTAAGGGGGGAAAAGCAGTGGGTAGAATCCAGTGCAGCACTAGATAACTCATTCTGTTAGCATGATAATTTACATTTGTGCAACCAAGCATTCCAATCTGTCTTGAAGTTTTCCCCAACCCTGCAGGTGCAATTCTACTAGGAATATACATTCCTAGTCATATCTGCACCATACATTTTAAGGACTATTATACCATTTTAACCACTTCCACCCCACAAAGCATGCTGGGAACTGTAGTTAATTAAGGGTGCTGAGAGTTGTTGGGACACCCCTATTCCCTTCACAGAGCTATAATTCCTAGACTTGCCTTGGAAGAGAGGCTGACTGTTAAACCACTCTGGGAACTGTGGCTCTGTGAGTGGAATAGAAGTCTTCTAACAATTCCCATCACTCGCGAAAACTACAGCTCCCAGGATTGGGGGAGAGTCATGACTGTTCAAGGTGCTATAAGAGTGTTTTCGATGTATGGTTTGAATTAGCAATCAGAGGCAACGCTGGCATTTTTCCACCCACCCACAGAAGGAAAGATATATGTCATCCCAGATCTTCAGCGAAACAGCTATACATCAAGGTAACCTGTCATGTGCTACGTTTTATTTTGTCACTTAAAATTAAATTCATCTGAAAGACATACTGAACTAAAATCAGAATTAGTATCCAATCCATTTTGGAAGCATGTTCTGTTACTAAGAGAAGCATGGAACTAGGATTCAGAATGGAGGTGTATATTTGCAGTAAATATTAATGATGTTGCTGACTGGCTCCTATGTGCAGAAAAACTGACCTCTCTCCGTATACTGTTCCGGTAGTCCATTCCTTAGCAAAACAGTGAAATACTGTTGTAATTACTTGTTTGTAGACTTTGCCGTGTATTTCTTAGCGGGGAGGCATCCGTGGCTATTCATCAAGTGCAAGCTTTATTAAATGCTGCAGTTGAATCGCCCAGGTTGCCTGTTGACAACATTGCTCCATAATGTTGCAGTGCATGACCTCTCAGGCTGCTTCCAGACTCTCGCTATTTTGCAAGGGGAGGGTCAAGTTCATCCCAGAACTTTCCGTTTCTGCAGTTAAAATGGATTCAAGTGGTCTGTCACTCTAGCACAACGAACCCACTTTTTAAAAGAATAAGATTCTTTGCAAAATGATGGGGAACAGCACTACAGTGTGTGGTGAATGAGCAACAGGAAGACATGTAAATGCTACGTAAGCAAATCAAGATGACTGCAGGATGAATCCCATAACTGTCTTGTAAACTAATCAGAATGATATGATTGTTGTTGTTGTTTAGTCGTGTCCAACTCTTCATGACCCCCTGGACCAGAGCACGTCAGGCACTTCTGTCTTCCACTGCCTCCCGCAGTTTGGTCAAACTCATGCTGCTAGCTTTGAGAACACTGTCCACCATCTCGTCCTCTGTTGTCCCCTTCTCCGAATGATATGATAGCCATCTTCAAATATCTTAAGGGCTGTCACTCGGAAGATGGAGCAAGCTTGTTTTCTCCTGCTCTGGAGGGTAGGATCTGAACCAATGCTTCAAGTTACAAGAAAGGAGATTCTGACTAAACATCTGGAAAAATTTTCCGACAGTAAGAGCTGTTGGACAGTAGAATAGAGGTGGCGGACTCTCCTTCCTCGGAGGTTTTTAAGCAGAGTTTGGATGGGCATCTGTCATGGATGCTTTAGTTGAGATTCCTACACTGCAGGGGGTTGGACTACATGACCCTTGGGGTCCCTTCCAACTCTACGATTCTATGATTCTATGAATCTCAGTCAGGGCCGGCCATAGGTAACATCTGCACCATACCTCTATAGCACATTCAAAGCTCATGGCTTCCCCTAAAGAATCCTGGGAGCTGTAGTTTACTAAGGGTGCTTGGAAGTTTAGCTCTGTCAGGGGTAAACTGCAGTTCCCAGAATTCTAGGGGAGGGAGCTTTAAATGTGTTTTAAATGTGTTTTTTTTATGTATGCTACTGCAGCAGCAAGATTACTCATCGCAAAACACTGGAAGACACAGGATCTACCCACCTTGGAAGAATGGCAGATACAAGTAATAGACTATATGGAACTGGCAGAAATGACCGGCAGAATCCGAGATCAAGGAGAAGAGTTGGTGGAAGAAGACTGGAAGAAGTTCAAAGTTTATCTACAAAATCATTGTAAAATTTATGAGTGCTAAGGGCAGTGTAAATGAAATGATGGGGATCCAGTGATTAGGATAAGGAAGAGTACAAAGGGAAAGATAAAGGATAAAACGAATTTGAATGAGCTTGCTGAAAAAAACTTTTAAAGTGGAATACAAGAAGGGAAGGCGGGAGGAAGCAAGGAAAATAAGGTTTTGAAGACTATTAGAATGAACCAGAGTGGTCTTTTAATGTTTCTTTTGTTATTATGTTGAATCTTCTGTATGTTTTTGTTTTTGTGTTTTTTGATGTTGTTTGTGTTTCTGATGTCTGTTGTTTGCTGTTCTGAAGTTTGTTATATTTTGTGAAATTTAATAAATATCATTTAAAAATAAATAAATAAATAAATGTGTTTTCATTGCCTGATATGGATGTAATGTCAGTCTGGCCACCGTGCAAGCCTTTTGCAAGCAAGTCAGGATGAATTCTGAATAAAGAGGTCCTCTGGAGGAGCTGTCAATCAGTCAAAAGATGAAGATGAGGAAAGCTCTCTATTTTGCTTTGTCTCCGTGGAGTTCTATATTCCTTTAGGGTACTTTTATTTTTATTATTTGTAGGCAGGGCAGATTAAAATTCTGCTTCCAAAGCGATCAGTGGCAGTTTTGTTACTGGATTCATCAGAGCCAGGAACAAAAGTGGAGATCCTTCCAAAACAAGATATGCCACCCTTGATGTAAGGATCAAAAGGTGGTTTACAATATAAAACGCAAAAAAAGCATAATAAAGTAAGAAACAAAAACAATACCCCCCCACACAGTTTAAAAGTCCATACAGTGGTACCTCGGGTTACAGATGCTTCAAGTTACATACGCTTCAGGTTACAGACTCCGTTAACCCAGAAATAGTACCTCGGGTTAAGAACTTTGCTTCAGGATGAGAACAGAAATCACGCGGCGGCAGCGGGAGGCCCCATTAGCTAAAAATAACAGTTTCAGGTTAAGAACGGACCTCCAGAACAAATTAAGTTCTTAACCCGAGGTACCACTGTAGATTGTTTAATTAGCCAAAGGTTTGGGAGAAGATCAGTATTTATGCCTGGCGCCTAAATTATGTCATTGTTATCCTTGATGAGAGCATTCCACATATGGGGCCACTGCAGAAAAGACCCATTCTCATGTTTCCGCTCTCCGAACCTTTTGCAGCATTTCACAGATTTCAACCAAAATAACTTCAGAGCAAATTTGTACAGGATTATGTGTTAAAGTGCCTATGGGCAACCTGCAGCCAACAAGTGGTCTTTGGAGGCATTCAGCATAGAGCTCCCTCTTGCCATTGCGTTCCCTTACCAGTTTTTTTTTAAAGGCTTTAAATAGTTGTTTTAAACTCTTTTTTTAAAAAATGGATGATTTCATTGTTTTATTCTTTTCGTAAACTGCTTTGAGGGGTGTTTGTTTGTCTGTATACATTCAAGCGATATATAAATTTTATGAAATAAATAAATCTAACGCACTGCATTTTGTATGTATTATCAGCAACAGGAAAAGGACAGCGGTTGGAGTTTCCTTCCTTCGTACCCAAATCAGGGGAAAGCACTTCTAGCTACTCAGAGGATTACAGAGGCCTTGGAAGAATAAAATTACAATTCTTATTCTTCAGAAAAAGCCAAAACTATCTAATATTAATTATGATTTGAGGTCTTTAGATCTTCCCAGGGTTATAAGCTGCTGCTGCTGAGTGGAATAAATTAATTAGAACTCAGGAAGTAATGTAATTTTAAAAACTCAGACGGAATAAATCTCCTGGCCCAGGTGGGCTTTCCACAGAATATTATAAAACTTTTCTCAGATGTTCTGGTTAAGCCCTTAGTTAACATATTCAGTAGCTTTCTGCAGAACAGTGTAACTTCCAAAAAGAAGAGAAGCTTACATAGAGCTTTAGAAACAGAGCTATCTGAACTGATTGGTGGAATCGTTTCTCTGCCTTGCTCAGATCAGTTGGCCTTCTATCAGCCTCTGCCTATAGACTGATGCTATTCTGTGTCTCCATTGATGCTGCTATCCCATTCACCGAAACAGCGCTTTCATACCCTCCAACATGTCATGGCCAAAATCAGGGCCACCATCTCCTGGGTCTGAAATCCTGTGCAAGTCACATGACCCACATGAATCGCAGACCTGGGAAAAGTGCTATTTTTGGACACTGCGCTCAAAATGCACATTTGGGGGCAGCACATGAAATCGTGGACCTGAAAAAACCAACTTTTTCGGCGGGGGTTAGATCTTGGCCCGATATCGCGTGAGGGCAAGATGCCCCAAATGGCTGCCATGCTCTCGTGGGGGGAAATGGGATTCCCCTGTTTTTCTGGGGCAGTTGATGGGTGTGTGCTTTCTGGGGATAGGGCAGGGCTGACCTGGGATCCACTGAATCCCAAGCTGCGCCCAGTGCCATAATGAGCTGGGATCAGGGCCACTCACTGTTGGTCAAGAGATCTGGTTGCCTCCATTCCATCCCATGCTCATCTAATCCAAAGTCCTAGTTGCACAGCCACCAACCAGATGCCATGGGAAGTCAACAAGCAAAACCTGAGCTCAACAGTACTCTACCCTCCAGAAACTGGTGTTCAGAAGCAACCAGAGTAGAACATGGTCCTCAACTTGGAGCCCTCAACAATTCCCCTCTGGTGTCATGGGACCTCTCTGTTGTTGTTGTTTAGTCGTTTAGTCGTGTCCGACTCTTCGTGACCCCATGGACCAGAGAACGCCAGGCACTCCTGTCCTCCACTGCCCCCCGCAGCTTGGTCAGACTCATGCTGGTAACCTCGAAAACACTATCCAACCATCTCGTCCTCTGTCGCCCCCTTCTCCTTGTGCCCTCCATCTTTCCCAACATCAGAGCCTTCTAATCTGGCCTGCTGTCTCAGTTGTGACCAAGGATGCTATTCCTATCACTGGTGTTGAAGTAAGATTCAGCTGCTAGTCCAGTCATTTCCTGAACATGGAATTAAGAGAAGGCGCCATCTTGCCCTTCACTTTTTGCACCAAAACGGTCTTGAATACAGTACCGTAGCTGAATTGGGTTGGATATCCTTCACTTGTCTATGTTTACTGGGGATATTCTTGAAGCTTTTTTAAAAAAAAACAACAACACCAAAGTAGTAAATATGGCATTTCCCCCAGAGAAGATATTCATTAAATATTTCTGTGGTTTCATCCACAACAAGCATAACTAGATTATTCTATTTACCATCCTTCACTAAGAAAAGTAATTAGAATGCAAGGTAATTTCCATTAAATGCATTATGACTTTAATATCAGTAAACTCCACTTAAATATTAAACAGAAAGAAAAATATTAGTGAAATTATCATAGATAATACAATCAGTTATTCCGGGAGAATCAAGTGATAAATGCATTTTAATAAAACGTGCAAAATTATATGTATCGTGCGCGTGCCTCCTGTCAATTTTATTTAGAGTTAAATGCCATTGTGATAATTAGTTGGGTTTTTACTGTGTTCATTAAAAGCTTTTCTAATGATCATACGGAGGAATAAGTAAAATTAATCTCTTTCTTGAAACTCACTGGAATCTATCAAGTGCATAAACAAAAAGTGCAGCCTGATGCACAGACAACATAAAGCAATTCCTTCATCTTTGATAAACAAGGACAATGAGCACAGAAACATTTGTACAAAAGGCAGCTGGAATTCTGCCAGCAGCTGAACGAGAGAGAGAGAGAGAGAGAGAGAGAGAGAGAGAGAGAGAGAGACTGTAAGGCCTTGAGCTTCTGGATTTGCTAAATGAAAAGCAGGAAACTCCTCATTGCTCAGTATGCAGGAGAAAGGGTAGAGGAACCCCTCAAAAGAACAGGACAAAAATGGGGGGAGCAACCTTTGGTGCTCAGTAAAGCCATATTCTTTACTGTAGCTGTACACACTTTGGAGTAAAGAAGTCTTATTCTATGATCTATAGGCCAGGGGTAGGGACGTGGGTGGCGCTGTGGGTTAAACCACAGAGCCTAGGACTTGCCAATCAGAAGGTTGGCGGTTCGAATCCCAGCGACAGGGTGAGCTCCCGTTGCTCAGTCGCAGTTCCTGCTCACCTAGCAGTTCAAAAGCACATCAAAGTGCAAGTAGATAAATAGGTACTGTTCCGGCGGGAAGGTAAACAGCGTTCCCGTGTGCTGCTCTGGTTCTCCAGAAGTGGCTTAGTCATGCTGGCCACATGACCCGGAAGCTGTATGCCGGCTCCCTCGGCCAATAAAGCGCCACAACCGCAGAGTCGGCCACGACCGGACCTAATGGTCAGGTGTCCCTTTACCTTTACCTTTACCTTTAGGGAACCTTTTTGGCCCAGCAGGACTGTATCTTTACCTCCTATCGCCCACCCTGTGGGCTAACTTTGACAGGGGTGCGGGCCACCCATCTGTCAATCATCTGACATTGTGATGGCATCAGGGTTCCGGGAGGTTTGGCCCTCCTGTCAAAGTTAGCCCCCTGCCCCCAAGCTGGGGGAGCTGGTTTGCAAACCCTCCAACATGCCACAGAGGAAAATTGGAACATGCGTCTTTCAGGGCTGGGCTTCTGAGGAAGCCAGGTGAATGGAGTCACAATGTTAAGTGTGTGATTGTGATGACATCACAGAGGGCACTGAGGGCAAATCATATGCGCAAGACAGCATTTTTGCCAGGAATTCTGAATGTAACTGAAATATACTCGGAGTTGCGTAGTGATTTCATGCTCTTTAGTGCAGCTTGTAACAGTGAATTCATTTCCCCCAAAACCTCAGGCTTTATATACATTATTTACACATTGGGTCCCTTGTGACTGGCTGACTCTGCTTCCCTCCTAGAGCCTGATTGGGCTGTTCCTGTGGGCCAATCGATTGTTGCATTCTAGGATCCTGCCAACCTAATAGGCTGATCAACTTCCTCTTGAGGTCTGATTGGTCTGCTCCCGCAGGCCAATCAGCTTGTTGCATTCTAGGATCGTACCTGCCTATTGTTCTAGGATCCCAGCTCAGTACATAGCAGTAACCGAAAAGGGAGGGGAATTGAGCACTCTTGAAAACCTTCATAAAATTATTATCAACAGTTTCTGCTTAAAATTCAGATTCTAGGTAGTTTTGCCATTGCAAATTCTTACCGAATTTATTTATTTTACTTTTGTCCACAGTGTCTTAACTAAGAAGAACTCTTCTCATATTTCTGAGCACTGTTTTGTGTTTTGCTTGATATTTTTAGCCACCTGAAATGATTGAGGGTGTGAGGGGGAAGACAAGACAAGGAAAGATCTGGGAATGCTGAAATCTGATAGCCATCCCTCTGGGAGAAGGAGAAAGTCACTAGACCCTAATGACAGGTTCTGACCTCAGGCTAAGCTAGGAGAGGACGCTTCATTTCTTTCCATTGTACTTCCCTTCCCTTGGCTGTAGTTAGGTTAACTTCAGTGCATCTGTCATATATTTGAATAAGCCAGCAGCTTCTCAGGGGATGCTGGACAGTTGGCAGCAGAGAGTATGTTTATTTATGTGGGTATGTCATATTAATATGTATATCTTGCAGCAGAAATGGCTGGAATTGTGGAATTTTAATGTTGCAAAAAAAGGGGGGTTATGGAGCTGGTTCATAATTGCAGAAGTGAGTGTTATAGCTTAGTGATGGTAGGGTAGATATAGACAAATCTGTCAATATCAGTTTCTCTCCTTTTCTCCTTTTCGTTTTCAGTTCTCCACATTTCTGCATCCATTTGTTTTGCAATTGCTTTGTTGTTGTTGTTTAGTCGTTTAGTTGTTTCCGACTCTTCGTGACCCCATGGACCAGAGAACGCCAGGCACTCCTGTCTTCCACTGCCTCCCACAGTTTGGTCAAACTCATGTTGGTAGCTTCAAGAACACTGTCCAACCATCTCATCCTCTCTTGTCCCCTTCTCCTTGTGCCCTCCATCTTTCCCAACATCAGGGTCTTTTCCAGGGAGTCTTCTCTTCTCATGAGGTGGCCAAAGTCTTGGAGCCTCAGCTTCACGATCTGTCCTTCCAGTGAGCACTCAGTGAGCAATTTCTTTGGGAGGAAAAAAAACTCTCACAAAAATCCATCAGTGGGTACTTACAAACATTTGTGAAAGCAATTTCCACCAATATAGTGCATTTTATATTATTCTCACTAATAGAGTTATAAAATCATAGAGTTGGAAGGGACCATGAGGATCATCTAGTCCACCCCCTGCAATGCAAAACCCTGAGATTAAGAGTCTCGCGCTCCGCCAACTGAGCTATCCCTTTGGAGAAATGTGTATATTGATCAAATCGGCATACAAAAGTGAGTTGATTAGAAGAAATTCATACCCAAATGCTGATGGATTTTCATGAAGATTTTTTTTAAAACAACATCATCATCATCATCAACAACAACAACAACCACCATAAATTGCTGTGGTAATGTGGCAAACTGAATTTAAGACTGGGAAAATGAGGCACTTGGGGAGCCAAATTGGATAGATTCACCCATCACCTGTTTAAAGCATCAAAGACTCTATAGGTCAGAAGGTTTTGGGTTCAAGCCCTATGCATTTGCCTGCAAAGACAGAATATGCACTGCCAACTTCTTCTGAACTGGGCTGGTACAGTAATGCCAAGAAAAAGGCTGATATCTAGTAAAGGTGATCGATGCTGCGGCAGCCAATCAAGTCCTTTTATTGCTTCAAAATAAAATAATCATAAGGCAAATTGCTTCACATCAAGACACCAGAGAAAACCAATTTAATTTCTGTAATATAAGACAACAATGAATACTAAATCTCAGGAGAGAATAAATCTGGTGACTTTAAGACGAGGCAGTAAGTGCTGAGTATATCATGTCCAGAATTAACATATGAACTTCAAATCTATGTGCCCATTCAAAATCTGATTTAACAAACTGCTCTTATTAAAGTCAATTCAAGTGCGTTCCATTATAAAAACAAATGAATGCTCAACTGTATGTGAGATAAATAATTTTTTCACACACTAAGCAGAATGCATTAACTTAACAAGTAACGATCTAAATTATGTATTAAACCCAATTACTTTTTATTACTGCTTTCCAATTATGGTGACATGATTGATTTCATTTTTATTAGAGTACCAGTTTTGATTTTACCTGGATCTTGACTTTGACAACTACAAAGGAGACATTACTCACAGGGATTTTGTAATTGGGTTGATTCTCTGAGGTTCTTTGAGAGCAATAACGCAAATGTTTGTAATGAGAGCAAGCGGCATTATGATTACGAGATAAGTGCATTATAATCATATCCATGGTTGTTTGGAGCCATTACTGAACAGAAAGTGTTTAATAGGTTAATGTTCCATGATTCAGCCTTCCTTCAAGATAACCTTCAAGATATATTTGATCTGAGCCATGATCGTATCCCCTTCATTTCCAACCAATTCACTAATTTGGGAAACAAATAATGGAACTGTAGAGATGGAGGGGACCCAAGGGCCATCCAGACCAACCCCCTGTAATGCAGGAATATCAGCTAAAGCATCCATGGCAGATAGCCGTCCAACCTCTGTTTAAAAACCTCTGAGGAAGGAGAGCCCACCACCTCCCAATGGAGACCATTCTACTGTTGAACAGCTCTTCCCCTCAGAAAGTTCTTCCTAATTTTTAGTTGGAATCTACTTTCATGTAACTTGAAGCCATTGGTTCGAGTCCAGCAGGAGAAAACAAGCTTTCTCCATCTTCCATGTGACAGCCCTTGAGATATTTGAAGATGGCTCTCATAATCTCCTCTCAGTCTCCTCTTTTCATTGAAAGACGTTCCCAAATATTTATTCATTTGCTCTTTCTATTTAGTTATGTCATGGAATTTATATGCCACTTGGTTGTAAAAAGGGGAAACTGAAAGCAGTGTACAAAAAGAATAAACCAGGCATAGGCAAACTCCGGCCCTCCAGATGTTTGGGACGACAATTCCCATCATCCCTAGCTAACAGGACCAGGGGTCAGGGATGATGGGAATTGTAGTCCCAAACATCTGGAGGGCCGGATTTGCCTATGCCTGGAATAAACCAATGGAATTATCATAAAGAAGTTTTTAAAGCAATTGATAACCTTCCAATGAAAAACAGTTAAAATCTATGATAATCTAAAAGCCACATTGATACATGTGCCAACATTCTACGTGTTTGGATCGGCTTGCCTGAACAAAAGTGTTTGTGCTGAAAAGAATACAGTTAAAGGCACCTGTCTGATGTCTATAGGGAAGAGTTTTAATGTGTGGGTGCTGCCATACTGCCAGTTTGATTTCAGCAAGGCATTTGACAAGGTGCCCCATGAAATTCTTGTAAAGAAGCTGGTAAAATGTGGACTTGACTATGCTACCACTCAGTGGATTTGTAACTGGCTGTCTGACCGAACCCAAATAGTGCTCATCAATGGTTCCTCTTCATCCTGGAGAAGAGTGACTAGTGGGGTGCCACAGGGTTCTGTCTTGGGCCCAGTCTTATTCAACATCTTTATCAACGACTTGGATGATGGACTCAAGGGCATCCTGATCAAATTTGCAGATGACACCAAACTGGGAGGGGTGGCTAACACCCCAGAGGACAGGATCACACTTCAAAACGACCTTGACAGATTAGAGAACTGGGCCAAAACAAACAAGATGAATTTTAACAGGGAGAAATGTAAAATATTGCACTTGGGCAAAAAAAATGAGAGGCACAAATACAAGATGGGTGACACCTGGCTTGAGAGCAGTACATGTGAAAAGGATCTAGGAGTCTTGGTTGACCACAAACTTGACATGAGCCAACAGTGTGACGCGGCAGCTAAAAAAGCCAATGCAATTCTGGGCTGCATCAATAGGAGTATAGCATCTAGATCAAGGGGAGTAATAGTGCCACTGTATTCTTCTCTGGTCAGACCTCACCTGGAGTACTGTGTCCAGTTCTGGGCACCACAGTTCAAGAAGGACACTGACAAACTGGAACGTGTCCAGAGGAGGGCAACCAAAATGGTCAAAGGCCTGGAAACGATGCCTTATGAGGAACGGCTAAGGGAGCTGGGCATGTTTAGCCTGGAGAAGAGGAGGTTAAGGGGTGATATGATAGCCATGTTCAAATATATAAAAGGATGTCACATAGAGGAGGGAGAAAGGTTGTTTTCTGCTGCTCCAGAGAAGCGGACACGGAGCAATGGCTCCAAACTACAAGAAAGAAGATTCCACCTAAACATTAGGAAGAACTTCCTGACAGTAAGAGCTGTTTGACAGTGGAATTTGCTGCCAAGGAGTGTGGTGGAGTCTCCTTCTTTGGAGGTCTTTAAGCAGAGGCTTGACAACCATATGTCAGGAGTGTTCTGATGGTGTTTCCTGCTTGGCAGGGGGTTGGACTCGATGGCCCTTGTGGTCTCTTCCAACTCTATGATTCTATGATTCTATGAAATGGAGAGTGAGTATTATGGAGCACCTGTAACGATATTGAGCTGGTGGTCTAGATTGCATGTGAGCAACCCAGAGTCCATGAACCAGATGCAAGGTTTTTTTTGTTTTTTGTAATTTAATCTTCATTGATTTTTTTAAATATCAAGTCCCTTCACCACGAAAAGAACAAAAGAAAAAAACAGAGCACATCAATTGCAAAGAAAATGTTACATATCAAATAAAGTTCTTCCGTATGTTGAGACCTCTGTCGTCAGTATGGGTTCTTCGTTTCCTTGTTGACTGCATATTTGTAAATCCTTTAACTTATCATAAATTATCCATAATCTTTGTAGCTTTTAACATTGCAGAAGTTAATCAAAGCACGTCAAAGATTTCATATGAGAACAATGTTCTTTTAAATACAATCTAAATACTGGTAGCTCTCACCTCTGGCTCCTAGAAGCTGTCAGCATGCGACAGCAGCCACAAGCCGGGAAACAGCTTCAACTGGCCGGCTAAACCACGTGAGGTAAGACGATGGGTCTCAAACCCGTGGTAAGTTAGGCAGATGGGGCTCATCCACCTGGGAAGGTGGCCCATTAGGAGTAGGAAAACTCTGATCCTAAATCTCTGCTGTCTTACGGGATAACTTCTGGAGAAGAAAAGGTGCAGTCGTAAACCGCCCTGCGATCCTTGGATGAAAGTTGGTGTAGAAATTTAATAAATAATAATAAGCAAATAATCAATAAGTTTCTTCATAAGGTCAGCCAGTTCTCTCTGGTGCTATTTCTACTGCGGTCAACAGCCAGCCGCTTATGAAATGCAGCAATTTTCTTACCATGATAACAGATCTCTGCAGTTATAGTGACATTTTGCTTAAGTTAATAGCGTTACTCCATTGATCCACCTTGAATTTTCTTCCTTGTTCCCACTCTCCATATATTTACGTTCCCCTTTAAATCATTGTTTACTAGACATTTCTGCTTGTTTTTAAGTGGTTCCTTTCTCACACTTTCCCAGGAATGCATCCAACCCTTCAGAGTTATATTCACCTTTTCATCTATAATTGAAAAGACAACCACTCTGTTCAGTCAAGAGAGTTTTTTTCTGCTTTTGTCCACTGTCTCACGTGAGGCACGTATTATCCTTCCTCATTTGAGCATGCTCAAAAACATGCTTCCTTTACCCCTGATTTTTTTGAAAGGCACAGTGGTCTGACAATATCACTGAGCATTTACTCTCTTATATAGATGGATGGACACATTGCCATCACAATGTATATCAATAGTTATCTCAGTTCTTTAAGTGCCAATAGTTAAATATGGGGCCATTCAAGCGCAAGTGTTAGACATCAGCAGGCTTGGGGGAAGAAGAAAAACAAAATTCCCTAGGGAAAACCTGAGGGTGGAGAACCCAAACTGCCCAATGAGTACTGAGGATGCTCAGTATACAGTGGTACCTCGGGATAAGAACTTAATTCGTTCTGGAGGTCTGTTCTTAACCTGAAACTGTTCTTAACCTGAGGTACCACTTTAGCTAATGGGGCCTCCTACTGCCGCTGCGTGATTTCTATTCTCATTCTGAAGTTCTTAACCCGAGGTATTACTTCTGGGTTAGCAGAGTCTGTAACCTGAAGTGTCTGTAACCTGAAGTGACTGTAACCTGAAGTGTCTGTAACCCGAGGTACCACTATACACGGAATATTTACCGACTGTTGAGGAAGATAGTGGGGAACAGGGAAGATGGAATGAAGTGCCCAGAATCCTGAACATGAGAGCTCTACCCTACAATATTTTGTTGCCGGGGGAGGGAGGGATCAGCCAGTTTCAGTTTCTCGGTTTCTAATCCAAGATAGATGGCTATCATATCTCTTCTCAGTCTCCTCTTATCCAGGCTAAACATACCCAGCTCCTTCAACCATTCCTCATCAGGCTTGGTTTCCAGATCCTTGAACATCCTGGTTGTTCTCCTCTGCACAATTTCTAGCTTGTCAATATCCTTCTTAGACTGTGGCACCCAGAACTGGACACAGTATTCCAGGTGTGGTCAGAGCAAGGCAGAAGAGAGCAGTACTATTACTTCCCTTGATCTGGACAACTTCCGTTGATGTGGCCTAGAATAGCATTAGCTTTTTTGCACACTGTTGACTCATGCTAAGCTTGTGGTCTGCCAAGACCCCCTAGAACCCTTTTACACGTGAATTTTACTGTGAATTGTATAGCTTCACATCAACAGGCGAACAGAATAGAATTCCTCCCCACAGTGGTAGACTACAGGCCAAAATTTGGTGCCACCCCTAGTCCTTGGGCAAAGAGGTACCCAGCTTTTGCAAGGAGGCATGAGGCTCTTGCAGAGTCCTAAAACATTCTCACCTCCTTCCCAAAGCCAGAAACGCACTTGACTAGGCTTTGGGAAGAAGGCAGAGGACTCTAGGACTCTGTCAGGGCCTCTTGTCTCCTTCCCAAAGCCCAGCCCTGTTCGTTGCTTAAAGGTAAAGGTAAAGGGACCCCTGACCATTAGTTCCAGTCGTGGCTGACTCTGGGGTTGCGGCGCTCATCTCGCTTTATTGGCTGAGGGAGCCGGCGTACAGCTTCCGGGTCATGTGGCCAGCATGACTAAGCCGCTTCTGGCGAACCAGAGCAGCACACGGAAACACCGTTTACCTTCCCGCCGGAGCAGTACCTATTTATCTACTTGCACTTTGACGTGCTTTCGAACTGCTAGGTTGGCAGGATTCATTGCTTGCGCAGCCCTAAATCTTCCCTGTGCCCCATTCCTAGTTGCAACTCCCTCATAGTTCTATATAGCTTTGAGCAGTTTGATGATGGTTTATTTAGAGATTGCAATAAAACACCTATTTTAAAACAATTTTCATAAGATACGTATTTAAACAGATGCTTAAATACAATTTTTCAAGTAGTATTTTCTTTAATGCAGATTAATGCAAAAATGGGGTAGAACAGATGAACGAACATGTGCATTTGTCATGGACCAGAAATCAAGTGATCCTTCCATCCCTATTAGAGGCAGCCTTGATGATAAAGACATATTTGAAAAGTCATGGCTATTTTATTCTGGAAATAAGCTAACCACAGGTGTGAGAATTCATTCTGCACCTTCCCGTTTCAGGCGCATTTCATTGTTGCACATGCCAAAGGTGCTAGATTGCCCCTGCCTGTGCATGACAAGTGACAGATCATGAAGTCATGAATTCTCGCAACACGTTGCTTCAAGTATGTGTGCCAGCAATAGCAAATTGTTCGCACTGGATTCTGGGCTCCTCTTTGCGGCTTGGAAGACAGCAGAAAGGTGGGAGGGTGGAAGAATGCAGGTGTTTCCACCTTGTCGGTGACATAAAGGAGATCATTAAAGAAGGTGACAAGCTTCTACTCTGAGCTGTGTAATCTCATTATCTACTGCAGTGGAGGGCGGTGTGCCTGTGAAACAAGATTTCATGGCTGTAGATTGTACAATAAATATTAATGCATCAGTAAATAGATCTGTGGATTTCAGATGAATCGGGCATCTGCAAGTTCTGACCTAACAAGACAAACACAGGTTGCCAAGCATGTATGGTGACCCACCAGAGACTTGATTGAAGCTTTGAGGCTCTTGTCACCCAGAAGGTCTGTAAAAAAACACATAATTACTGGAGGTTGAGAGGGGGGAGCAATGACTCGACCATTTGGCTGCCTGACCATATTCTCTGGCTCCCAGTAAGTTTCTCAGCACAATTTAAAGTGTTGTTGCTGACCTTTAAAGCTCTAAACAGCCTTGGCCCGGTATACCTGAAGTAGCGTCTCCACCCCCATCGCTTAGCCCAGACACCGAGATCCTCCTCCGAGGGTCTTCTGCTGGTTGCCTCACTGTGAGAAGTGAAGTTACAGGGAACCAAGCAGGGGGCCTTCTCGGTAGTGGCACCCGCCCTGTAGAACGCCCTCCCAGCAGATGTCAAGGAGATAATAACTACACAACTTTTAGAGGACAACTGAAGGCAGCCTTATATCAGGAGGTTTTTAATGTTTGATGTTTTTATTATGTTTTTAGATATGCTGTGAGCCACTCAGAGTGGCTGGAGAAACTCAGCCAGATGGGTGGAGTATAATAACAACAACAACATCAACATCAACAACATCAACAACAACAACCAAGTTAATATTGGGATATTATTCCATTCTCCTTCATGCCTCTGAATAGTAATGGTGGAAGACGCAGGCTCCGAGTTGTGCCCAACATCTCCTCTCTTGTGGTTTCCAGCATCCAGCCAGTGTGGTGTAGTGGTTAAGAGTGGTAGACTAGTAATCTGGGGAACTGGGTTCGCTTCCCCGCTCCTCCACATGCAGCTGCTGGGTGACCTTGGGCTAGTCACACTTCTCTGAAGTCTCTCAGCCTCACTCACCTCACAGAGTGTTTGTTGTAGGGGAGGAAGGGAAAGGAGATTGTTAACAGCTTGGAGACTCCTTCGGGTAGTGATAAAGCGGAATATCAAATCCAAACTCTTCTTCTTCTTAATGTCCATGAAGGCAGAGCACAGCCACCCGTTTGCTAAGCTATTTGAAGGAATGGAATGTGAACACTTGGGAAATATGTTCACAGCAATGTTCAGGCAGGGCCTTTTCAGCACCGGCACTGCTGAGTTCAGGGAGGAGGAGGAGCCATCGCTTGGAGCCGGTGCTAGCGCTTGCAGTGGTGCCACGCTCTCTCATGAGTCAGCTGGCCCCGTGAGAGTGTAGCACCGGAAGACATGTGTCCTGATTTTTGCCAGGGGGATGTTGGAGGGTATGGAATTAGTAGAGCCATTGGGCTCATCAGCCAGATCTTCTTAAGTTCTTATGTAAGCCAGGTGAGTGTTGGAGGGAGGAGTGGGAGTTACAGTCGAAGTTTTGTTATTCTTTTGTTATGCATCACTATTTTATGGAACGTAGGCTGATGAGTATACAAAGTGGAATAATGCACCGAGTCACAGATCCCGTTCTGTTCCAGAAATCTTCTGCAAAACACAAAACACCTTGCCTGACATTTGGGCCCAGCAAGCTTTGCTTAAATGCAGGCTGGACCATGGCCACTGTGTCCCTTGGCACCTTTATGCTTACATTGGATTTGATAGGAAAGTCCATTCCAAAAGCTAGACTTAGGCACTATTGACACAGGGAAGTGCCAGCTAATGGGCTGACAGCAGGATTGCTGGTTTATCTAAGGACCTGCCTTGTACAGTACTTTGTGTAACAGTTAATCCAGCCCTGCTGTTTGATGACTCATCTCAGCACTTATCCCAGGAAGGGCTTGTGCAGTTCATATCACTGACTGTGCACCAAAGCTTTCCATGGACTGATGTTTTCAAATAAAAGGAAGCAAGTTCCCCAACCTTCACATTCTTAGAACCTGCTGCCCCAAAATCAAGCTCGATTTGTCTGTTCCAGGAGTTGTAAAATTAGTATGTGCACGACTCTTCCCATCATGTGCTCAGCGCCATTAGAAAGAGCCATGCTGTTTGTGTGGCATTGAACTCATTTCAGCGTTGGGTACTTGCTTTTTTGCTCTGCTGCCAGGAATTTCAATTGGGTATCACAGCTCTTATTGATCCAGAGGAAGATGTTTGTTTGTACGGAAAGTTGAATGCATTATGTTCCACCTTGTAACACTACAAAGCAATATCGCAGGAAAAGAAAACGGTCGCTGCAGAAACTAATAAGATGGTTGCAGAAGTATCATTTCATGGTTTTCACGGTGTGGGGGATGGAATGCCCCGAACGAAAGGTTTTACAGCCTGGTCACATTTAGGGTGGTCTCTACAGGGTTAAAGAAACAACTTTAATCAATAGGCTCAGATACACAATGTCCCGATCATACCATTTCCTGTCTCCACTAATGTAAATAGGAATAAAGACAGGCTTCAGCCTTGAAAATGCCGGTTATGGTGGGATAAGTAAAGAACAACCCACAGCTTAACACCCACTGGCAGAAGAAGATATTTTGTGGTGGATAGGTTGTTGTCTGCCTTTGCCCACTCCATGTGTTTCTATTTCTCTATTAATTTCAGTAGAGATGTCCAGTGCACCATTTTGGAATTCTATACATTAAAATTAAGGAGCAAGGTGATAAAGAGCACTCACACTTTACATTGTGGGTTCCCTTTGCGGGATCACGCGTGGTGCTACAGTTCCCAGGGAGCTTACTGGCAAACAGGGGCTGGCTTGCCTCCCAGCCTCAGTAATTACCGTATTTTTGCTCAATAAGACGCACTTTTTCCCTCCTAAAAAGCAAGAGGAAATGTATATGTGTCTTATGGAGCGAATGCAGACTGTGCAGCTATCCCAGAAGCCAGAACAGCAAGAGGGATCGCTGCTTTCACTGCGCAGTGATCCCTCTTGCTGTTCTGACCGCTTCGATGGAGAGGTGCTGTGCAGCTTTCCCCCTCTGCGCAGCGCCACTTCAGCAAAGCGGGAGGAGAAACGGAGCCCCTTCCATTTCTCCTCCCGCTTTGCTGGAGAGGCACTGCACAGAGGAGAGAAGATTTTTTTTTTCTTGTTCTCCTCCTCTAAAACTAGGTACGTCTTATGGTCGGGTGCATCTTATAGAGCAAAAAATACGGTAAGTTTCTTGCTGGGAGGTGGGGCCAGCCCCATTTATAAGTAGGGGGTGGAACCGACAATAGCCAGGCAGTCAGCTCTGGAGATTCACCCTCCCTACCCACCCTTTGTTTAATGTTTCTTGTTTGCAGGTTAACTTTTTCTTCCTGTTTAGCAGGCACTGCTACAGACTTTGACTGTTTGCTGTTGAAGGACCGGGAAGAAATTGTCCTGCATTGGCAGGTTTTGTCTTCCCCGTAGCAATTTGTCACAACTTTGGTGGTTAATGCCTTAGATGGAATCCTTCAGTCTTTTCTTCCCTATATGGGGGGGGGGCATGAAGTGGTGACTCACCCCCCTTTGGCGGCAATTCCAGGGTCCCCCTCTTAAAGGGGTTATATATATGGGTGTCACTGGCCATACACTGAAAGGTCATCAGTGAACTACCCTGCGTGCAGGGATATGGGCTTGGCTGCCTGCTACACTTACGTCTCGCAGAGCACCCCTATACCCCATTTACCCTAATGAGCCCCAGTTCTCTCTGGCTAGGGGGCTGGGAGGGATAGACGCCCAAGGCCTAAGCTAAGGTCTTGCTACATTCAGAAGTTTAATAAAGTTGTGGCCTAATTTTAATTCCATTTAACGTTGTCAGAGTCTTTATTCCTTCCCTGGGGGCTGGGGCTGTCGCCACCTGGTCACGCAAAACAGAGAGCCAGTGTTGTGTCAGATTGTTGCAATAGGAGCTGGGAGACCAGAGTTCAAATTCGGACTCATCCATGAAACTCAAAACCAGGGGACCAGGGACCAATCACTGTCTCTCAGCCTAACCTAAATCACAGGCTGGTTGTGAGGGTGAAAGGGAGAAGCAGGAAACCATGTTCGCTATCTTGAGCTCCTTGGAAGAAAAGTAGAATATAAATGTAAAAACAACAACACCACCACTCAGGCACACTTAGCTAGATAGCTCAGTTTGTTAGAGAGCAGTGCTGACAATGTCATGGTTGCAGGTTCGATCCCCGGGACAGCTGCATATTCCTGCATTGCAGGGGTGGGACTAGATGACCCTCGGGATCACTTCCAACTCCCAAGAGGGTGGGAGAAGGGGAAACTCATCTAGCATGGGAAGATTCTGGAGCAGATCATTAAGCAAGCAGTCTGTGAGCACCTAGAAAGGAATGCTGTGATCACCAATAGTCAGCATGGATTTCTGAAAAATAAGTCATGCCAGACTAACCTGATCTCGTTTTTTGACAGAATTACAACCCTGGTAGATGAAGGGAACACAGTGGATGTAGCCTACCTTGATTTCAGCAAGGCATTTGAGAAGGTGCCCCATGATATTCTTGTAAAGAAGCTGGTAAAATGCGGTCTTGACTATGCTACCACTCAGTGGATTTGTAACTGGCTGACTGACCGAACCCAAAGGGTGCTCATCAATGGTTCCTCTTCATCCTGGAGAAGAGTGACTAGTGGGGTGCCACAGGGTTCTGTCTTGGGCCCGGTCTTATTCAACATCTTTATCAACGACTTGGATGACGGACTCAAGGGCATCCTGATCAAATTTGCAGATGACACCAAACTGGGAGGGGTGGCTAACACCCCAGAGGACAGGATCACACTTCAAAACGACCTTGACAGATTAGAGAACTGGGCCAAAACAAACAAGATGAATTTTAACAGGGAGAAATGTAAAGTATTGCACTTGGGGGGGGGGGGGGATGAGAGGCACAAATACAAGATGGGTGACACCTGGCTTGAGAGCAGTACATGTGAAAAGGATCTAGGAGTCTTGGTTGACCACAAACTTGACATGAGCCAACAGTGTGACGCGGCAGCTAAAAAAGCCAATGCAATTCTGGGCTGCATCAATAGGAGTATAGCATCTAGATCAAGGGAAGTAATAGTGCCACTGTATTCTGCTCTGGTCAGACCTCACCTGGAGTACTGTGTCCAGTTCTGGGCACCACAGTTCAAGAAGGACACGGACAAACTGGAACGTGTGCAGAGGAGGGCAACCAAAATGGTCAAAGGCCTGGAAACGATGCCTTATGAGGAACGGCTAAGGGAGCTGGGCATGTTTAGCCTGGAGAAGAGGAGGTTAAGGGGTGATATGATAGCCATGTTCAAATATATAAAAGGATGTCACATAGAGGAGGGAGAAAGGTTGTTTTCTGCTGCTCCAGAGAAGCGGACACGGAGCAATGGATCCAAACTACAAGAAAGAAGATTCCACCTAAACATTAGGAAGAACTTCCTGACAGTAAGAGCTGTTTGACAGTGGAATTTGCTGCCAAGGAGTGTGGTGGAGTCTCCTTCTTTGGAGGTCTTTAAGCAGAGGCTTGACAACCATATGTCAGGAGTGCTCTGATGATATTTCCTGCTTGGCAGGGGGTTGGACTCGATGGCCCTTGTGGTCTCTTCCAACTCTATGATTCTATGATTCTATGAGCTGACCGTGTTCTGTGCATGCAGCAGCTTAGCTGGATCTATTGTGGTTTTATATCTAAATTGAACATTAGCAGTAATGTTCTCACCGAGGAAAAGCCAGAGTCGGTGGGCAAGTGCAGAAACGCTCTCACTGCGAGCATCTGAACTGAGATGCACCATTTTGCAAACTGCTGGTGAAACTTGTAGAAAAACAATAATCCTGGGAAATGTAATTATCAGTCCCGAGGAACGGCATATGCAGAGCACACACACCAACCCACGCGCAGAGAAAAAAGAACAACCACCGGTTTGTGAAACTCAAGGTAAAGGTAAAGGTAAAGGTACCCCTGCCCGTACGGCCAGTCTTGACAGACTCTGGGGTTGTGCGCCCATCTCACTTAAGAGGCCAGGGGCCAGCGCTGTCCGGAGACACTTCCGGGTCACGTGGCCAGCGTGACGAAGCTGCTCTGGCCAGAGCCAGAGCCAGAGCCGCACACGGAAACGCCGTTTACCTTCCCGCTGGTAAGCGGTCCCTATTTATCTACTTGCACCCGGAGGTGCTTTCGAACTGCTAGGTTGGCAGGCGCTGGGACCGAGCAGCGGGAGCCGCAGGGATTCGAACCGCCGACCTTTCGATCAGCAAGCCCTAGGCGCTGAGGCTTTAACCCACAGCGCCACCTGTTCAGAGTAGGCAGCAGCAAAGAGGGGGGTGGGGGAAGCAAGCCCAACCTTATAATAGAGAAGAATCTATTCCAGTTGCAGGTCTCCTCTAAGAACTCAGAGACGGCCCAGGTGAATTGCATGCACTTATCATGTCAGAGACATGCAGGCATCTTGCTGAATTACTAGAGGTTTGCAGATTTGCTCCATTTACAGGATTTCTTCGTTTCTGAATGAACTGTGCAATAGATTAGGGACGTTCACTTCTGTTCAGGAGGAGGGGAGGCAGTGGAACTGTGTGTATGTGTGTATGTATGATAAGATTTGGGCAAATGGCCTTTTATAGCATTTTGCTCCTGGCTTTGGAAGAAACCTAAACAGATGATGCTGTAAAGAAGATTTATATATATATATATATATATATATATATATATATATATATAATTAATAATAATAATAATAATAATAATAATAATAATAATAATAGCAACAAAAGTCCATTTTTTCCTCCCCCACCCCATTCTGGAGTTGTGTACTGAAAGACCACCTCAGTGGATTGTACCTAATCACAACCTTTCAACACTATCAGGCATGGCCCATTAGAGGCACCAGTCTTCCAAAACAAATTACTTACTGTAATCCCTCTCCTGATGTATGCAGTAAAAGACAATAGCACAGCTCATCGGCCAGCACTGCTCTTTGAGATTTATAGTGTGCAACTAAGCAAACTTCCATTTATAGTTATATCCCCAAACTGACCCACAAGCCACAAAGAGTATTAAAACAGTTGCACTCTTAATGGCACAGGCCCTTTACTGCTACAAAACTAATGTCGGCTCATTGTGGATTCATGGAACAACAGAGGTTTACAGCCGATAAGGATCTCAAACACCTTTTCCCTCTGCCTAATACTGTGCTGTCATTTCAGCAGTGCAAACAGAGGACTCTTGATGGTTGCAACAGGATCAGTACCCCCAAGTGATGCCTTTGCTAAATTTATGGAAGCAGCGAACGCTTCCTTTCTCCCATTGCCACTGCTATATGTTTCAAAGGGACAAGCATCAGATCATATAAATATGTCCTTCTCACAAGTGCTGCAGGACGTATTAACTTGTAGACATGCCACTATCCTGCTGTCAAAAGCCTCTTGCTATCAGAAAGTTATTCCTGATGTTTAGTCAGGATCTCCTTTCTTGTAACTTGAAGACATTGGTGCAGGTCCAACCCTCCAGAGCAGAAGAAAAACAAGCTTGCTCCATCTTCCATGTGACAGCCCTTGAGATATTTGAAGATAGCTATCATATCTCCTCCCAGTCTCCTATTTTCCAGGCCCAACTGCCTCAACCATTCCTTTAAATCCTTGGTTTCCAGATCCTTGATCATCTTGGTTGCCGTCCTCTGCACACATTACAGCTTATTATTTTTCTTAAATTGTGGTGCCCCAAACTGGACAAAGGACTCCAGGTGTGGTCTGACCAAAGCAGAATAAAGGTAAAGGGACCCCTGACCCTTAGGTCCAGTTGTGACTGACGACACTGGGGTTGCGACACTCATCTCGCTTTATTAGCCGAGGGAGCCGGCATACAGCTTCCGGGTCATGTGGCCAGCATGACTAAGCCACTTCTGGCGAACCAGAGCAGCGCACGGAAACACCGTTTACCTTCCTGCTGGAGCAGTACCTATTTATCTACTTGCACTTTGACGTGCTTTTGAACTGCTAGGTTGGCAGGAGCAGGGACCGAGCAACCGGAGCTCACCCCGTCACAGGGATTCGAACCGCCGACCTTCTGATCGGCAAGTCCTAGGCTCTGTGGTTTAGCCCACAGTGCCACCTGCATCCCTTACCTATTATACTCAGTAGATATACCTCTGGTTTTTTTCTCTAAAGTAACTCTGAGCATCTTTTATATTTCCTCATTAATTATACCCCTCTTTTTTAAACTTTTCCACAGCCCCACCATAGATGTGCCCTCTGCCTCCTTGCATTTCCAGCATAAATTGGAGTTTGATTTGTATATTTTGGAAAGTTTTACTGGGGTCATATGCCATCTGTAAAACATTTTCATTATATTTTCTTCTATAGTATAGTGTGCAGTAAATTTTATATCATTCTTTAACAGCCTTTCCCACTGCTCCAATTGTATTACATACCCAATGTCCTGTGCCCATTTAATCTGTACTTCTTTTACTTGGTCATCCTTTAAACTCCATTCCAATAATAAATCATAAACTCTTGATAATAATTTTTGATTACTTCCTAATAAAACTTTTTGTAATAACAAATCTTCTTTTCCAAATCCTCGGGTCTTTTTATCCGAGTTAAAGACGTTGCTTAATTGCTGATATTGGAGCCAGTCTGTGATATAATGCCTTATTTCTACAAATGTTTTCAACTTTGCTTGTCCCCGGTCCTCCTTTAATAATTGACTGTATGTTCCCAAATTTCCAGTCATATTTAGTTTTTTAGCTGAAAAGGCCTCTAGTGGTGATAGCCATCATGTTGTGTACAGTTGTAACAATGACTGATAAGCAGTCTAAACCTTCTACAGTGCACCTCTGATTACGGTGGTACCTCGGGTCACAAACACCTCAGGTTACAGACTCCGCTAACCAGGAAGTAGTACCTCGGGTTAAGAACTTGATCTCACAATGAGAACAGAAATTGTGTAGCGGCATAAGGAGGCCCCATTAGCTAAAAGTGGTACCTCAGGTTAAGAACGGTTTCCGGTTAAGAGCGGACCTCTGGAACGAATTACCGTATTTTTCGCCCCATAGGACGCACTTTTCCCCCTCCAAAAATGAAGGGGAAATGTGTGTGCATCCTATGGGGCGAATGCAGGCTTTCGCTGAAGCCTGGAGAGCGAGAGGCATCGGTGTGCACTAACCCCTCTCGCTCTCCAGGCTTCAGGAAGCTATCCGCAAGCCTTGCAAGCCCGGCGGGAGTTCCTGCGGGCTCACAAGGCTTGCGGGCAGCAGCCTGCAGCCCCGGTGAGTGCCTGCAAGCCTTGCGCGCCTGGCGGGAGGTCCCGCCGGGCATGCAAGGCTTGGGGCGGCAGCCGCGGCTGGGGGGGGGAGGGTTTATTCATTTCCCCTCCAAAAAAACGATGTGCGTCCTATGGGCCGGTGCGCCCTATAGGACGAAAAATACGGTAAGTTCGTAACCAGAGGTACCACGGTATATGATTTGTAAAACCTTTATGGACTTTAACTTTATTGTAGGCCAGATAGGCGTGCCACCCATATCTATTGTCAAAACTTTCTATATCCAAAATATCTAATTTATCTTAACATAATCCAATCTTTAATCAAATTATACACTCTGCTACATAATAAATTTTTAGATTTGGAAGGGCAAAACCTCCTCTCCCTGTCCTATCTGTCATTAGTTTATATTTGATGTGGGGCTTTTTTCCTTGCCAGATAAATTCTGGCAAAAATTTCCTCTATTCCTCGAAGCAATCATATTTTGTTATTATTGGAATCATTTGAAATAGAAAGAGAAACTTTGGAAGCATATTCATTTTTAACACAGAGATTCTTCCCCATAGTGATAATTTCAATTTTGACCAGATTTCTAGGTCTTTTTTAATTTCTTTCTAAATCTTTTTATAATTGTCTTCATATTAATTGACATTTTTCATTGTAATTTCAATACCCAGATATTTTGCTTTAACTATCTCTAAACCTGTTTTTTTCCTTTAATTCTGTTTTCTCTTGGTTCTGTATATTCTTGACGATTAATTTTGTTTTTACTTTATTAAGTTTGAACTCTGAAACTTCACCAAATTCTGTTATTTTTTTCTAAAGCTTTGGGAATGCTCTTTAATGGATTTTCTAATGTTAGTATCAAATCATCAGCAAAAGCTTTTAGCTTAAAATACCAACTTCCTAGTGTTATTCCTTTGATTTCTTCCTCTTTCCTGATTACCAAATTTAGTATTTCCAGTGTTAATATACATAATAAAGGGGATAAGGGGCAGCCCTGTCTTGTTCCTTTTTCAATCAAAACGTGTTCTGATTTTTCATTATTGATTATTAAATTTGCTTTTTGCTTTTCGTAGATGGCTTTTATTCCATTGGTGAAGCATTCTCCCATTCTTAAGAATTCTTAAGAATTTCCAAGAAAGATTATCGAAGGCCTTCTCGGCATCAACCAACACGAAGGCAGCTTTTTTATTAGGTCTCCAGTCTAGATATCCTATCAAGTCTATAATAATAGTAGTAGTAGTAACAACAACAACAACAACAACAACAGCAACAATAAATTTATTTGTACCCCAGGGACGCGCTCAGGGTGGCTAACATCATAAAACTAACGCAGTATACAAAGAACATAAAAACAGGTAATCAATTAATTAAAATACATCTTAAAATTAGTTCAGAACAAATGAAAATCTGGACAGATGGCAGTCTATGGGTAAAATTGAGAGTGGTTAATATTCTCCAAAGCCAACTGTTACCATTGGTCGTATTGCCCTCATATTGTTTTTCATATGGCGATCTAGGAGAAACCCCGACTGGTCTTTGTTAATTATTACTTTTAAAACCAATTTTAATCTATTCACTAAAATACCTGTATAAATCTTGAAATAGTTATTTAGAAGTGAAATTGGTTGGTAGTTGCTGACCATTTCTCTGGATGACCCCTGTTTGTGGATTAGAACAATGTTTGCTTCTTCCCATGTATGTGGAATTTTCCCTTTTTGTATTCTATCATTCATGAGTTTTTGGAGTGTTGGTGCTAAGACTTCTTCCAATTTCTTGTAATGTATTATGGGGAGCCCATCAACATGCAAGTTCTTTTTATTAATTTGGCTTCTACATCTTCATTTTGCTTTTCTGGTATACCTCTGATGCACAGAATAAGTTCTCTGTGGTGCATTTTGAGTATAGCTATTTGATCTAATGTTTCTTCTTGCACTTTTTAAAACTCCATCATTTCATCTGTTAAATCGCCCATCAGAATCTTTTTCTGGTCTGCAAATTCCATTAAATCATTCTTTTTTTCTTTTTTTAAAACATTGTCCCGTTTTAACTTGAAGGTTCTCCGAACTGTCTCTCAGTAGAGGTTTGATCTCTGCTGTAGCAGTCATCTCAACAAGTGCACCCTGAATTATTTCACACACATAGTGGTACATTGATGTGCTGGTTCTTATGTGGAACTTCTCACTCTGCAATAACTTCAGGCAAATCTGTTTATCTTCCAGTAGGCCATTGGTTTTCAACCAGTATGTTGTGGCACCCTGGGCTGACTTGATGGATGTTCAGGGGAGCCCCAGTGACTGTCCTTTCATTAACTTGCAGCCCATACTTTTTGGCATTCTCGCTTTCTTTCCAGGGAACATTTGGGGAGCAGGCAGCTTTAACTTGTAGCCCATTATCTTCCTGAAATAAAACAGGAGCAACAAAAAAGTGGGGAAACGCTTTTGTATGACTGTTTATCTACTTACCCCCCCCCCAATCCCACAAAAATCCTCCCCAGCTTCATTAATTTAACAGTTCCTTGGTTTTAAACAGAGGGCTTGAAAAATGCAAGAAAACAGTAAAGTAGCTTGGTGGTGTGCATGTCTGGATGTGTGTGTGCTTTATCAGGAGGAATTTAAAAAACAAAATCCAGAATGGGGGAAATTTATTTCTCTACACAAGTATAGCAGATTGAATGATATATGCTCAGAAATGGAAAGAGGGAACAATACCAACAAAGGAGGAATGGCAGATGAGATTGGTGGAATATATAGCATAGGTATCAACTTTTCCCTTTTCTTGCAAGGAATCCTATTCAGAATAAGGGAATTTCCCTTTTTTTAAAAAAGGGAAACGTTGACAGCTATGATATATAGAATTAGCTAACTCAACTAATAAAATAAGACACTGGTTTTCAACCAGTGTGCCATGGCACCCTGGGGTGACTTGTGTTATGTTCAGGGGAACCCCAGTGACTGTCCTTTCATTAACTTGCAGTCCATACCTTTCGGCATTCTCTCTCTCTATCTCCAGGGAACATTTGGGGAGCAGGCAGCTTTAACTTGTAGCCCATTATCTTCCTGAAATAAAACAGGAGCAACAAAAAAGTGGGGAAACATTTTTGTATGACTGTTTATCTACTTAAAATCCCCCCCCCCCCACAAAAATCTCACAAAAATCCTCCCCAGCTTCAGTAACTTAACTGTTCCTTGGTTTTAAATAGCAGGTTTCGATTAAACACTTACAATTAATAGAATAAATATAGCATATATAAGGATGGTGTAAAAAGCGTGGAAAGTTTAACAACATTATAAATCTAATACACAAAAAATGTAAGACATACTAAAAAATGCAAAAGAAGGCATTATGTAAAAACAAACCAGAAAAGGAAGTTGAAAGAAGTCATAGAGGGGAAGGAATTTTTTGGAAATTGTATTTCTTCTTCTTTATATGATGTGAAAAATTGATGTATTAAAATATAAAACCTAAGAAAAATTGATGAAAAATAATAATAATTTTTTTAAAATGAAATAAAAAAGGACTTTAAGAAACTTTCCCGTGTCTCTATACTTTCCTGGGCAACCAGCCAGGAGCTACTAACAGCATCTTCACAACACCTCAATCTCGGCTACATTGTCAGAATCTGTGGAAGATAAAACTACACAAGTTACCGTACTTTTCTGTGTATAAGACGACCTTTTTTTACCCAAAATTTAATTATAAAATGGGGGGGGGTCGTGTTATACATGGGTAGTGCCTTTTTTGGGGATGTGCGATGGTTGTTGCAGCAAGCAGGAGAGTGTGAGTGGTGATTGAACGGATGATTGGTAACTGCGGCAATGTCCGCTGTTTATTGGCTAGTGCTGCTGTCAATTGGGAGTGACTTGCGGCTGCTTTTGCTCATCAGGGAGGCGATAGGCTGCTTTAGCGACATGTGCGATTGAAAGTGGCGCTTCAGAGGGCGGGTGATTTTTGCTAACTGCCTCCCAAAGACAACTCTGGGCAATCTCCCCCCCATTTTCTTAATTTTTAGTCCCCCAAAATAGGGGGGCATCTTATACATGGGGGCGTCTTATAGATAGAAAAATATGGTAGTTTACAGCTGCTCCGAAAAATGGGACTATTTACAAACATAAAGACATACCTACCTGTTGATTTGTAGTCCTTAATGTATCCTTAATGTTGTGGAAGTGGAACACTTCTGTTGGGTCTTGATAAGCATCTGACATCTTGTTCTTGTTCCTGTCGGATGGCACTGCTACTTGGACACTGGTTATCTGTTTCTTCTTGTTCATCATCTCTTGTAGGTGGCAGAACAGTAGAAGGCAGATCTGAACTGCTACATATTACTTCAGGAAAGTACACGAAGTCTTATGTTTCTCCCTCTGCTGAAAAGTTTCCTCTCTTGTCAGATTTACTGTGTTCATCATACCTTGACTTTTCCTGTTTTCAAGTCTATAACTCTGCAACCCAGAAGAAAGTTCTACCATAATTTCTTTTTCTGCTCTGGAGTCAAGCTTGGGCCTACTTGGGTACACAGACAAAAGCGATGCTGTCTAATACAGGTATGTGTGACAAGTTAGGTACTCTTCTGTTCCAAAGTTCAACGTAGCTGGCTACTGCATCTTCCCACCTGTGCTTGGGAAAGCCTGTACCAGGCAGCATGCACTGGGTCATCTTCATAAGAGACCTAAACTTTCTCTCTGCAACTGAGTTCTTGTTGTAGAGCGGGACAAACGCTCCTCATGTGTGCAATTCCTTCCTCTTCCAAGAGGGTTCTCATATTTTATGAACAAAACTCACCACTGTTGTCATCCATAAGTGCTGTGGGTTTCCTGTGGAGCCATGGCAAGGTATTTTCTGAACATCTCAAAGGTTCTGTTTTTCTCCTTGAGAAAATGCACAACGCAGTATCTTGGAAAATCACCAAGGATATTAAAATGTACTTATTTTTCCTTAGTGAGGGAACATTAAGTGAGCCACACACATCAGCATAGATGGTATCAAGCACTCAGGTGCTTCTCTGCTGAGTACACGGGGGGGAAATGGGGTTCAACACTTCTCTGCTTGATGCACCAAGGGTTACCTTCATCCCTCTTGCGAACTCCTTGCATTGCAACTCTTAAATGCCTTTAACGTCTCTGTGGTCAAGCTTTCTGTACCAAAGTTCTAAGTCTGTTCATCATTCTGGCTGATAAAGCACTGCAGACTGGAGTTATGAAAGATTAGTCTCATATACACTATTAAGTAGACTTGCTTCTGTATACAGTTCCCCATCTCTGGTTACCTGGCACTTTCCATTCTCAAACAATACATGGAAACCTTTTCTGTCCAAGGTTAGGAACATTGTCATCTGGCTGTTACAATCTTGGCTTCAAGCCGCGAACTAAACAAATATTTCACAAACGTGGGATGAGATGCTTTCTTGCAAATCCAAATGTGCTTTCCAAATTTTGAAGCTTTGCAGTAGCTGGTCCACCATGTTTGGTTTGAATCATCCGGGCACCTCTGATATTATCGAAGATAACAGAGACTGCTGATTTATTTTGCTTTCCCCATATCTTTGAGGCATCATTATCACTGAGATTTTCTTTCTTAACACATTCTAAATGCCCAGTCTATCAATCCAGCCCGTAGGCATCTCCTCCAATGTATAAAATTGTTCTGAGTTAGCTTAAGTGATTTGAAGCTTTCTTCCTCAGTTGGATTCTCCACATACACACCCACACCCACACCCACACCCACACACAGAGAGAGAGAGATTCTACACACACACACACACACACACAAACACACACAGAGAGAGAGAGAGAGAGAGAGAGAGAGATTGGAAAATTAAAATCAGAAAAAGTGCCAAAAATCCAAAATTCAAAAAAGCAAAAAATTAAAATTCAAAAATATAGCTTCTAAAAGAAAAAACTATGTTGCAGCAGAAGGGGAGGAGTTAATCCCTTTACAATTAAAATGGCATCACCACGTGGTTACCAAGAAATAATATTTATCTACGTTGGTTCGAGTCCTATCCATAAAAGAAAGCAAGTTACCAAAATCATTTTTTGATTTAGTGGACAATCTTGGATTAACTGATGTTTGGAGACTTAAAACCCCTACAACAAAACAGTTTACATTCTTTGCTAAACCAAATCAAAGTTCGGGAAGAACAGATTACATATGGCCCTCCAGGGAGTAAATTCCAAGAGTATCCAAAACTGAGATTCTCCCAAGGCCATTAGGGGATCATAATTTGTTATATATGGAGTTAGAAGGAAAAGAACAATCATCCTTTAGATGGAGGATGAAAGTCTGTTTGATGATTAAAAAATAGTGAAAAAAGCAAAAGAGACAATAGCAGATTATTTCAAGTGGAATTTAAATAAACGAACCGGCATTGACATCGTATGGGATGCAAGTAAAGCAGTAATACCAAATAATAGTTTTCAAAAAAGAGAAAGAGAAAAAAAGAAAGTGGAAATTCTCACCCACCTCATGGAGAATGAGAGATTGTTAACAATAAAGCCTAAAGATGAACCAATAAAACAAAATATTAAGATGTTGCAAACTCAGTTTTCCATGATGGTGAACCAAGAAGTGGAGTGGAAGATAAAATTAATGAGACAAAAGAATTTTGAATCGGCAAATAAAACTGGCAAATTATTAGCATGGCAATTAAAGCCACGTCAAAGTCAAAATACAATCAATAAAATAAGAGAAGCAGATATGGTAACTGAGGTTCCAGAAGAAATCGGAAAGATCTTTCAGAAATTTTATAAATACTTGTATAGGAAAGAGAAGGGAGGATACAAGAAAATAGATATTTACAAAGATATAAATTACAGCAAATCCCACGAGAAAAAAGTGAACAGTTGAATCGACAAATAACGGCGCAGGAAATTGAAATGGCAATAAAGTGTATGAAGTTGGGGAAAGCCCCAGGACCGGATGTTATTTTGGCAAAATATAATATTCTTAGTGGATAACTGACAACAGTATTGTGGGAAGTTTGAATAATATCCTGAAAGAAGGGAAAATTCCAAATACCTGGAAAGAAGAATATATTACGATTTCATTACTGAAGAATAATTACAAGTTGTTTGCTGATATTTTGACCAATAGATTAAATGAGCTAATCCATAAACATCAAGCATGTTTTATTCCTGGATGACAATTGAAAGATAATGTTAGGAATATAGTGGACATAATTGGATATTTGGAGACCAGGAATGAGACCAGGAATTGACGCGGAAAAAGCTTTTGAAAGAAAATTTGAAAATGATGGGAGTAGGGGGGATTCTTTTGAGAGGAATAGGAGTTATATATTCAAAGCAAAAAGCGAAATAGATATCGAACAACACTTTGACCAAAAGCAGCCTTTTCTCCCTTCATGGAGGGAAGAGCCCCCTTCCTTAATAGGGGGAACAACCTCCTCCTCTCATGGGAAGAGCTATTCCTTTTCTCCTGTTTTTCTTGTTTTCCTCCTCCCAAAAGCCTTATGGTCTGCTGCGTCTTTTGGAGCGAAAAATACGGTATTCCTTTTCTTCTGGTGCAATCAACTCATGGGAATGAGAGCAGCCTCATCCACTCACGGGAAGAGCAGTCTTTTCTCCTCTCATGGAGGGAAGAGCCCCCTTCCTTAATAGGGGGAGCAACCTCCTTCTCTCATGGGAAGAGCTATTCCTTTTCTCCTGGTGCAAGAAACTCAGGGGAATAACCGCCCACTTTCACTCACGGAAAGAGCTGCCTCCTTCCCTTCCGAAACGAGCAGCCTCATCCACTCACGGGAAGAGCAGCCTTTACTCCTCTCATGGAGGGAAGAGCCCCCTTCCTTAATAGAGGGAGCAACCTCCTCCTCTCATGGGAAGAGTTATTCCTTTTCTCCTGGTGCAAGCAACTCAGGGGAATAACAGCTCATCTTCACTCACGGGGAGAGCTGCCTCCTTCTCAACCGAGTCGAGCAGCCTCATCCACTCATGGGAAGAGCAGCCTTTACTCCTCTCATGGAGGGAAGAGCCCCCTTCCTTAATAGAGAGAGCAACCTCCTTCTCTCATGGGAAGAGCTATTCCTTTTCTCCTGGTGCAACTCATGGGAATAACAGCCCACCTTCACTCACGGGGAGAGCTGCCTCCTTCTCAACCGAGTCGAGCAGCCTCATCCACTCACGGGAAGAGCAGCCTTTTCTCCTCTCATGGAGGGAAGAGCCCCCTTCCTTAATAGGGGGAGCAACCTCCTCCTCTCATGGGAAGAGCTATTCCTTTTCTCCTGGTGCAACTCAGGGGAATAACAGCCCATCTTCACTCACGGGGAGAGCTGCCTCCTTCTCAACCGAGTCGAGCAGCCTCATCCACTCACGGGAAGAGCAGCCTTTTCTCCTCTCATGGAGGGAAGAGCCCCCTTCCTTAATAGGGGGAGCAACCTCCTCCTCTCATGGGAAGAGCTATTCCTTTTCTCCTGGTGCAACTCAGGGGAATAACAACCCATCTTCACTCACGGGGAGAGCTGCCTCCTTCTCAACCGAGTCGAGCAGCCTCATCCACTCACGGGAAGAGCAGCCTTTACTCCTCTCATGGAGGGAAGAGCCCCCTTCCTTAATAGAGGGAGCAACCTCCTCCTCTCATGGGAAGAGCTATTCCTTTTCTCCTGGTGCCAGCAACTCATGGGAATAACAGCCCACCCTTCTCTCATGGGGAAAGCTGCCTCCTTCTCTTCTGAGTTGAGCAGCCTCATCCTCTCATGGGAAGAGCAGCCTTTTCTCTTGAAATATACTCAGAGTCGAGTGTGGATTTCATGCTCTTTATTCAGCTCCTAGTAGCGAGAAAGTTCCCCCAAAACATCTGCTTTATATACATTATTTACACAATGGGCCCCATGTGATTGGCTAATTCTGGGAATCTCCTGAAGGCCAATCAGGTTGCAGATTCACTTCCACCTGAAACTGGATTGGGTGGCTCCTGCTGACCAATCAGACTGCTGCATTCTGAATCCTATTGTTCTAGGACCAATCAGACTGCTGTATTTTCGATCCTATTCAACTCAGTACATAACACCCCTCCCCTTTAAAGTCCAGTCCTGCCCGGGAGGTTGCATTCATAGTCCTCAAGGTATGCCGGCCGCCTACGTATGCGTTGAGGCCTGGGGTGTTCCCTGGTCAGGGGTTCGGGTTTTGCTTGTTCTGAGGATGCTGGCTGTGATGGGGCCGTTTGGTCTGGCGCAACCAGCTCACTCAGTCATGGCTCTGGTTTTGGCATCATTTTGGCCTCACGGGTCGTCTCTGTATTTACTGATTCTGCCTACCCTGCTGGCCCCTCTTGCTCTACGGGCCTCACTGCCCTACTGTTTCGTTGGGACTCCTCTGACCTGTCCTCCTCCTGGTTTTTTCCCGGGAATCATCGCCGTAGCTGGTTGCAGTGGCAGCGCCAGCATTGCCCCCTCTCCATTAGCACCTTGTACGACACGGGGCCCGTGACCCTGGTGACTGTGGCGGGTACTCATGAAGGGCCTGCCCCAAAATTCTTTGCGTACACTGGGTGCTGGGCCATGAAGGTCCGGGGGTTCCTGCCTTCCCCCACCACTGCCTCATCCTGAGTTCTGTCGGGGTGAAGGTGGTCCAGTCTGATTGTGAGGTGCCGGCCCATTAGTAGTTCAGCGGGGTTCCGGCCAGTCGTTGAGCTGGGGGTGCTGTGCTGTGCTAGAAGGAATGTGGCCAGTCAGTACACCCAATCCCCTTGTGTCATGTAGCGGAGGGTGTCCTTGGTGGTCCACACCATGCGCTCTGCTTGGCCATTGGTGGCAGGGTGGGATGGCGCAGAGCAGACGTGGTGGATGGTGTTCTGCGCTGTGAAGGTCTGGAATTCTCTTGACACAAATGTGGTTCCGTTGTCTGAGATGACAGTGTCAGGGAGTCTGTGGGTTGCAAACAGCCTGCGTAGTACCTGGGTGGCTGCGGACGTAGAAGTGGACGGTACTAGTGTGACTTCCAGCCATTTGGTGTAGGAGTCCACCACTATGAAGAATGTTTTCCCCTGAAAGGGGCCAACGAAGTCCACGTGCAGGCATGACCATGGTGCTTGGGCGGGCTCCCAGGATAGGAATGGGGCCCTTGGGGGATCTGGGCAGGATTCTTGGCAGGCCTGGCAGTGTTTGACCCAGGCCTGTATCTCTCTGTCAATCCCCAGCCACCACACATAATGCCTAGCGAGGGCCTTCATTCTCACTACCCCGGGTGTGTCTCATGTAGGGCTGTGAGGACCCTTTTGCGGAGGGGCTGGAGAATGACTACCCTGCTTCCCCATAACAGGTACCCTTTGTGGCCCGACAGTTCATGTTTACGGGTTGTGTAGCCTGCGAATTCTGGCCCAGGGATGCTGTTGGGCCATCCTCACCACATCCAGTCCAGGACCCGAGAGATGACCCTATCTTTCTTGGAATGGTGTGCAACTTCTTGTGCCTGAATGGGGTGGTTGGGGAGCAGCTCCAGGATCATAACCTCTTGTGCGAGTGCTGGGTCGGGGCCTGTTTCCAGTAGTAATAGCCTGCTGAGGGTGTACGCATGGCCCATCACCTTCCCAGGGCAGTGAATCAGTGCATACTGATAGCCGGCAAGGAAAATTGACCACCTGAGGATGCGAGGAGACAGCACTTGGGGGGGGTCTGCTTTTCGGTGGCAAACCAAGCAACGGCTTGTGGTCAGTCTCCACAGTAAAGGGCCGCCCGTACAAGAAATCATGGATTTTTTTTACTCCCTTCACGATTGCCAGACCCTCCTTGTTGATTTGCGAGTAGTTCCGAGTGTCTGGGAAAAGTATGCCACCGGCACCTCTCTTCCATCTGGGAGTTGGTGTCCCAGGACAGCGCCGATGCCGTAGGGTGAGGCGTCGCATGCTAGCATCACCGGCAGCCTCTTGTTGAAGTGTGCCAAGACTGAGTTTCAGACGAGCAAGTCCTTGACTGCCTGGACTGCAGCCTCCTGACAGTGCCCCCATACCCAAGGAGCCTGCTTGTCCAGGAGTCTGTGTAGGGCTCCGCTACCGCCGCCTTATGGGGAAGGAAGGCATGGTAAAAGCTCCCAAAACCAGAAGGCGGATGCCCTGTCCCGGAAACCTGAAGGCAACGCAGACACGGTACAGCAAGCAGTACCCACCACGATCTTACCACCAGCTGCATTCCTGGCCACCCAGGAGGCTGAGCCACTGCAGGCTCGGGTGCGGGAACAGCAGCGGGTCGACACTTGGGCCCAGGAACGACTCCGGGAACTGGCCAAAGGATCATGCCTTCAGTATCCGGGGCTGGTCTTGCATCAGGGCCTTCTGCTGCACCACGGTCGCCTGTACATCCCGCCAGGGCCACTGCGGGCTGAGGTTCTCCGGATGACCCATGATGCCCCGGCAGCGGGACACTTTGGGCGGTATCAGACCAGCCATCTGGTAAGCCGTGAGTTTTGGTGGCCCCGCCTGAAGGCTGACGTGGCTCGCTACGTCGCTGGTTGTGATGTCTGCCGGCGGGCCAAGGGCCTACTTCAGCCATTGCCAGTCCCACCACGTCCTTGGCACACGGTTTCGCTGGACTTTGTAGTGGACTTACCCCCGTCTCATGGCTGTACATGCCTTCTAGTTTTCTCAGACCATTTCACTAAGATGGTGCACTGTGTCCCCTGCCCATCCGTACCCACAGCTAAGGAAACCACTCAGCTGTACCTTCAGCATGTCTTCCGCCTGCATGGCCTACCTGAGCATGTGGTGTCCGACCGGGGCGTTCAGGTCACATCCCGGTTCTGGCGAGCATTGCACCAGACCCTCGGGACACAGGTCTGTCTCTCATCAGCCTACCACCCACAGACCGATGGCCAGACGGAACGGGCGAATGCGGTGCTGGAGCAGTACCTCCGGTGTTATTGCAGCTACCAGCAGGATAACTGGGTCGACCACCTAGCATTGACGGAGTTCGCCTACAACAACGCGGTGAATGCGTCCACCCAGCAGACCCCGTTCCAGGCCAGTTATGGTTATCATCCATGGCTGTTTCCGGATGTGCTGCCGGCATCCGCGGTCCCTGCGGTGACGGAGTGGCTTCAGGAGCTCCAGTCCCAGTAACAGCTATTGATGGAGCAACTGCACCAGGCCAAGGAGGCATACAAGGCTCAGGCCGACCACCACCGCCAGGTGGGGCCGGAACTCCACGTCGGTGACTTGGTATGGCTCTCCACTCGCCACCTCCACCCCTCTCGACCTTCGCGGAAGCTGGACACCAATTTCACCAGCCCGTTTCCTATTGTGGACCAGGTCTCGCCTGTGACATTCCGTCTCCGGTTGCCCGCAACCCTGAAGGTTCACCCGGTCTTCCACAGGTCCCTTCTGAGTCCGGTGGCCCCACCCGACGAGTTCCACCCGAACCATCCCCGACCGCAGCCAGTTTTGGTTCAGGGGGAGCCTGAGTACGAGGTGGAACGCATTCTGGACTCCCGATACTGCAGGGGAAAGCTACAGTATCTCATAGACTGGAAGGGGTATGGACTGGAGGACCGTTCCTGGGAACCAGCAGCCAATGTCCACGTGCCTGCCTGCCTCCGATATTTCCATGCGGCGTACCCCAGCAAGCCGGGTCCAGACCCTCGATTGAGGGGGGGGCTGGGAGGGGGGATGGTGTGATGACTTGGGAATCCGATTCAGAGGCTGAACCGGAGGAATCCCAGCCTGCACAGGAGTCCCCGCCTCCAGGGCCGGCTGAACTGGGGCAGGGCCTTGATTCTGAAGTGCCTGCACCTGTGCCGGATCCTCAGGAGCAGGCACCAGGTGAATCCACTCTGGCTCCAGAGGTGGTTGAGGAATCATGCCTACAGGTGAGTCTCCCCTTGGGCCCAGTAACCCTTCAGCCTCTCTTGAACTGCAGAGGCTCAGGGCAGAGAGGCAAAGGGAACTGGTTTCTCCCAGGAGGAGTGCTCGCCTTAAGGCCAGGAGAGGCGGGTCTCCTGGGGGCCGGGACCGCCCCTGGCCTCAGAGAAGATAAAGGCCAGTCAGCCCGGTCCCAGGTTGCGGGAGCAACGCTGTTGTTGAGTACCTGTTCCTGCCTGGACCCAGACCTGACCCTCCAGTGTTCCTGTCCCTGCCCGGCTTCCGGCTTCGGACCTCGCCCCGCTCCTTGTGAACTGTTTCCAGGCTAGTGACTTTGACTACGCCAACGGTAACCTTCCCCCCGGGACCAGCACACCCTTCTGCGGTTCTTCTTTTTGTTTATACCAGCACTTTGCCTTGTCTTTTGTTGGTCTCTTTCTTAATTTCTTTCCTTTCTCATTGAGGAGAAGGTCTCGGGGAAACTCCAACCCAAAGATATCTCCATCTCCCCTCAACAGATCAGTCCAATCCCCACAGTCCCATTCCCCACATTCAACCAGATAGTCCAGAAAAAATTTAGATGCATGTTTCAAAGTCCCTCCAAAATTAGGGACCCCCACAACTCCAGACCCCTCTGGCCCACTCCAGGTTCAATCTTTATAAACAGCGGCTTATGCTCCTGCAGGGCCTCGGTTCTATCCATTTGTGTTGTTTGAGGTTCAACAGCAACCTCCTCTATTGTCTTCTGCATTTGCACTTGCCCTGTCAAAACAGGTTCCTGGGTTGAGTCCTGAGTGGTTTCTATATAAGTATTCACTGTTAGTCCAAAATTTTGAACTGCATCAGTCATCAGATTCATCTTCTCATGCAACTGCTCCAACAAAACGTTTGTCTTGCAAAAAGCAAGCACCAAAACTTCTTCTATATCGATTTTTGTTCAAGGTCAGAGTCTGGTCTCATGATCCTAATCTCCACAGCTGTGGATTCCCCAGATCGACTCCAGCAACAATTTAACAAGCTCCCTCTAGAGGGAACAATTTCCATTTGTATCCATCTTTTGAAGGCAAGTCCAGCAAAAGAAAGTTACTTTCATTTTTCAAATTTTGTTTCTTTTAAATGCAAAAGGTAACTGTGGAATCAATTTGTTTCTCTTCTTTAACTGTCAAAAAACATTCCGCTCACAGTTGATGGGCTCCCAAAAGTTTCTATCTCTATCCCAGGTTTGAGACGGTGGAAATTTATCTTTCTTTACTCTCTCTCCGCGGCTTAAACAGTTTAAATTCCCCCTCTTTTCCCCTGCTTCCAAGAGGGGTTTTGATGGTTAAAAATGAAGGAAATTTAGGTCTTTATATACGACTTTCCAGACTTTAGTTTGCACAATTATTGCTTCAGTCTATATACAAAAAGCGGAAGGCGGACTTCCTGTTTAGACATTCCCGCTTCAATGCCAAATTCAAGTGTTTCTTAATCCAATTTTCCGTTCTACTCACGGGTACTTGTTTAGAGTCCAATTGTCCACAGGAAAAAGTCAGCACTCTCCGGCAACGGCTGTGCGGCTTCACTCCGTAAAAGTAGTGGTCAATTCAAGACACCGCGCTGCTCACCCCACGTCACTTCGGAGCCCCGAAAAAGGGGTTTCCCTGCGAGTAGGGGAGGCGCTCCTGGTGTCAGCTGAATCCCACGTTCCCAGGCTTCCTCCGCCTCGGATTTTTAAGGGGTCTCCGCCCTCACCACGGCAGCAAGACCCAATTTTCACGGAGCGGGTTCCTCTGAATCAGAGGAATTCCGCCATTGCCGATGGCGCTAACCCGGAAGTCCCCACAAATGGCCCATACCTTGACCCCAGTCAAGTGGACCCCTTCTGCGTCCACCATAAATCCCAGAAAGTCCACCTGAGGCACACCTAGTAGACACTTTCCCCGCTTCACCTTGAGACCCGCCATCTGGAAACGGTGCAGAACGGTGCAGAGGCAGTCCTCAAACTCCTCTGGCATGGGCCCGGCAATCAATACATCATGGAAGAAGGGGGTGCCAGGAGAGAGTCCATTAGATTCTGGAATATGCCTGGTGCCACGCTGACACCAAATTGCAGCTGCTTTACCTTGAACGCTCCTCTATGCATCACATTTGTCTGTGCCTCTGCTGTGGCCTCATCCACTGGCAACTGTTGATAGGCTTGGGCAAAGTCCAGCTTGCCAAAAAAAAAATCGACCCAGCCAGGGTGGCAAGGACATGGCTGACCACAGGCACTAGGTATGTGTGGGCCGCGAGGGCCTTATTTATGGTACATTTGTAGTCTGCGGAGATGCAGACCAAACCATTAGGCTTGACGGGTGTGACGATCGGGGTTTCCCAGGGGGCATTAGGCACAGGATCCAGCACTCCTTGCTCCACAAGCCAGTCCAATTCCTCATATATACTGGGTTTCAGGGTGAACAGGATCCGGCGGGCCTTGAGCTTGACAGGTCATACTGCGGGGTCAAGCTGTAGGGCAATGGGAGGGCCGTATACTATCCCAATTTCCCATCAAAAATCCCCGAAAATTCCTTGCATATGACATCCACATCCACTTGTAAGCTAGTGCGGTTCACCCCCGTGATGGCTAGCCCCAGTGGTCCAAACCATGCCAATCCCAGTAAGCTAACGTAGGGGCCCTTGATCACAAGCAAATCCAGTTGCAGTGTCCACCCTTGATATTGCACCCTGAAGGTCCCCACCCCTATTGTGGGGACTTTACATTTCTGGAAGTCACGGAGAGTGAATGGGGCCCGTCTGAGTTTGGGACCCCTACTAGGGCACAGTTTCCTTACGGCCCTTGCCAAGATTATGGATAGAGTTGAACCCGTGCCAAGCTCCATGCGTCATGGGGCCCCCTCTATCTGTACCACTACATAAATTTTCTCTATGTTGGGGCAGGGCAACTGGTATACCTGACATTCTGTGATCTCCATCGAGTTGCCTTGGTGTGTTGAGCCCCAGGACCTGGGGCTCTTGGATCGGTCATCTGATGTCTGGCGTCAGTGTTCAGATTTTCCACACTGCCTACACTCTGCATTGCGGAAATGGCAGGTTCTCCTCTCGTGATTCTCCCTGCAGCTTGCGCAGTTCCCTCCTTCTCGTTGAGGCAGCTGTCGTCTGTGCGCTCCTTGAGTGCACCTCCCTGTCGGATCCTGAGTTGTTGGTGAGGTCTTCATGATGGACCCTCAGTTGGGACAGCAGGTTCGCCCATGCCTCTTGTGTCGACCTCTCAGCAGTTTCAGTTGCCAAGTCCTTCTCCAGAGCGACCTGGAACGTTCGGTCCTTCTTGGTGTAGAGGCGTCATTGCAGCTTCTCATCCTTCAGACCAACAATGAGGCGGTCAAGAAGCATGTTCTCCAATTCTGAGAAGTTGCAGATCCGGGCGGCTTGGCGGAGGTAGGTCACATACCAAGTTATGGTTTCCCGAGGGGCATTTCGACAAGCCACCACTGAGGGCTGCAGCGAGAAGTGCCCCTTCAGCCGTTCCACTATTGTTTTGTAAGGAACAGTAGTGCAAGGAGAGCCCAGGCGATTTCGAACGTCTCGTCTCTGCAGACGCTGAAGAATATCACCCTCTTCTTGGCGTCGTTGGTGACCCCTTTGGCTTCTAAGAGGAAGGTGAAATTGGAGACGTACGTTTCCCAGTCTCGTGCTGCTGGGTTGAATGGTGAGAAGCTGCTGATCATTGCCATTCTGGGTTCCTTGGGGCCCAGAGCTGAAGTCTAGATACACGGTGGGAGGCAGGGGTGAGGCAGCTGGTGGTGCTGCGGTGCTGTGTGTGGCAGTCAGCTTCCTCTCACGGGGAGAGCAACCTTTTCTCCTCTTATGGAGGAAGAGCCCCCTTCTTTAATAGGGGAAGCAACCTCCTCCTCTCAAGGGAAGAGCTATTCCTTTTCTCCTGGTGCAAGCCACTCAGGGGAATAACCGCCCACTTTCACTCACGGGGAGAGCTGCCTCCTTCCCTTCCAAGACGAGCAGCCTCATCCACTCATGGGAAGAGCAGCCTTTTCTCCTCTTGTGGAGGGAAGAGCCCCCTTCCTTAATAGGGGGAGCAACCTCCTCCTCTCATGGGAAGAGCTATTCCTTTTCTCCTGGTGCAACTCAGGGGAATAACAGCCCACCTTCACTCACGGGGAGAGCTGCCTCCTTCTCAACCGAGTCGAGCAGCCTCATCCACTCACGGGAAGAGCAGCCTTTACTCCTCTCATGGAGGGAAGAGCCCCCTTCCTTAATAGAGGGAGCAACCTCCTCCTCTCATGGGAAGAGCTATTCCTTTTTCCTGGTGCAAGCAACTCATGGGAATAACAGCCCACCTTCACTCACGGGGAGAGCTGCCTCCTTCTCTTCCGAGACGAGCATCCTCATCCTCTCACGGGAAGAGCAGCCTTTACTCCTCTCATGGAGGGAAGAGCCCCCTTCCTTAATAGGGGGAGCAACCTCCTCCTCTCATGGGAAGAGCTATTCCTTTTCTCCTGGTGCAATTCATGGGAATAACAGCCCACCTTTACTCATGGGGAGAGCTGCCTCCTTCTCTTCCGAGAAGAGCAGCCTTTTCTCCTCTCATGGGAAGAGCTACCGTATTTTTCGCTCCATAAGACACACTTTTTTCCTCCTTGAAAATACGGGGAAATGTGTGCCAATGGCGCTGCGCAGACAGGTAGACCTGCGTAGCACCCTTCAGCGAAGTGGGAGGAGGAACGGAGCTCCTTTTGTTCCTCCTCCTGCTTCGCTGAAGGGGCGCTGCGCAGCTCTCCCTCTCTGCGCAGCGCCTATCCTACAAAGCTGGAGGAGGAACAGAAGGGACTTCTTCTGTTGCTCATCTGGCTTCGTGGTGACGCACCTGTACTGGAAGCCGGGGGAGAAACAGAAGGGTATCCTTCTGTTCATTCTCTGGCTTTGCTGAAGGGGCACTGCGCAGTTCTCCCTCTCTGCGCAGCGCCTCCCCTATGAAGGAGAGCTGCTGCGCGGAGAGAGAGAACTGTGCAGCGCCCCTTCAACGACGCACCTGTTATGCGAAGCTGGAGGAGGAACAGAAGGGACTCCTTCTGTTCCTCATCTGGCTTCGCGACGACGCCCCTGTCCTGGAAGCCGGAGGCGGAAGAGAAGGGTTTCCTTCTATTCCTTCTCCAGCTTCGCTGAAGGAGCGCTGCACAATTCTCTGTCTCTGCGCAGTGCCTCCCTTGTGAAGGAGAGGTGCTGCACGGAGAGAGAGAAGTGCGCAGTGCCCCTTCAGCGAGGCGACTGTACTGGCTTCTGCCTTAGCCGTGCACAGCCTCTTCATGCAGGGGGAGCCCTCATCTTGCTGCCCTGAAGGGGCTTGGTGTGGTTATCCCAGAAGCTAGAACAGCCACACGGTATCCCAGAAGCCAGATCCCTCTTGCAGTTCTGGCTTCTGGGATTCAGATTAATTTTTTCTTGTTTTCCTCCTCCCAAAACTAGGTGCGCCTTATAGTCAGGTGCGTCTTTTGGAGCGAAAAACACGGTATTCCTATTCTCCTGTTGCAAGCAACTCCTAGGAATAACAGCCCACCTTCACTCACGGGGAGAGCTGCCTGCTTCTCAACCGAGTTGAGCAGCCTCATCCTCTCACGGGAAGAGCAGCCTTTACTCCTCTCATGGAGGGAAGAGCCCCCTTCCTTAATAGGGGGAGCAACCTCCTCCTCTCATGGGAAGAGCTATTCCTTTTCTCCTGGTGCAAGCAACTCATGGGAATAACAGCCCACCTTCACTCACGGGGAGAGCTGCCTCCTTCTCAACCGAGTCCAGCAGCCTCATCCACTCATGGGAAGAGCAGCCTTTTCTCCTCTCATGGAGGGAAGAGCCCCCTTCCTTAATAGGGGGAGCAACCTCCTCCTCTCATGGGAAGAGCTATTCCTTTTCTCCTGGTGCAATTCATGGGAATAACAGCCCACCTTCACTCACGGGGAGAGCTGCCTCCTTCTCTATAGAGAAGAGCAGCCTTTTCTCCTCTCATGGGAAGAGCTATCGTATTTTTCGCTCCATGAGACACACTTTTTTCCTCCTTGAAAATAAGGGGAAATGTGAGTGTGTCTTATGGAACGAATGGCGCTGAGCAGAGAGGTAGAGCTGTGCAGTGCCCCTTCAGCGAAACGGGAGGAGGAACGGAGCCTCTTCTGTTCCTCCTCACCGCATCACTGAAGGGGCGCTGCGCAGCTCTCCCTCTCTGTGCAGCGCCTGTCCTGCAAAGCCGGAGGAGGAACAGAAGGGACTCCTTCTGTTCCTCATCTGGTTTTGCGAGGACGCCCCTGTCCTGGAAGCCGGAGGCGGAAGAGAAGGGTTTCCTTCTGTTCCTTATCCAGCTTCGCTGAAGGATCGCTGCACAGTACTCCCTCTCTGTGCTGCGCCTCTCTTGTGAAGGAGAGTTGCTGCCCAGAGAGAGAGAACTGCGCCGCACCCCTTCAGCGACGTGCCTGTCATGGGAAGCCAGAGGAGGAAGAGAAGGGACTACTTCTGTTCCTCCTCTGGCTTTGCAGCGTCCTGGAAGCTGAAGGAGGAACAGAAGGGTCTCCTTCTGTTCCTTGCCCAGCTTCGCTGAAGGGGCGCTGCGCAGTTCTCCCTCTCTGCGCAGCACCTCTTCTGTGAAGGAGAGGCGTTGCACAGAGAGAAAACTGCACATCGTCACTTCAGCGACGCGCCGGTCATGCAAAGCCGGAAGAGGAACAGAGGGGACTCCTTCTGTTCCTTCTCTAGCTTCGCTGAAGGGGCGCTGTGCAGTTCTTCAAGGGAGAACTGCACAGTGCCCCTTCAGCGATGTGCCTGTCCTGGCTTCTGCCTTAGCCATGTGCAGCCTCTTCGGGCAGGGGGAGCCTTCATCCCTCTGCCCTGAAGAGGCTTGGCGCGGTCATCCCGGAAGCCAGAACAGCCACACGGTATCCCAGAAGCCAGATCCCTCTTACTGTTCTGGCTTCTGGGATTCAAAATAATTTTTTCTTGTTTTCCTCCTCCGAAAACTAGGTGCGCCTTATGGTCTGGTGTGTCCTTTGAAGTGAAAAATAGGACATTAATTTTCTCCTGGTGCAATCAACTCATGGGAATAACAGCCCACCTTCACTCACGGGGAGAGCTGCCTCCTTCTCAACCGAGTCGAGCAGCCTCATCCACTCACGGGAAGAGCAGCCTTTACTCCTCTCATGGAGGGAAGAGCCCCCTTCCTTAATAGAGGGAGCAACCTCCTCCTCTCATGGGAAGAGCTATTCCTTTTCTCCTGGTGCAACTCAGGGGAATAACAGCCCATCTTCACTCACGGGGAGAGCTGCCTCCTTCTCAACCGAGTCGAGCAGCCTCATCCACTCATGGGAAGAGCAGCCTTTACTCCTCTCATGGAGGGAAGAGCCCCCTTCCTTAATAGAGGGAGCAACCTCCTCCTCTCATGGGAAGAGCTATTCCTTTTCTCCTGGTGCAAGCAACTCATGGGAATAACAGCCCACCTTCACTCATGGGGAGAGCTGCCTCTTTCTCTTCTGAGTTGAGCAGCCTCATCCTCTAACAGGAAGAGCAGCCTTTCCTCCTCTCATGGAGGGAAGAGCCCCCTTCCTTAATAGGGGGAGCAACCTCCTCCTCTCATGGGAAGAGCTACCGTATTTTGCACTCCATAAGAGGCACTTTTTTCCTCCTAAAAAATAAGGGGAAATGTGAGTGCGTCGTATGGAAAGAATGGTGCTGAGCAGAGAGGTAGAGCTGTGCAGCGCCCTTCAGCGATGCAGGAGGAACCCTTTCTGTTCCTCCTCCCACTTCGCTGAAGGGGCGCTGCACAGCTCCCCCCCCCCTCTCTGTGCAGCGCCTTTCCTGCAAAGCCAGATTAGGAACAGAAGGGACTCCTTCTGTTCCTCCTCCGGCTTAGCGGTGACGCACCTGTCCTGGACCCGGAGGAGGAACAGAAGGGTCTCCTTGTGTTCCTTCTCCAGGTTCGGTGAAGGGGCACTGCGTCATTCTCCCTCTCTGCGCAGCGTCTCTCCTGTGAAGGAGAGGCCCGGCCCAGAGAGAAAGAACTGTGCGGTGCCCCTTCAGCGACGCACCTATCATGCGATGCCAGAGGAGGAACAGAAGAGACTCCTTCTGTTTCTCCTCTGGCTTTGCGGGTTCTGGAAGCTGGAGGAGGAGGAACAGAAGGGTCTCCTTCTGTTCCTTCTCCAGCTTTACTAAAGGGGCACTGTGCAATTCTTCCTCTCTGTGCATTGCCTCTCCTGTGAAGGAGAGGAGCTGCACAGAGAGAGAACTGTGCAGCTCCCCTTCAACGTTGCACCAGTCATGCGAAGCCGGAAGAGGAACAGAAGGGACTCCTGTTACTACTCCAGCTTTGCTGAAGAGAAGCTGCACAGTTTTCCGAGGGAGTACTGCGCAGTGCCCCTTCAGCGACATGCCTGTTCTGGTTTCTGCCTTAGCCGTGCGCAGCCTCTTCAGGCAGGGGGAGCCTTCATCTTGCTGTCCTGAAGGGGCTTGGCGCGGTTATCAGAGAAGCCAGAAAAACCACACGGTATCCCAGAAGCCAGATCCCTCTTGCAGTTCTGGCTTTTGGGATTCAGAATAAATTTTTCTTGTTTCCCTCCTCCCAAAACTAGGTGCGCCTTATGGTCTGCTGCGTCTTTTGGAGCGAAAAATACGGTATTCCTTTTCTTCTGGTGCAATCAACTCATGGGAATGAGAGCAGCCTCATCCTCTCAAGGGAAGAGCAGCCTTTACTCCTCTCATGGAGGGAAGAGCCCCCTTCCTTAATAGAGGGAGCAACCTCCTCCTCTCATGGGAAGAGCTATTCCTTTTCTCCTGGTGCAACTCATGGGAATAACAGCCCACCTTCACTCACGGGGAGAGCTGCCTCCTTCTCAACCAAGTCGAGCAGCCTCATCCTCTCAAGGGAAGAGCAGCCTTTACTCCTCTCATGGAGGGAAGAGCCCCCTTCCTTAATAGAGGGAGCAACCTCCTCCTCTCATGGGAAGAGCTATTCCTTTTCTCCTGGTGCAACTCATGGGAATAACAGCCCATCTCCACTCATGGGGAGAGCTGCCTCCTTCTCAACCGAGTCCAGCAGCATCATCCACTCACGGGAAGAGCAGCCTTTTCTCCTCTCATGGAGGGAAGAGCCCCCTTCCTTAATAGAGGGAGCAACCTCCTCCTCTCATGGGAAGAGCTATTCCTTTTCTCCTGGTGCAAGCAACTCAGGGGAATAACAGCCCACCTTCACTCACGGGGAGAGCTGCCTCCTTCTCAACCGAGTCCAGCAGCCTCATCCACTCACGGGAAGAGCAGCCTTTACTCCTCTCATGGAGGGAAGAGCCCCCTTCCTTAATAGAGGGAGCAACCTCCTCCTCTCATGGGAAGAGCTATTCCTTTTCTCCTGGTGCAACTCATGGGAATAACTGCCCACCTTCACTCATGGGGAGAGCTGCCTCCTTCTCTTCTGAGTTGAGCAGCCTCATCCTCTCAAGGGAAGAGCAGCCTTTTCTCCTCTCATGGAGGGAAGAGCACCCTTCCTTAATAGGGACAACAACCTCCTCCTCTCATGGGAAGAGCTACCGTATTTTGTACTCCATAAGAGGCACTTTTTTCCTCCTAAAAAATAAGGGGAAATGTGAGTGCGTCTTATTGAACGAATGGTGCTGAGCAGAGAGGTAGAGCTGTGCAGCGCCCTTCAGCGATGCAGGAGGAACCCTTTCTGTTCCTCCTCCCACTTCGCTGAAGGGGCGCTGCACAGCTCCCCCCCCTCTCTGTGCAGCGCCTTTCCTGCAAAGCCAGATTAGGAACAGAAGGGACTCCTTCTGTTCCTCCTCCGGCTTAGCGGCGATGCGCCTGTCCTGGATGCCAGAGGAGGAACAGAAGGGTCTTCTTGTGTTCCTTCTCCAGCTTTGGTGAAGGGGCGCTGCATCGTTCTCCCTCTCTGTGCAGCGTCTCACCTGTGAAGGAGAGGCCCTGCCCAGAGAGAAAGAACTGTGCGGTGCCTCTTCAGCGACGCACCTGTCATGTGATGGCGGAGGAGGAACAGAAGGATCTCCTTCTGTTCCTTCTCCAGCTCCGCTGAAGGGGCGCTGCACAGAGAGAGAGAAATGCGCAGCACCCCTTCAGCGACGCACCTATCATGCGAAGCCGGAGGAGGAACAGAAGAGACTCCTTCTGTTTCTCCTCTGGCTTTGTGGGTTCTGGAAGCTGGAGGAGGAACAGAAGGGTCTCCTTCTGTTCCTTCTCCAGCTTTACTAAAGGGGCACTGTGCAATTCTTCCTCTCTGCGCATTGCCTCTCCTGTGAAGGAGAGGAGCTGCACAGAGAGAGAACTGCGCAGCTCCCCTTCAACGTTGCACCAGTCATGCGAAGCCGGAAGAGGAACAGAAGGGACTCCTGTTACTACTCCAGCTTTGCTGAAGAGAAGCTGCACAGTTTTCCGAGGGAGTACTGCGCAGTGCCCCTTCAGCGACATGCCTGTTCTGGCTTCTGCCTTAGCCGTGCACAGCCTCTTCAGGCAGGGGGAGCCTTCATCTTGCTGTCCTGAAGGGGCTTGGCGCGGTTATCAGAGAAGCCAGAAAAGCCACACGGTATCCCAGAAGCCAGATCCCTCTTGCAGTTCTGGCTTTTGGGATTCAGAATAATTTTTTCTTGTTTTCCTCCTCCCAAAACTAGGTGCGCCTTATGGTCTGCTGCGTCTTTTGGAGCGAAAAATACGGTATTCCTTTTCTTCTGGTGCAATCAACTCATGGGAATGAGAGCAGGCTCATCCACTCACGGGAAGAGCAGCCTTTACTCCTCTCATGGAGGGAAGAGCCCCCTTCCTTAATAGAGGGAGCAACCTCCTCCTCTCATGGGAAGAGCTATTCCTTTTCTCCTGGTGCAACTCAGGGGAATAACAGCCCACCTTCACTCACGGGGAGAGCTGCCTCCTTCTCAACCGAGTCGAGCAGCCTCATCCTCTCAAGGGAAGAGCAGCCTTTACTCCTCTCATGGAGGGAAGAGCCCCCTTCCTTAATAGAGAGAGCAACCTCCTCCTCTCATGGGAAGAGCTATTCCTTTTCTCCTGGTGCAACTCAGGGGAATAACAGCCCACCTTCACTCACGGGGAGAGCTGCCTCCTTCTCAACCGAGTCGAGCAGCCTCATCCACTCACGGGAAGAGCAGCCTTTACTCCTCTCATGGAGGGAAGAGCCCCCTTCCTTAATAGAGGGAGCAACCTCCTCCTCTCATGGGAAGAGCTATTCCTTTTCTCCTGGTGCAACTCATGGGAATAACAGCCCACCTTCACTCACGGGGAGAGCTGCCTCCTTCTCAACCGAGTCGAGCAGCCTCATCCTCTCAAGGGAAGAGCAGCCTTTACTCCTCTCATGGAGGGAAGAGCCCCCTTCCTTAATAGAGGGAGCAACCTCCTCCTCTCATGGGAAGAGCTATTCCTTTTCTCCTGGTGCAACTCATGGGAATAACAGCCCACCTTCACTCACGGGGAGAGCTGCCTCCTTCTCAACCGAGTCGAGCAGCCTCATCCTCTCAAGGGAAGAGCAGCCTTTACTCCTCTCATGGAGGGAAGAGCCCCCTTCCTTAATAGAGGGAGCAACCTCCTCCTCTCATGGGAAGAGCTATTCCTTTTCTCCTGGTGCAAGCAACTCATGGGAATAACAGCCCACCTTCACTCACGGGGAGAGCTGCCTCCTTCTCAACCGAGTCGAGCAGCCTCATCCTCTCAAGGGAAGAGCAGCCTTTACTCCTCTCATGGAGGGAAGAGCCCCCTTCCTTAATAGAGAGAGCAACCTCCTCCTCTCATGGGAAGAGCTATTCCTGTTCTCCTGGTGCAACTCAGGGGAATAACAGCCCACCTTCACTCACGGGGAGAGCTGCCTCCTTCTCAACCGAGTCGAGCAGCCTCATCCTCTCAAGGGAAGAGCAGCCTTTACTCCTCTCATGGAGGGAAGAGCCCCCTTCCTTAATAGAGGGAGCAACCTCCTCCTCTCATGGGAAGAGCTATTCCTTTTCTCCTGGTGCAAGCAACTCATGGGAATAACAGCCCACCTTCACTCACGGGGAGAGCTGCCTCCTTCTCAACCGAGTCGAGCAGCCTCATCCTCTCAAGGGAAGAGCAGCCTTTACTCCTCTCATGGAGGGAAGAGCCCCCTTCCTTAATAGAGGGAGCAACCTCCTCCTCTCATGGGAAGAGCTATTCCTTTTCTCCTGGTGCAAGCAACTCAGGGGAATAACAGCCCACCTTCACTCACGGGGAGAGCTGCCTCCTTCTCAACCGAGTCGAGCAGCCTCATCCTCTCAAGGGAAGAGCAGCCTTTACTCCTCTCATGGAGGGAAGAGCCCCCTTCCTTAATAGAGGGAGCAACCTCCTCCTCTCATGGGAAGAGCTATTCCTTTTCTCCTGGTGCAACTCATGGGAATAACAGCCCACCTTCACTCACGGGGAGAGCTGCCTCCTTCTCAACCGAGTTGAGCAGCCTCATCCTCTCAAGGGAAGAGCAGCCTTTACTCCTCTCATGGAGGGAAGAGCCCCCTTCCTTAATAGAGGGAGCAACCTCCTCTTCTCATGGGAAGAGCTATTCCTTTTCTCCTGGTGCAACTCAAGGGAATAACAGCCCACCTTCACTCACGGGGAGAGCTGCCTCCTTCTCAACCGAGTCGAGCAGCCTCATCCACTCACGGGAAGAGCAGCCTTTACTCTTCTCATGGAGGGAAGAGCCCCCTTCCTTAATAGAGGGAGCAACCTTCTCCTCTCATGGGAAGAGCTATTCCTTTTCTCCTGGTGCAACTCATGGGAATAACAGCCCACCTTCACTCACGGGGAGAGCTGCCTCCTTCTCAACCGAGTCGAGCAGCCTCATCCTCTCAAGGGAAGAGCAGCCTTTACTCCTCTCATGGAGGGAAGAGCCCCCTTCCTTAATAGAGGGAGCAACCTCCTCCTCTCATGGGAAGAGCTATTCCTTTTCTCCTGGTGCAACTCATGGGAATAACAGCCCACCTTCACTCACGGGGAGAGCTGCCTCCTTCTCAACCGAGTTGAGCAGCCTCATCCTCTCAAGGGAAGAGCAGCCTTTACTCCTCTCATGGAGGGAAGAGCCCCCTTCCTTAATAGAGGGAGCAACCTCCTCTTCTCATGGGAAGAGCTATTCCTTTTCTCCTGGTGCAACTCAGGGGAATAACAGCCCACCTTCACTCACGGGGAGAGCTGCCTCCTTCTCAACCGAGTCGAGCAGCCTCATCCACTCACGGGAAGAGCAGCCTTTACTCCTCTCATGGAGGGAAGAGCCCCCTTCCTTAATAGAGGGAGCAACCTCCTCCTCTCATGGGAAGAGCTATTCCTTTTCTCCTGGTGCAACTCATGGGAATAACAGCCCACCATCACTCACTGTTGGACTTTACATTCTTGGAAGAGTTTGAATTCCAACAGATATTGGGGTAGTTGAAGTCACCCATGGCTACTCTATATCTCCTTTTATAATCTGCTGTAGGAAGGCATCACCCACGTCTTCAGTTTGGCTTGGTGGTCTCTTGCCGACATCCACAGGAAAGTCACTGTTTTTTCTCTCTCCTCCAGTTTTCATCCAAATACTCTCAATACGCCTTCCAGGCTTCAGGTCATGGATTTCTTCACATATAGTGCTACTACTCCTCTCTTCCTGCTTGGTCAATTCTTCTGTACAGGTTTTACCCCTCAATTTCTACATTCCGGTCATGAGTCTCATTCCTCCAGGTTTCAGTAATGTCTGTTAGATCATATTTGCTATCCTCTATTTAGAGTAGGAATTGCTTCACTTGTTTTCTGTTCTCTGTACATTAGTAGAGAGACAACTGAAACCACAAGTCATTCTCTCCAGGTGTTTGCTTCTTGAAATTTCTTGTCCTTTTAACAGGTTTCTGTAGTATCACATCTGATTCCTGTGCATGAGTGAAGCTCTTATCCCCAGTACCAGGTGCCTCCCTCTTGTCTGTAGTGTTGTATCCCTCATCCTCAGGATTTAGTTTAAAGCTCTGCTGATCAGGTTCCTGAGCCTCTTTGCTAAGACCTTCTTGCCAATGGCTGTGAGGTGCAATCCATCTCTTGCCAGAGGTCCTTCTTCAAGGAAGCAGAGACCATGGTCCAAGAAGCAAAACCTTTTCAGACAACTCCACCTGTGCATCCAGTGCTTTATTTCCAGTATTTCCCACTCTCTTCGTGGGCCACAATCCTTCAACAGGAAAGAGTCATGAAACAAATTGTCTGTTCCCCAAGACCCTTCGGCTTTCTGTGCAGCGTCTGATAGTCCCTTGCTGTATGCTGGATGCCATGCCTGGCAGTATTGTTTGTGCCCTGATGATTCAGAAGGAAGGGATTGTGGTCAGTGGTCTCTATAATACTTGGCCACTTCTCTGTCACATCGTGAATCCTTGCAGCTGGAAGACAGCATACCCCCTGGGACACCCTGTTACCTTCACCAACTGCTGCCTCTGTCCCTCTCAGCAGGGAGTCACCAATTACCACCAAACGTCTCCTCCTCTTCTGGCCAGTGGCAGCAATTCTTCTGCAAACTCTGCCAGCTCAGTGACACACCACAGCTCCAAACTGTCCTTTTGTGCGTCTCCTCCTTCCAGCGGTTCGTTTCCTGCAGTGGGTGATCTTCCTTCTCCCTTGGGGCACTCCACTTCAGTTGCTGTTGCAGGAGACTTCGCTCTTTTCTAACGAGATATTCCTCGTCTTGTTGAGTAGTCGGGCTTCAACTTGCTGGACCTTCTCTTCCAGCAAGGCAACCAGCTTGCACTTACTGCAGGTGTAGTTTGACGCATTCTCAGGAAAGAAGACCATTATGGCACAGGCATTGCAGGGCATTGCAGGAGCTGCCTTGCTGTTCATATGTCTTGGTCTCCTCAAAATGCCCTCGCAAATGGGATTTACATAGTTAATCTGTTATTCCTGGGTTGGGCACTGCTTCCCTTTTGGGTGAAGACAGAGGCGAAGTAGGTGTTGGATAGTTCTGTCTTCTTTCTGTCACCTAACAGCTTTTTCCATCTTCTCCATGCAGATGAGCTTCTACTTCTTTGTTCTTCCTCTTACTTTGAACATAGGCAAAGAAAGCTTTATTATTATTTTTATTTCTTGCAAGTATGAACCCTTTCTGAGCTTTGGCATGCCTGACCTTTTCCCTGCAACTGTTGCTACTCATGTATCCTCTTCCTTCATGATTTCCCCTTTCTTCCATTTCTCATTTATGCCCTCAGCTCATCTGTAACCTCCTTACAATGTTGTGTAGTGGTTAAGAGCGGTGGACTCGTAATCTGGTGAACCGGGTTCGCGTCTCCGCTCCTCCACATGCAGCTGCTGGGTGACCTTGGGCTAGTCACACTTCTTTGAAGTCTCTCAGCCTCACTCACCTCACAGAGTGTTTGTTGTGGGGGAGGAAGGGAAAAGGAGATTGTATGCCGCTTAGGGCAGTGATAAAGTGGGATATCAAATCCAAACTTCTTCTTCTTCTTCTTCTTCCCTATGCAGCCACATGGGTTTCTTTGGAGGCCTGCCACTTTTCATTCTGCCTGCAATTATCTGCATTTTTGCCTTCAACATTTTACCTTTAAGAAACTCCCATCCACCTTGGACTCCCTTTTCTTTGAGTATTTCTGACCATTCAATCTCATCCAATAGTTCCTGAAGCTTTTTGAAATCAGCCTTCTTGAAGTCCAGAGGGCATGCCCAACTACACTCTGCTTTCCCTTGAAACCCAGGAGCACACAATCACTTCCTCCCAAGTCTCTTGGTGCTTCCAACTCATCAATCAGTTCCTCTGTGTTGGTGAGGACCAGGTCCAAGAGAGAGGATTCCCTTGCTGCTGCTGCTTCCAGCTTCTGGGAAATGAAATTGTCAGTGAGGCAATGCAGAAATCTGTTGGACTTTATATTCTTGGAAGTAGTTGGGGTAGTTGAAGTCTCCCATGGCTACTATGTTGTATACAGTGGTACCTCGGGTTAAGAACTTAATTCGTTCCAGAGGTCCATTCTTAACCTGAAACTGTTCTTAACCTGAAATACCACTTTAGCTAATGGGGCCTCCCGCTGCTGCCACCGCACCACCGCCGTGCAATTTCTGTTCTCACCCTGAAGTAAAGTTCTGAACCCAAGGTACTATTTCTGGGTTAGTGGAGTCTGTAACCTGAAGCGTCTGTAACCCAAGGTACCACTGTATCTCCTTTTAGATTCTTTGGTGATCTGCTCTAGGAAGGCATCACCCACGTCTTCAGTTTGGCTTGGTGGTCTTTTGCAGACATCCACAGAAAGTCACTGTTTTCTCTCCTCTAGTTTTCATCCATATACTCTCAATACGCCTTCCAGGCTTCAGGTCATAGATTTCTTCACAAGTGTACACATCCTTTACATATAGTGCTACTCCTCCTCTCTTCCTGCTTGGTCTATTGCTTCTAAACAGGTTTTATCCCTCAATTTATACATTCCAGTCATGAGTCTCAGTCCATCCGGTTTCAGTAATGTCTGTTAGATCATATTTGTCATCCTGGATTTGCTTCACTTGTTTTCTGTTCTCTGTACATTAGTAGAGAGACAACTGAAACCACAAGTCTTTCTCGACACGTGTTTCCTTCTTGGAGTTTCTTGTCCTTTTAACAGGTTTCTGTAGTACCACATCTGATTCCTGTGCATTTATAAATTTTGTATTAAACATAAATCATACACAATCAAATTCTGAGATCCTCATTCTCCCCCCACCCCCACCCCACCTGAGGGGTCCCAGCCTGCACAGGATTCCCCACCTCCAGAACCAGCTGAGCCGGGGCTTGAGCCTGAAGGGTCCTCACCTGTGCTGGATCCTCAGGTGCAGGCACCAGCTGAGTTTGCTCTGGCTCCTGAGGTGATGGAGGACCCATTGCCTGCAGGTGCTCCACTCTCAGCCCCGTCAGGGGAAGAGGAGGTTGCCTCTGGGTCTGGTAACCCTCCAGCCTCTCCTGAGCTACAGAGGCTCAGGGCAGAGAGGCAGAGGGAACTAAGTTCCCGCAGGAGGAGTGCTCGCCTCCAGGCCAGGAGAGGTGAGTCACCTGAGGATTGGGGCTGCCCTATGGCTTCAGGCAGATAAAAGCCGGCCAGCCCTAGTCCCAAGTTGTGGGAGCAACATTGTTGGTTGCTAGTTCCTGCCTGAACCCTGTCCTGCTTTCCTGCCTGAGCTCCTGACCCACCCTGGCTCTCTGCTTGCATGCCTGTCCCTGACTTCACCCGACTCCCTGCCCTGCACTTCAGCTTCTACAGACTGCCTCCTTGTTGCACCTTTGACCACGGACTGGACTTGGACCTTGCCTCTCGGGTAACCCACGGGACCAGCAGAAAACCATTGAAAGGAGTTGGCGTACTAAACACTTTGACCTAAGATGTTTGGCTGTCTGGTGGGGGGACAGCAAAGTGCACCCCTTCTCAGAACCAGATTTAGGGTGGTGTGGGGCAGATTCCCTGCACAGAGTGCCACGTTGAGGGGGTGCAAAATTGAGAAGGTGCGTAACTTAGAAGATCCATTTGGGGATGCCAAAGTTTGGCCTCCCACAGTGTGGGGAAATAGATCTTTTGGGCCTGATTTGTTAGTCTGTATAAGAAACTGCTGGGATTCTTGAATACTGAAGCTAAGCACAGGTGTCCCTTATTAGGCCTTCAAGGTTAAGACTAATGAGAGTCGGGTGATGGGAGAGGCAAGTGCTCATTATCTGGAAAGTTCTACCAATTAAGCCCTATGATTGGTCATACCAGGTCTCATGATTCCGGTCAATTTTGCTTAAACTCGGGGTTTGGGCTATTGTACGACAGCTGTGGGGATGCAATGGAGGCTACAAAGCATGCCTTCAATGAAGCCTTCACTACCACCAGGCAAGCTCAATGATGAGCCCTCACCAGTGTTTGGTTGCATTCACTTACCTTCCACTTACCTTCTCTGACGAAAATAGAGACATCCAGTTGTATTTTTCTAGAAAAAAGAGGGGCCGGGACGCAGCATGAAACTTCCCTCGTTCTCTGAAAGGGTCCGGAAATGAGTTCCGGTGAGTTCTGGCCAGAAAAAAAGCCCCAGGGGAAGCCTTACTCCATTCCCTCCGACATTTCTCCAATGACCTATCAACATTCCCTCCAGAATTTCTCTGAAAAAGCAGGACATTCCGGGAGAAACCGGGACAGCTTTTGTAAATCCGGAACCACCCCAGGAAAATAGTGTATGCATTTAAGTACCTCCCAATTGGTTTCCGCACCCTAGACCCTGAAATATGTAAATGTGGCATATTTGTGTGTGATGCCTGAGCATGGGAGGCAGTTAGTGCTGGCAGGAGCCAAAGGATGTTTCTGCTGCAGCTGATGACCCCAGGATCAAACATGCCATCCACAGAGGAGGGAATGCCTTTCTGTGGACTGTCCTTTAAGAACCCTCCTTGTGCTTCAGTCCAAGTCCCTTCATCCCCCCCCCACCCACACAAACCAAAGGCAGCAAATGTCTTTGAACAAGACCTCTTACTGGGGGGGCACTGTACTTGGACTTCTGTCATGCTGCTTGTGAGCTCCTGGGAGAACAGACCACAGGTCTAACTGAGCCATCTTGGGCTTGAACCATCTGTCAATGGTTATTGTGGTGCTCTGCTCCAATTGTCCCTCTAGGGGGCTTGGGAGGGAATCTCGCCTCCTGCTTCCAACCCACCCATGTGGAAGCAGCAGCCTGTTCCAGCTACAGAACAGGGATCTAGCCTGGGTGGACTCTGGTTGAGCAAAGGAAGTGGACTTACTGTGATTCTTCTTGAACATGCACTGGTGGAAGAGAACAGTCAGGACGCCCAGGAACGGCAGGTGAGAGGCAGTTCTGCACAAAGAGGGCAGAAAAGAGGGGAATGTCAGGAAAAGGGCAAAATGCCAATCTCAGCAAGGTCTGGAAAATGAGCTAACGTGTGTGTGTGTGTGTGTGTGTGTGTTTTAAGTATTGGGTTCTGCCAGTGTGGTGTAGTGGTTAAGAGCGGTAGACTCGTAATCTGGGGAACCGGGTTCGCGTCTCCACTCCTCCACATGCAGCTGCTGGGTGACCTTGGGCCAGTCACACTTCTTTGAAGTCTCTCAGCCCCGCTCACCTCACAGAGTGTTTGTTGTGGGGGAGGAAGGGAAAGGAGAATGTTAGCCGCTTTGAGACTCCTTCGGGTAGTGATAAAGCGGGATATCAAATCCAAACTCTTCTTCTTCTTCTTCAATTCTTGGTACCACAATTTAAGAAGGATACTGATAAACTGAATTTACCTGGTTTTACCATCGGTAGAACCCACCAAAACAGCCCCACATTGTGCAACCGGGTAGCTGAGGTGGATTTTGGGCAGTGTGCCCAGTTCCTCCACATTGGGCGCTGAGCCTAGGAGATGCCACAGGGCATCGTAGTGAACTGAGCACAATGGAGGCCGAGAGATGGGGCACACTGTTGAATGTTGGCCTTGCTTGCACAGGGTGCCGCTGAAATGGGAAAGACCAAGGTCCGCCTCTGAGGGGAGGCAGAAATCCTCCCTGCTGGCTTTCAGGTGAACCAAAGACAGTTAACTGAAGGAGTCTCTGCTGCCAACTGATCTCAGAATCAGTTCAAAGCAAGCATCTGGTTGCCAGGGAAACAAGAGGATTCCACAGGATTCCACATCCCTCTGTGGAGCCACAGCCTGGCCAAGGACTGGCCAATGGACTCTGGGCTCCAGGACTGCTCTGTCTCCCAGGCCCTTGTCACCCCTTGAAGGGAGATTGAGCCACAGGCTCAGAAACCAACAATTGGGGAGGGGGAGTATGAAAGGGAAGGACATGGGAACAAGTAGCAAGGAGATTGTGATTTAAATGCCCTTTTACAATAAATAAAACCTCCTGCCCGTCCTCAGGGATGCTCAGTAATGGTGAGGAATGAGGAACTGAGCTTTTTAGGGGAGTGGGGGACAAGCCCTTGTCTTAACAAATCCCTGCTGTCAACTTCTTCATCCTGCTGCTCTCCAGATGTTAAGCCAAGCAGAATGAAGAAAGGGATGGGAAGGTTGCAGCGTTTTAGTTGCAGGAAAAAGCGAGGAAGAGGCAACAGGACAGACCTTTGCAAAATGATGCCCAGCATGGAGAAAGTGCACAGAGAAAGTCTTTCTCCCATTTTCGTGACACCAAAAGCTGAATTTTGGAAGATACACAAGGTCATTGCTCAGACCGCTTTCAACTGTCATGGCTTCCCCCAAAGTATACTGGGAATGGTGGTTTGTTAAGAATGCAGGGAGTTGTTAGGAAAGGTGACGAAAGCAGTTTCTTTGCCAACACTGGGCCTAAACCCTGATTGAAATGGAACTAGAAAGTCAATGGAGACTCAATTGAGGCAGCAAAGCATGCCTTCAATGCAGCCTTCACTAACACCAGATAAACTCAATGATGAGCCCACCCCAGTGTTTGGTTGCATTCACTTACCCTCCAACATTTCTCTGATGAAAACAGAGACATCCAGTGCTATTCTTCTAGGAAAAAGGGTGCCAGAACTCACCATGAACACCTCCCTGGTTCTCTGAGAGGGTCCGGAACTGAGTTCCAGTGAAAGAAGTCCCAGGAGAAGCCTCACGCCACTCCCTCCAACATCTCTCTGATGATACTAGGGCCCTATCAACATTCCCTCCAAAATTTCTCTGAAGAAGCAGGACATTCTGGCATCAAATGAAAAACCAGGATGGCTTCTGTGAATCCGGAACCATCCCAGGAAAATAGTGTCTGCATTGAGCTGGATATTTCTCCCTGATGCATTCAAGTCATCTCCCAATTGGTTTCCGCACCCTAGACTCTGAAGCATGTGAATGTGGCATATTTGTGTGAGATGCCTGAGCATGGGAGGCAGTTAGTGCTGGCAGGAGCCAAAGGATGTTTCTGCTGCAGCTGATGACCCTAGGATCAAGCAGGCCATCCAGAGAGGAGGGAATCCCTTTCTGTGGGTTGTCCTTTAAGAACCCTCCTTGTGCTTCAGTCCAAGCCCCTCCATTCTCCCTCACATAAACGCACCAAAGGCAGCAGATGTCTCTGGACCAGACCTGTTCCTGGGGGGCGCTGTACTGGGATTTCTGTCATGCTGCTTGTGAGCTCCTGGGAGACCAGACCACAGGTCTAACTGAGCCACCTTGGGCTTGACCCAACTGCCAAGGGCTCTTGTGGTGTTCTGCTCCAATTGCGCCTCTGGGGGGCTTGGGGGGAATCTCGCCTCCTGGTTCCAACCCACCCATGTGGAAGCAGCAACCTGTTCCAGCTACAGGGACCTGGTCTGGGTGGACTGTGGTTGAGCAAAGGAAGTGGACTTACTGTGGTTCTTCTTGAACATGCACTGATATAAGAGAACAGTCAGGACGCCCAGGAACGGCAGGTGAGAGGCAGTTCTGCACAAAGAGGGCAGAAAAGAGGGGAATGTCAGGAAAAGGGCAAAAGTGCCAATCTCAGCAAAGTCTGGAAAATGAGCTGTGTGTGTGTGTTTTAAGTATTGGGTTCTACCTTCTCAGGTCTACCTGGGAGGGCAGTTCAATTCTTGGTACCACAATTTAAGAAGGATATTGATAAACTGACTTTACCTTCTATAGAACCCATCGAAATAGACCCACATTGTGCAACCGTGGAGCCGAGGCAGATTTTGAGCAGTTTGCCCAGTTCCTCCACACTGGGCGCTGAGCCTAGGGGATGCTGCAGGGCGTCGTAGTGAATTGAGCACAATGGAGGGCGAGAGATGGGGGGACACTATTGAATGTTGGCCTTGCACAGGGTGCTGCTGAAATGGGAAAGACCAAGGTTGGCCTCTGAGGGGAGGCAGAAGTCCTCCCTGCTGGCTTTCAGGTGAACCAAAGACAGTTAACTGAAGGAGTCTGTGCTGCCAACTGAATCAGTTCAAAGCAGGCATCTGGTTGCCAGGGAAACAAGAGAATTCCACAGGATTCCACATCCCTCTGTGGAGCCACAGCCTGGCCAAGGACTGGCCAATGGACTCTGGGCTCCAGGACTGCTCCGTCTCCCAGGCCCTTGTCACCCCTTGAAGGGAGATTGAGTCACAGGCTCGGAAACCAACAATTGGAGAGGGGGAGTATGAAAGGGAGGGACATGGGAACAAGCAGCAAGGAGATTGTGATTTAAATGCCCTTTTACAATAAATAAAACCTCCTGCCCGTCCTCAGGGATGCTCAGTAATGGTGAGGAATGAGGAACTGAGCTTTTTAGGGGAGTGGGGGACAAGCCCTTGTCTTAACAAATCCCTGCTGTCAACCTCTTCATCCTGCTGCTCTCCAGATGTTAAGCCAAGCAGAATGAACAAAGGGATGGGAAGGTTGCAGCATTTTAGTTGCAGGAAAAAGCGAGGAAGAGGCAACAGGACAGACCTTTGCAAAATGATGCCCAGCATGGAGAAAGTGCACAGAGAAAAGTCTTTTTCCCATTTTCGTGACACCAAAAGCTGAATTTTGGAAGATACACGAGAGAGAAAAGAACATTCTTCTTTGGACAGTGCAATGGTAAACAGTGAAACTCTCTCCTTCAGGAGGCAGTGATGGCCAACAACTTGGATGGCTTTGAAAAGGGATCAGAAAAGTTCATGGAGGAGGCTATGGAGGGCTACTACCCAGAATGACTATGTTGTTCCTCCATAGTTGGAGGCCACAATGCTTTTGAAGACCATAGGAAGGGGGAGAGCTATTGTGCTGGGATCCTGCTTGTGGCTTCCCATTAGGGCATGTGCTTGGCCACTGTAAAAACAGGAAGTTGGATTAGATGGGCCACTGGCCTGATTCAGTGGGCTGCCATCATTACCCCAGAACTTTGGGCATTCTGGCTGCTGGGATTTGTTGTCTGACAACATCTGGAGGGCACCAGGATGAGGAAGACCAGATTATTTTAATTCCAGCTACCTGGAACCAAACTCACACAAACACACAATGAAAACGGCCCGTATCAAGTATCAAGGTCATTGCTCAGACTGCTTTCAACTGTCATGGCTTCCCCCAAAGAATACTGGGAATGGTGGTTTGTTTAAACCCTGTTGTTAAACAGAGACATCCAGTGCTATTCTTCTAGGAAAAAAGATGCCGGAACTCACCATGAACACCTCCCTCCTTCTCTGAGAGGGTCCGGAACTGAGTCCCAGGAGAAGCCTCACTCCACTCCCCCAACATCTCTCCGATGATAATAGGGATGTGTCAACATTCCCTCCAAGATTTATCTGAAGAAGCAGGACATTCTGGTATTAAATGAGAAACTGGGATGGCTTCTGTAAATCTGGAACCATCCCAGGAAAATAGTGTATTCATTGAGCTGGATATTTCTCCCAGATGCATTCAAGTCATTTCTCAATTGGTTTCCGCACCCTAGACTCTGAAGCATGTAAATGTGGCATATTTGTGTGAGATGCCTGAGCATGGGAGGCAGTTAGTGCTGGCAGGAGCGAAAGGATGTTTCTGTTGCAGCTGATGACCCTAGGATCAAGCAGGCCATACAGAGAGGAGGGAATCCCTTTCTGTGGGTTGTCCTTTAAGAACCCTCCTTGTGCTTCAGTCCAAGCCCCTCCATTCTCCCTCACATAAACGCCCCAAAAGCAGGAGATGTCTCTGAACCAGACCTGTTCCTGGGAAGCGCTGCACTGGGACTCCTGTCATGCTGCTTGTGAGCCCCTGGGAGAACAGGCCACAGGTCTAGCTGAGCCACCTAGGGCTTGACCCAACTGCAAAGGGTTATTGTGGTGCTCTGCTCCAATTGTCCCTCTGGGGGGTTTGGGAGGGAATCCCGCCTCCTGCTCCCAACCCACCCATGTGGAAGCAGCAGCTTGCTCCAGCTACAGAACAGGGATCTAGTCTGGGTGGACTCTGGTTGAGCAAAGAAAGTGGAAGTGCTCAACCGAAACAGCCCCACATTCTGCAACTGGGGAGCTAAGGCAGATTTGGGGCAGTGTGCCCAGTTCCTCCACACTGGGTGCTGAGCCTAGGGGATGCCACAGGGCAACATAGTCAATGGGTGGACTCTAGTCTGGGTGGACTCTGGTTGAGCAAAGGAAGCGGACTTACTGTGGTTCTTGAACATGCGCTGGTGGAAGGGAACAGTCAGGACGCCCAGAAACGTATTTCTGAGAATTTAAGAGGCAGTTCTGCACAAAGAGGGCAGAAAGGAGGGGAATGTCAGGAAAAGGCCAAAGTGCCAATCCCAGCAGGGTCTGGAAAATGAGCTAACGTGTGTGTGTGTTGTTTTTGTTTGTGCGTTTTTGTGTGTTTTAAGTATTGGGTTTTACCTTCCCAGGTCGACCTGGGATGGCAGTTCAATTCTTGGTACCACAATTTAAGAAGGATATTGATAAAACTGACTTTACCTGACTTTACCTTCTGTGGAATCCACTGAAACAGCCCCAGATTGTGCAACTGGGGAGCTGAGGCAGATTTTGGGCAGTGTGCCCAGTTCCTCCACACCGGGTACTGAGCCTAGGGGATGCCACAGGGCATCGTAGTCAACTGAGCACAATGGAGGGTGAGAGATGGGGGGACACTGTTGAATGTTGGCCTTGCACAGGGTGCTGCTGAAATGGGAAAGACCAAGATCAGCCTCTGAGGGGAGGCAGAAGCTTTCCCCTCAGGTGAAAGCTGGCTTTCAGGTGAACCAAAGACAGTTAACTGAAGGAGTCTGTGCTGCCAACTGAATCAGTTCAAAGCAGGCATCTGGTTGCCAGAGAAACAAGAGAATTGCACAGTATTCCGCATCCCTTTGTGGAGCCAGAGCCTGGCCAAGGACTGGCCTATGGACTTTGGGCTCCAGGACTGCTCTGTCTCACCCTTTGGCATCTTCAGGCTGCTGCTAAGCCCATCTTTGTGACTTCACAGTAGCCACCCAGATGCCTCTTCTGGGAAGCTGAGAAAGCAACAGCGGCAGCAGAGTTGCCCCCATTTGTGATTCCCAGTAGCAACCAAAAACTCCAAAACCAATAGTGGGAGGAACAAGCTGACAGTGGAAGGCTGCAGAGACAGCAGCAAGGAGGATGACGTTTAAATGCCCCTTTACAATAAATAAAATAAAATCTGCATGTCCTCCTTAGCGGATGCTCAGTAAGGGTGTGGAATGAGTAGTTGAGCTTTTTAGGGGAGTGGGAGGCAAGCCCTGGTCTGAACTGGTCCCTACTGTAGCCTTTTTCAACCGGCTGCTCTCCAGACGTTACATCAAGCAGAATGAACAAAAGGATGGGAAGTTTGCAGCGTTTGGGACTTTCTTATTTGAGAGAAACAGCAAGGAGGTGGCAACATGACAGATCTTTGTAGAATCACGCAAAACATGGAGAAAGTGAATAGAGAAAAGTCTTTCTCCCCATTTTGCAACACTAGAACACACGGACATCGAATGAAGCTGAATGTTAGACGAGACGGGATGGAGAACATTCTTCTTTGGGCAGTGTGTAGTTAACCTGCGGAACTCTCTGCCTCAGGAAGCAGTGATGGCCAACAGAAAAGTTCATGGAGGAGGCTATGGAGGGCTATTAGTCATGATGGCAGACCCTCCAAGTTGTCAGCAGTTTCATTCTCTCCCGTTGCTGGGTGTGTGTGTGAGACTACTAGATCACATGCTCTGTGTTTTGCATTCCATTCTTTGGAAGCATGAGAACAGAAGAAACTGTGTGCCACTTCCGCTCTTTGTTCTTTGTACTTTCTGTTTTTGTTGTTCTTTCTCAGGAGGAGAAGAGACACGCCATGATTACTCTGTTCTTTATTTTGTTCCTGTAAATAAATCACTAAACTCAGGTGCCATGCGTCCTCAGTCTTAGCTTCTGCTAAACTCTGCTGTTTACTATGTGCATGCATTTTCAGATGCATGTCGTGCTTGGACGTCCAGAGGAGTGAATGCATTTCGTACGTTATTTTCACTAATACATGTGCCTTTTTATGCTTTACACACTTTACCCTAATATATGCATTTTGTACCCATTGCTTGACTGGAGAACTGCACTGCAAAATTCAGAGGAGGATAAATTTTGAAGGATGGTTGTGTTTGGATTCGTATATTATTTCAGAAACTGCAAATTAGGTAGGTTCACTTCTAAATGCGAACTGGAGTGAATTTCTCCCCTAGTTCTATTTGGCCTTGAGACAGCTAACTGCAAAGAGCTTTTCCATGTGCAATCATCAAGCAGGAGAAATTAAGTGTTCCAAGGTTGTCTGAAGAATGGATTCTCTACTATTTCTCCTGGGATATACTATATTGTTTTTGCAACATATTGCACCTGATAACCTAAAATAGCTGAGGAGGCCTTTTCTCTTAGAACTTTGGAAAAATGGAGATGGAGATTTTTTTTCATGGTCATTTAACTTTTTTAAAAAAATAGACACCCAAACCTCCAACAGCCAACAGATAACCTACACTGAGCATTGCTCAACTTCCCCAAATGATGCTGGTAATATTTTTGAATTTCTTTGACCACCTCTCCCCACCCCCCAAGATACTACAGATATTTTCTCTAAGCAATGCCTTGTATATTAAGCCTTGGACTTCCGGCTGAATTTTGCTAGCAACCTAAACATGTTCAGAGAAATGTTGGCGACCTTATTAGAATCCTTGCGGCGCTGTGGGTTAAAGCCTCAGCGCCTAGGGCTTGCCGATCGAAAGGTCGGCGGTTTGAATCCCTGCGGCGGGGTGCGCTCCCGCTGCTCGGTCCCAGCGCCTGCCAACCTAGCAGTTCGAAAGCACCTCCGGGTGCAAGTAGATAAATAGGGACCGCTTACCAGCGGGAAGGTAAACGGCGTTTCCGTGTGCGGCTCTGGCTCTGGCTCTGGCCAGAGCAGCGATGTCACGCTGGCCACGTGACCCGGAAGTGTCTCTGGACAGCGCTGGCCCCTGGCCTCTTAAGTGAGATGGGCGCACAACCCCAGAGTCTGTCAAGACTGGCCCGTACGGGCAGGGGTACCTTTACCTTTTTTTATCTTTCCTTGCAATTCCCACAGGTGTTTCAACTAAGCAGAACACTTTAAACTAGTCTTCACCAACCCAGTGCCCTCCAGATGTTTTGTACTGCCACTCGCATCAGTCCCAAACAGTACAGCCATGCTGATTGCCCCAGACCCAGCACAAAAAAACCTGTAGACATGCCTCCTATGTGTGCTGGCTGGAGTGATGACCCTAAACATCTGTTTTTAGAAGAAATGGTAAACCTCCTAAAAGCTGCAGTAGGTAGGTTGATCAATGGAAGGGACAAGCTGATGCTGTCATGGTGGGAGGAATGAAGCGTTTCACGAGTGGGTCTATGGGGGGAAGGAGTTCACGGCAACACCATCTAGTGGGGGGGGGCTGAAAAAATCACATCTGGAAATCAAGGCACCCCTTTGTTTTCAGAGAGAACATGGGTAGATGAGTCTAAACAAAACAACTGGACACAAATTTTCATGGCCCTCAAAATGGTGGCCCGTTTAATATATTTAGCGTTAAATCTGGAAGTGTATACTCAATTCTGACCAAACTTAGCCTCCTGAAGTACTGTATATTTTGCTCTAGGGGGCTTAGTTTGGTCAGAGTCGAGTACAGTGGTACCTTGGTTTTTGAACATCTCGGAAGCCGAACGTTTCGGTTTTGGAACGCCGAAAACCCAGAAGTAAATTCTTCTGTTTTCAAGTGCGCCTCAGAAGTCGAATGGCTTCCACTGCATGTACATGTTATTTTTTTCCAGTTTTCTGCAGACCGCCCTTTGTGCCTCGGTTTTTGAACGTTTCAGAAGTCGAACGGTCTTCCAGAGGGATTATGTTCAAAAACCGAGGCACCATGATTACTTCCAGAGTTAACACTACATACATTACTTCTGGTGAATGAGCCACCATTGAGGGCCACGGAAATTTGTGTCCTGAGCTTTTTAGACTCGTCTACCCATGTACTGTCTGCAACTAAAGGGGCACATTGGTTGCCAGATGTGAAGTATATTGGCATTGCTTTCAGCTGTCTTACCCAACTAATCAGAGAACTTAAGCCTAGAACAGCAGCCATTTTGAGACCAGGTATAGTAGGTTATCTATAGCAGCATTTTTGTAACAGATAGGTAGCCGTGTTGGTCTGCCATAGTCAAAACAAAATAAAAAAATTCCTTCCAGTAGCACCTTAAAGACCAACTAAGTTAGTTCTTGGTATGAGCTTTCGTGTGCATGCACACTTCTTCAGATACACTGAAACAGAATCCGCCGCAGGGATTCGAACCGCCGACCTTTCGATCGGCAAGCCCAGCGGTGCAGCAAATATGTCTGGGAGCCATGTGCCATTGATTCAAAACAAACCGCATTGTAAAACATGTCTGACTTTTCTTCCCTTCTCGTTTTTGGGTTGCACCCGTACCCTGCAGAATGGAATGATCTATCAAGTGTCCCTGCCTTCAGACATTGGAAGATCACCCCAGGCGACCTCCAGGGAAACCTCTCGTTTGCCTACTGGGGGTTGGGGTTGGGGGTGTGCATGTTAGTAGTACTTCTGGGGTGTTGGAAATTCTGTTGAGGGTGCAATAAAGTTGTTATGGTAGGATGAGAGGGTTTTCTTTTAAGAGGTGTCTCAGGAAACCACCACCTGTTTCTGTAGGTTAGTAATCAAAATCATGGTTTTCATAGAATCGTAGAGTTGGAAGGGCCCCAAGAGTCATCTAGTCCAGCCACCCCCTGCAATGCAGGCATCTCAGCTAAAGCATCCATGGCAGATGACCACCCGTTGTTGTTTAGTCGTTTAGTCATGTCCGACTCTTCGTGACCCCACGGACCAGAGCACGCCAGGCACTCCTGTCTTCCACTGCCTCCCGCAGTGTGGTCAAACTCATGCTGGTAGCTTTGAGAACACTGTCCAGCCATCTCGTCCTCTGTCGTCCCCTTCTCCTTGTGCCCTCCATCTTTCCCAGCATCAGGGTCTTCTCCAGGGAGTCTTCTCTTCTCATGAGGTGGCCAAAGTATTGGAGCCTCAGCTTCAGAATCTGTCCTTCCAGTGAGCACTCAGGGCTGATTTCCTTAAGAATGGATAGGTCTGATCTTCTTGCAGTCCATGGGACTCTCAAGAGTCTCCTCCAGCACCATAATTCAAAAGCATCAATTCTTTGGCAATCGGCTTTCTTTATGGTCCAGCTCTCACTTCCATACATCACTACTGGGAAAACCATGGCTTTAACTATACAGACCTTTGTTGGCAAGATGACCACCCAACCTCTGCTTAAACACCTCCAAGGAAGGAGAGTCCACAGCCTCCCGAGGGAGACCGTTCTACTGCTGAACAGCTCTGACTCTCACTCAGAAAGTTTTTGCAAACGTTTAGTTGGAATCTCCTTTCTTGCAACTAGAAGTCATTGGTTTGGGTCCTACCCTCCAGAGGAAGTTTGCTCCATCCTTGATGTGACAGCCCTTAAGATATTTGAAGATGGCTTTCATATCTCCTCTCAGTCTCCTGTTCTCCACGCCGAACATACATAGGTCCTTCAGCCGTTCCTCATCAGGCTTGGTTTCCAGACCCTTGATCATCTTAGTTGCCCTCCTCCACACACGTTTCCGCTTTTCAACATCCTTCTTAAATTGTGACGCCCAGAACTGCACACAGTATTCCAAGTGTGGTCTGACCAAGGCAGAATGGAGTAGTACTATTACTTCCCTTGATCTGTGAACACTATACTTCTGTTGAAGTACAGTGGTACCTCGGTTTCAGAACATTCCAGTTTAAGAATGATTTGGTTAACAAACTCCGCAAAACCGGAAATCGTGTCTTGGTTTGAGAACTTTACCTTGGTCTAAGAACAGAATTTGAACGGTGGAAGTGCAGCGGCAGCGGGAGGCCTCATTAGGGAAAGCGCGCCTCGTTTTAAGAACAGTTTTGGTTTAAGAACAGACTTCCGGAACAGATTAAGTTCGTAAACCGAGGTACCACTGTATAGGGGTTTTATTATTTGTATCCCACCCTCTGACTGGGTTGCCCCAGCTGAAAGATAAATTATTAAATTGCTACTAGCCGTAATGGCAGTGCTCTGCCTTCTTGGCCAGAGGCAGCAATGCTTCTGAATGCCAGTTTCTGGAAAGCCCAGGATGGGCAAATGTTCCTGTATTTGGGTCCGGCTTGTTGGCTTCCCTGGGCATCTGGTTGGCCGCTGTGAGAACAGGATGTTCATTGGCCTCTTCCAGTAGGGATCTTCTTGTGTTCTTGTGTTCTTAGAGAGAATTCACATACATTTGATTCCATACATTCTCGTGAAACTGCCTTTAAAAGAGGGGAGACAAATTCACGGAGGAAAAGGCTATCAATGGCTACAGTGGTGCCCTCTGGATTTTGCAGGACTGCAACTCCCATCTGTCACAGTCAGCATAGCCAATGGTAAGAGATTATTATTTATTATTAATTGAATTTATATACCGCCCTATACCCGCAGGTCTCAGGGCAGTTCACAGAATAAAATCAGAATATAAAACCACAAAATACATAATCAAAACAACCCAATAACGCCCCCTCCTAAAGTTTATAATCCCAAGAATCTGAAGATTACCAGGTTGGGGAAGGAAGGAGAGCCTGCATGAATACTTTGGTGTCAGGAGCTGTTGAGAGTCAACCAGATAGACTTGGGGTCTGTGTGTGGCTGTTCAGCATGGTGGACCACTGAACCATCGGCAGCAGGAGTGAAGAGGTCTCCCAGTGCGCACATCACAGGACTGGACATGCTGCTTGGATGGCCAGCTGCCTTAAAGCTCTGTGTTTAGTCCCGTGATAATCGTGCCAGGAGATTCCTTGCCCCCCAGACCTAGACTGATGCAGTTTCATGGTTCATCACCCGGGGCGGATACAGATTCCTGCACTGTCAGTTCAAGTCCTGCCAGCTCCAGACTTTTGGTCATTTATGGAGACCATCCTCTGAGTTTTGGCAGAGGGCAACTGGGGAGAAAGTCTTTGGAAAACTCTCCCCTAAGAGGGCTGTCCTGACAGATCACATGCAATACTTGGTGAGTGTGTTTTTTGGTGCTAGGCAACAAGCTTTTTTATTATTCTCATGCTACTGAGTCTTCTTTTGTTTTAATGTGCTGTTTTCTCTTTTGTGTATGCGTTCCTATAATATATATATATATATATATATATATATATATATATATATATATATATTCTATCGTTTTGTTGAATGTATGTGAGCCAGCCTGGAAGCACAGCACGTGAAAGGGCTGGGGATAATTGCATAGAAGAAAAATAGTATAAAATAGCATTTTAGCTATTTGATCCTTTCGCTCACCTGCTGGAGTCCACTGGCCTCTTACCTGCCTCGGCTCGAAAGCCAGCAACCACGCGAAGCAGAGCGGGAAGCCTTGGATGGAAGATGGACAACCCGCTGTGTTATATTTCCCAGAACAGATCAAGCCATTCAGGGGTAACCAAGTGAATCGACTCCTCTCCCTCCTTCCCTCCCTCTCACTCCCCACCCCCAGCCCTCTCTCACACACACCACATGACAAAATTTCCAAGCTACTGAGCCTTTGCCTTCACAGAAGGAGTGATTATCTCAGAGGAGTGACAGGTTACATACAGGAAAGGCAAACAATTAGCTCAGCACACAGAATTAGAAGCCAGATGCCTTCTGCTTGCCCCCACAGCTCTCAACTCCTGGCTCACTTCAGACAGCATTGCTGCTGCCCGTTCCTGAAAGGGCACTAGAGGAGACGTCAGAAGTGGGAAAGGGGTGGATCAGCAGTGGTGCCTGCCCAGCAGAGGCAGTGCTACAGGTTGGGGTTGGGGTGGGAGGGTTGGAAGCGCACATGGTGGTGCAGTAGCAAGAGAGGAAGAGTCTCCAGCATCACAGTGGCAGCCCTGAAGGTAGATGTCCATGCTGCCATCAACTCAGAGCTCCCCCAACCTCACTGCTGCACCACAATGCGTGATTCCTGCACCACTGAGAAGTAGCGCTGCCATCCAAAGGGTACTGCTGATGCTCTCCCTTCTTAGACATCACTGCTGAGAGCAGTGGTGGAGCTAGCTGCTTGGGCACCCAGAGTGGCACACATGCTGTGCACCTGGGGGGTGGGGTGAGCCACCCAGGGGGGCAATTGGCATGGCAATCGGTCCCATTGGGGGCAATTGGTGCCCAGGGGGGCGATTGGCACAGCGATTGGCACCCAGGGGGGCAATTGGCACTGTGATTGGTGTCCAGGGGGACGATTGGTGATTTTGTCACCCCCCTCACAGATGACACCCAGGGCGGATTGCCCCCACTGCCCCCCCCCTTCCTACGCCCCGGCTGAGAGTACAGATGATATGTCCAGTTCAGGCTTTTCCAGTCTCTTCGTTTTTCCAATCTTAAATTCGGATTGCCCCATTTCCACACACTTTTGTGATTTTTTAAAAAAGAAAATAGTTGACACAACATTTTAGTGTGCATTTTTCTCAATAAAACATTTTGCATATACATTAAGTCCGCAATTTATGTGAGGGTTAAAAACTGGGGATTGCATTTAAAGCCAATGTCATGTATAATGAAAACATATGGGTGCAATAGCAGGTGGAATTGTCCAAGTATTTTTTTTTCTTGGATGCCTGCCCCCTTTTAATTTTATTATAATTTAATTTTATTATTTTTAATTTATTATAATTATTTGCCAAGCACATAAAGCTGAATGCACACAATTTAAATGCACGTAAATTGTGGGCTTACTGCATTTTTTTCCTAACTAGGGGCTGCCACCTCTGCTAACCCTGCTACTAATCCTACCTACCCACCAACCCATTTGCTAACTCCCTCCCCCCCCCACTTGACCAACCCCCCCCTATATACAGCACCAACTCCTTGCCTATCCTCTCACAGCTCACACAAACCTCCCCCCCTCCCCTCACACCTCACCCAAGCCCCATGCATTTTAGAGGTCGGGAGGTGCTTCAGAGAACAGTTTGCCAAACTTCTTTCTGAAGCGCCTCCTCCCTCCTTTAAACTTTGCTGCAGCTGTGTTTAATGGGGGGCGAGGTGAACTGCAGTGTGAAGCTAGTCCTACATTTTTATGTATATAGGAAGATATGCACATTTTAGCAAGCATGTTTCTGCATTATTGTTTAAACGCACATTATTTTTCATTATTGTTTAGGTGTGATTATTTTATGCACTTTTTTATACATTATTTGGTTAGAGAAATGCACTGCAAAGTTCAGAGAAGTGTGGCATTTGATGCAGCCTTAAGCAGGATGCTACAGAGGAGAGAATGCTCTGATCACTGATGGGCATGGGAAGTTTAACATGCCTCTTCCCCCGACACAGTGACAGAGATGAAGATTCCAAATGGAAAATCTGGCAACGCTGGGGAGTCTTGTTATTAGTATGTGCTGAAGGCCTGAGCAATAAAGATCGGCTCTTTTCTGATGCTGTCAAGCTGAGCGCATACAAACTCAGATGCAGAAAATCCTCGGATCACTTGCAGAGTCTGTCTATTTTGTCAAAGGAGAAGACAGGAAGCAGCTTTGTAACAATGGTGTCACCAGGTGAGAAGCAACGTCTGTTTCATCAGTTGCATTGAAGGAAATGGTTTCTGGGGGGCATTCTTCAAGGGGGAAAAAATAAAGCCATGTGATATTTGCCGCTGAATCTTTGTAAATATTAAAAAAGGAATTTGCAATAGTTTGCAGCTATTACAATGATAAAATAAAATAGCTGCTGCACTAGGCTTAGGCTGAGTTTTCCTGAACATGAAAGACTTCGGTTCCTCCTTTCTTCACACCTGGAGTTACCGTCTTGATGTAATGCAAGAGATTCTTCACACAGCAAGGTTCCTTCATTTCAGACTCTGGTGTCCTACTTGCAGAACTTCATACAGTTTGCTGTCCTGATTTGAGACTGGGCATTGATCAACCCATCTGATACCACCTAGTCAGGCAGGGTGGGGCTGCCTAATATTGAACCAGGCAATTGGACTTAACATGTGGTGTAGTGTGGTGTAGTGGTTAAGAGCAGTGGACTCGTAATCTGGTGAACCGGGTTCGCATCTCCACTCCTCCACTTGCAGCTGCTGGGTGACCTTGGGCTAGTCAAACTTCTCTGAAGTCTCTCAGCCCCACTCACCTCACAGAGTGTTTGTTGTGGGGGAGGAAGGGAAAGGAGAATATTAGCCACTTTGAGACTCCTTCGGGTAGTGATAAAGCGGGATAGCAAATCCAAACTCCAAACTCTTAACAGCCACTCAGCGCTTTTACAAATATAGTCCCCATTATCTAACTGTACAAGAAAGGAGTCACAAGTTTCACAATTCCATCATAGCAGTTGCTAACATCACACATACTTATGCACACTAAATTATTCTAAATCCTGAAGTGCATTGAGAAAATTACTCTTCACAGTTGTTAAGGTGCTGGCACTGGCAGTTCCAAGTATTTTAATGGCACAAACATTATTTTAATATCAACTAAAGTGCATTTGATAAAACGTCTGTCCAGGGAAATGATGGAAATAATGTCCAATGGAAATGTGAAAAATGAGACTCCACCCCCAACATCTTACCCTCTAATCACTTTGGAGAGCTTTAGGAAACCAAGTGCTCCCCATTGTAGCGATAAGAAAGGGACTTGTTTACAAATCGTACATTGAAATTTAAGTTACTAGCCATAGCAACAGGTTTATAGTGACAGGTCACTTTAGATTGGACTTTAATTTATGAAGATTGCTTTACCTGGAGCTATGGTAATCTATGCCTTCGGAGTAATTCACACACTGGCTCATTTCGAATGCGGTCAAAAAGCATCGTATTTCACTATGACAATGTAATCACAGATCCACATTAAAAAGTCATTATTGTTTAGAATCCAGCTTGGTTTGAAAAACACTTACTATAAAATTCAACAGCCTTTGTAAATTACCCAAAGGTTTACTCAAAGAATACAAGGTGCAGTGATTTAAATCTGGAACTTACAACTTTATTGATTGTATGGGATTTTTTTGGTCACTGCATTTACGGGAAATGATTAGTGAGTAATCAGAGTAATAAACTCTCTAATGCTAGTTCATAAATAAGTATGAATTGAATTTTCTTTATCAAGACCCAGATCTGTAAATGAAGTTAAGCATCTCCTATTTTGTCTTTTTGTAATTTTCACAGTGTGGTCTGAAAAATCAATAGCAATAATATGAAAACACTACCTATATCATTTTGTGATTTCTCTTGCTTTTCTGGAAGAATATGCAGTTCATTAAATCTGAGTTACCAAGTCTGCTGCTTTTGTTGGCTTTCAGTATTATCACATAGCAACAAATTCAACTTCACACAAACTATGCTTTGCTGAACTTTTGTGTGACCAGAACCACACAACCCACAAATCAGTCAAATCACTTGTGTTTAACTGATTCTCAGGCCATCAAATTCTGCAGCTGCAGAACACATGTGGTTTCCAGCGAACACCATATGGAGTTCTATAGAAACCGAGGCTTCCCGTTGCATGTACAGAGTTCCATAACTGACTTGCAGCCAGTGCTCCACCCCTCCAGTTGAGAAAGTGTTGTGGTGCTCTGAGACATGTTTTCTCTTCAGTAACAAGCAATGCAGTTGCAGAGACGTAGTCACATAAGCATTAGGTGGTGAAACTGTTCTGGACTCTACCATTATTGGATGAAGGGTTCTATATAAATTTAATCAGATTATGAATCAGATTAATCAGTTTATGAAAGAACCTAAGGAATTATGTCGGATTATGAAGGAACCTAAGGAAGAGAAATGATTGAAGAACAGATGTAAAGGTGAACAAGAAAACTAAGAGACGTGCGGTGAATGTGGTGGAAGTCTTTTTAAATATTTCAACTAGGATTTATATATTGTAATGTTTGAAGCATGAATTTGGTAATATTATTGATTATGAAAAGTATTTTTTTTCCTTTTGTCTTTTCTTTTAGTTTGCACTTTGGAAAACATGTATATAAATGTGTTTACAGTGTTATGTTTTGTTCTTTGTTTCTCTTTCTTTTTCTTTTCTTGTAAAATTCAAATTCAATAAAAATTAAATATTAAAAAAATTAATCAAACAAACAAATAGTTTCAAAGTGCAGGTTAGAAATCATGTGATTAAATTCCCCGTATTATATAAATACAGTGGTACCTCGGGATGCGAACGGGATCCGTTCTGGACCCCCATTCTCATCCTGAACAGAACGGAAGATGCGACAGCACATCTGCGCATGCACGGGTCACGTTTCACTGCTTCCACGCATGCGCATGACATCATTTTGAGCGTCTGTGCATGCGTGAGTGGCAAAACCCGGAAGTAACACGCTCCGCTACTTCCGGGTTGCAACTTGAACGCACTCAACCCAAAGCACATTCAACTCGATGTATGACTGTACTGTTGCACCCACCCACAATCTCAGAGTGTTGTGAGTCTCCAGGTATTATAGCCATTTACTGAGGGGTTGCTTTCCTTGGAATGAAGGACACAAGAAGAGGGAATGAGGCAATTTCACTTCGCTTAGAGTGGGAGCATTATTCTGCCTTCCTAGATTGGTCACTTAAGCAATCCCAGGCATCAGGGAACATGCAATGGATTTGGCTAAGTGATCAGATTTGTCTAAGTGATGACTAAGTATGGGCATATCGGTCAATTCCAGTTTCTCATATGCAAGTCCCAGGTTCTCCACATTTCCATATAATTTTGTGATTAGGGTGGCTACGTTTCAGCTCCCGTCCAGTTTCGGAAATTACAGATTAGGGAGGTCTGCCTTCAAATACAAATGGAATCCAATTTCTTGCTCAGGGCAAGAGAAGTCAACTGAGAGCGAGGACAATGCTTCATGGGTTATCCACATAGTCCAGGCTTTGAGATCATAGTCAGTGAGTTGTATGATGTTGCTAAGATCTGGCCTCTTGGTGAGTGCTGAGGGCAAATGAAGTCAGCTGCAGGAGAACAGAAGAGGGCAATGTAAACAACAGGTTAGCATTTGTCACAAGCAGTGAGCGCAAGTCATTTAAAAAGTGTGTGTCGGGGGGGAGGGGTTCATGTTGCAGAAAATATTCTCAGGAAATGGTGAGTAGCTTGAATTCAATCCTAAACGCTAGCACCCTAGAATTTGTGGCAAAGACAGCTGGCAGCTTCCTTTTCCGATATCAACACAGAAATTATTGTATTCTATCCACCTTGTGAAGATTTAAAATGTGCTCTCATAAACTAACTAAAGTGCCCCGCTAACATATGGCTTTATATAAAGGTGACTGTTGAACTACCATTCGTATTTTAAATGCTATTTGGGATTCTTTATTTACCTGCAAAATGGGCTGCGAGCGGGCATCTCTTGATTCATTTACTGTGCAAAGCGTTAAAGCATAATAAAAACAAATGAGCCAATGAGCCAATTAAAACTGTTGTATACATTTCACTTTAATTGGGCATTTATGAGCAGTGACTTTGATCAGATATTCCCGGTGCACACGACATGTTGACCTGTAGCCAAATCTTTTGAGGAGGGGCATGGGCTTTTAAAAATGGGGAGGCAGGTTTTCTTTCTTTCGATCTAGCTTTCTTTCTGCTTTTGAAATAATTGACTTAGATATGGTTTGAAGAACACAAACAGAAGAATAGAGACGAATCAAAGTACTTCTTCACAAAATGCTACAGAGGAGTGACTGCTGGAACCACCAACCTGGTCCTGCCTGAGGAAACTCTTCTAAAGATGAGCTGTTGCCTAAATAGTTTTGTGGGAATTGCCCTTTCCAGTTTTGGGATGATAGATAGATAGATAGATAGATAGATAGATGATAGATATTGTTGTCTTGGATTTTTATGAGTTGCATTGTGTTTGAATTTTGTATTTTGTGTGCTATTCTGTGATTTATTTATTTTTTGTCCTATTCTGTGTGTGCTGCCTTGGGGGCCTAGTAAGTCAGGAAGTATTCATGTTGTTAAAACAATGCTGTGGATTTTAAAAGTCAGGGAAACTAAAAATGAAAAAAAGGATTGTTTTGGTGCCAAAAATTGTATGCACTTGCCACCAATCCTCCTCCTCCTCCTTTTCTTTCTTCTTCTTCTTTACATCCCACTTTTTCCCCTTACAGGGACTTGAGGCAGCACGCAGATAAAACAGACACAGCTAAAAACATTGGGTTAAAAACCCATCATTAGAAAGCAATTAAACACTAATAGAAGTCAAACTATATGTGCATATGTGTGTGTTTTCTATTAGAACATACAGATCATTGCAATAAAATTAAAAATTAATTAAAATCAGTCAATTCCCCAAAAGCCTGTCGGAAAAAGAAAGTCTTCACCTGCCAGCAGGAGGACAAGGAGGGAGCCAGTCCAGCTGATCCAGGGAGGGAGTGCCAAAGTTTGGGAGCAGCAACCAAAAAGGCCCTTTTCTGCATGCATGTGAGGTTGATGGGACTGAGAGAAGGGTCTCCCCCAAAGATCTCAGAACCCCAGCAGGTTTGTATAAGGGAATATGATCTTTCACATATCCTCAGTGCTTTTTTTCTGGGGGGACGCAGGGGTACTGTATTTATTTTTCCCGATTTGAACTATAAAATGGTGGTTTTCTTGAGTGAAAATGAGAGTACCCCTAAACATTTTTTTAAAAGAAAAAAGCACTGCATATCCTAGACCATATAGAGCTTTTGTCAGGCTTCGGGGAAGCAGCTTCCTCCCTCCCTTTGGCCACGGATAAGCAAAACAAAGTGAAAAGTGTCTCTTACCGTTTAAAGAGATTTTAATGATCACAGAGAAAGAACAAAGACTCCATTCTCAGAGTAAAGGTGCTCCCAATTAAGGTTTCCACCTACTCCCCCCCCCCCCCCGAGTCACCCGAGTCACTTCCCCGTCTTGCAACCTGATCTTGAAACCATTGTGCCTTCTGTGTAGCTACGTTATCTGCTCTCCTTCACCTTGGACTGAGCGCTGGGACACTTTCCAGTGAAAGGGAGTTTGCTAATTCTCTCTCTCCCTGTTCTTCTTCTCCTAGCTGTTCCCCACTCAGTTCTGCCCAGCTGTTGTCTTCCAAACTATGTCCCTCTGCAAACCGCTGCTCCAAATCTGTACTGCTCCACTGCTCCTGGGCAGCTTCAGGATCCTGGTCAGGAGCAGAGGGGGCAGGGTGAGGCCCTTACCATTCCTCATCAGAGTAGCTCTCCTCAGCTTGGTCTCTGACAGCTTTATAGGTAACAACCAGCACTTTGAATAGTGCCCAGAAACAGACCATAACCATCAAAGCTGTTGTTCTTTGTACAGTGCCACCTTTGTACACTGCCACAAAATCTTATCTCTGAATCTTATGCCTTAAGAAATATTTTAAATTACTGAATGAAATGCCAGGCAGCAAAATATGATTTCCAATTTTTAAAAAACTGTTGGCGGTGTGGGGAAAATAATGGATACATGCACCACATGTGGTGGTCATGTAAAAAGATTAAAGAGTTTTGATGCCAGGTCTATGATGAGCTGAAAAAAATCTTTGGGCTAACATTCTTTAAAAGCCAGAGGCCTTTCTGTTAAGCATTTTAGGCAATGACATACCAAAAAACCCTAAATAATTTTTTTAATATGCCACAGCTGCAGATCAAACATTTGTGACAATGAATTGGAAAGGGGAAAATGTTCCAACTATATTGGACTGGCAAAGCAAGCTACAGGAATATGTAGAAATGGCACAATTGACCAACAGCCTGAGAGACAATTCAAGGCAAATATTTGTTCAGAAGTGGGATAAGTATAGGAGATATCTACAAAACCACAACAGCAGTATAATGTCTATGGCAGCATTCTATTGACCCTTGTTTAAAGATACACATGAGAAAAACGATAAAAGGCAGAAATTGTTGTAAGAATGTATTAGGAAAAAAATAAAGAGCAAGCTAATAATGATATGTACATTCACTATTAGGCATAGAATATGCATGGGGAAATGACAGGAAGTATTAACTTTATTCTCTTTATTTATGTTAGCAAACAGACAAGAATATGAGAGATATCAGAATACGACTTTAATTTCTGTAAATATCTTAACGGTATAAGGTTTTTGTTTACATGGTTGAGATCTTTGTATATGTAAGATGATGTACAGTATATAAGTTATACAGTGGTACCTCGGGTTAAGTACTTAATTTGTTCCGGAGGTCCGTTCTTAACCTGAAACTGTTCTTAACCTGAAGCACCACTTTAGCTAATGGGGCCTCCCGCAGCTGCTGCACCGCTGGAATCCGATTTCTGTTCTTATCCTGAAGCAAAGTTCTTAACCTGAAGCACTATTTCTGGGTTAGCAGAGTGTGTAACCTGAAGCGTATGAAACCCGAGGTACCACTGTATATGTAATATGAAAATTTCAGTAAAGCATTTCTACTCGGGGGGAGGGAGGCATCCACTTCCCCCTTATCCTGTTGCTCTTAGCCTGAAGAAGTCATGCAAAAGCCTACAATGCTACTCGGTAGCTTCCAAAACATTTTCTGCACATGCGTCCCTAATCACATCCACACCAAGGCTCATTGAGCTGATGCCTCTTTGCAGGTCCTGAACACAATTGAGCAATGTGTAATATCTCAATTCCCAGCTTTTCTTCCTTTCCACCCCCCACAACCAAGTAAATAAACCCCTTGACTCGGATCGCGATACAGTAGAGGTGCCATGTATAGCCATGTTACCCAACCATGTAGATGGCGGTTAATTCCCTGATTTGCATAATTAGCTATAGCACTTCCTTCATGGACCTCAATTTCTAATTGAGGTACAGCTGTGAAACCAAGATATATCTCCAGTAAAGCATGCCTTTTGATTACAAGGGACAAGGGCTTTTATTCCCAAAGTAATTGCGCCTAGGGTAAACATGTAATTGGAGGGAATAATTAACCCCAAAGTGAAGACTTCTGAATAAATCTATTCATTACTGTCAAGATAGCAACTTCTACCAATAACGTGGATGTGCAGGCAATATATTGATGAAGCCAGGAGGGCAAAAAGAAGCGTTCATATTTAGAAGTCAACTCTGGCAAAATAGTATTCCACTAAAAATCATGCCAAGAGCTCAGAGCACTTTGAAATGTTCAGCACCTAGCAGAATGTAGGTAATAAATTATAGGACTGGCAATAGAATATATATATTATACCCAAATACTTTCATAACATACTACCAGTTCAAGAATGCTAATTAAATGCTGATGGTAGATTAGAATACGGAAGGAAAATAAGCACCTGAATTTTATTTTATTTTTTGCTAGTTTCGTTGGAACTCTGATCACTTTCCTTTGGATGTGTTACCTATGGAGGGACCTCAGGTGTTGTTGTTTTTTTGCTTTGGAAGGTACTTTAAATTTAGGAGAAAGAAATTGGCTGAGGAATGCATACATTCTTCCAGGGAAATTTAAACTGAAACTTTTCTTGGCTTCCTCTCAAATTCCCTTGGATGTGATGGCATAGCAAAAGTTGACAAAGGCCTCCTCATACCTCCCTTTCTTATATTCCAATTCAAATTGTTAGTTCAGCAAATCCTCTCCATTAGTTTTTACTTTTAATTCATTTCTTTCTCCCATGTCCGAAATGGAAATCACTCCAGCCAATACAATTGGTATTCACTATTGTTGCTGCTTTCAGTCTACAAATGATACATAACTTCTTCTTCTTCCTCCTCCTCCACTTCCTCCTCCTCCTCCTCCTCCTCCTCCTCCTCCTCCTCCTCCTCCTCTTCTTCTTCTTCTCCTCCTCCTCCTTCTCCTCCTCCTCATCATCATCATCATCACCATCATCATCATTATTTTGCCCATTTGTACTCTGTTTGCTTTTCATTGAAATGAATGGGGTGGAAGAACATAATTGCATTGTAATTTACATATTGAATTATGTAAGTTCCCTAATTTTGCCACAGTAGACAGCAAGCAGAAGTCCTTGCTGAGGGCTTCAGCGACTGTAGACCAGCGGCTTCAGTGACTGTAGACCAGGGTTTCCCAAACTTGGGTCTCCAGCTATTTTGAACTACAGTTCCCATCTCTGACCATTGGTCCTGCTAGCTAGGGATGATGGGAGTTGTAGTCCAACAACAGCTGGAGATCCAAGTTTGGGGAAAACTGCTGTAGACAGTACTGGCCCACATGGACCAGTGTTGGGCTAAAGATGCTTCTTCTGTTCCCATGGAATCAATGGAAGACCAGGAAGAGCCTTGTCCACTTGGCAAAGGGCCAAAGGTCAGTGGTGGAGCATTTGCTTTCCCCTGAAAAGGTCCAAGTTTCCATCTCCAGCATCTCCAAGTAGGACCACACAAAAGACCCCTGAAACATGGGGAGCAGCTGCCAGTCCCTTGAGACAATTCTGTGCTTGATAGACCAATGGTCCGACCTGCTATAGGTCTGCTTCCTCTGTTCATCCTTTGCAGTGACATTCCCAGATTTTTGGGAGGAAAATGCCAACTGCCAAGTAGACGTTTCCGGGAAAGCAGCAGGAAAAGGGGAGAATTGGAGCCTTCCATTTCACATTCCCCTGTTGCCCCCTTTCTCTTCAAACTCAAAGGATGACAACAATAATATAATCATGTTATGTGAAGTCCTCTGGACACTGTAAAAGCCATCATTGTGGACTGGCCAGCATGCAGACTTCCTGGACAGACCTTGAAGTGAGTCTTGTGGCATTATCAGGAGCAGAGGAAGGAAGTGAGCTTGGGAGCAACAGCTTGGGAGCAAACAAGCCACAGACCCGAAGCCACAGTAGGTTCCCTAGACAACAAACTGTACTTACAAAGGAAATGGAAATTTCTGTCTCAAGGACATGTTTGCATTCTACTCTGAAATAGCCTGCAGCACAAACAAGGGCTTGTTGCTGATTGTTTTTTCTTTATAAAGGAAAGGACTAACAAAGGTGCATTCAGGACCTGAGAGCCAGGATCTGGCCTCCTAAGGGACTTCACTTGGCCACCCAGCTGAAGACCCTGAGGCAAGGGAGTGGGTGGGGCACTTGCAGGGGTCTGCTTGGAGCAAAATTCCTGGTCCGACAATAAAATCAGTGTTCCACTTTAGTTTTTCCTGGTTCATATATTCATGCACAGTCATCACTGGAGGACGGCAAACAAATTTTTAAATAGGCACCCACTTGCATGCGTGAATTAATAAACATAGATCTGAAGCCACACAAAGATGCTTCAATTGTCATTTCAGACACAATGGCTTAGGAACACAGTTTGCACGTTAGATGGTATCCGTGCATTGCTCATCACTCAGTTGTTCTCCCCTTAAAGACAGACAGATGCCAATCAAGTTACTATGCACCCAATGACTGGCAACTGAATGTGTGAATGGATACCACTGAAAAGCATAGTGTATGGAAACTTCAGTTTATGGTGATGCCTTGTGCACATACAGTCATGCCTTGATGTTGCAGTGATCAAGGGATGAACAGTCATATGGTGGCCAGGTATTGATGACTGACATCTACATGTTTGAACTTCATGGGGGCAGGACAGAGGATGTGTGTGAGGTGGTATGAGAATATATTTGTGATAGCCCACTAATCCAAGGAAGACTGTTCAACAATGGATGGTGGTGAGATCTCCTTGCTTAGAAAGGCTGGAAGGCCACATATCAGGGAAACTGTGGCAGTGAGATTTCTGCATTTACAGGTTAGGACAACCCTTCCCATTCTATGATTCTGTGAATAATGAAAGCACCCCCAGGTCAGATTTTGAAAAGCTCATGTGGGGCTGTGCTGGTTTTAATCTTAGTGAGATTGCTGTTGTAACTGTGCAGAAGTGCTGCTTTTCTGATTTTATTCTGTCTATTTTCCTTTTTCTTTTGTGCTGCAGGAAAAAAAATACACCAAAGGGGGGTGGGAAATATGTCAGAGTTGGCCAAACACCATCTTGGGCTTCTTCTATCTGGCTGCCTTGAAAGAGATGCACTGATCCCACCATCTGTCTCCTCTGCAAACTGAATGTTACATGCAACAGCGAAGGCTGTTTCATGTGTTCTGGTGGTGGCAACCTAGGAAATTTCTTTCGTCAGGTTGCCGGTGGCCTTGATTTTTTGACACCGTGTAATGTAATAGAGAGAAGCTTAGCAGGCTCCCCACCGGGCAAGCAAAGAGGCAGCTCGCAAAACAAGCAGCATGATTTATTAGAAGGCGAGGGAGATCTGTCAATGATACAGGTATTTCTGAGAAGTAAGCAAAGCCCTAATAAAATGCAGGATGCGAGCAGAAAAATTCTGACACAAATTTTTGACAAGTCTAAGACTTGGGTACTGCAGATTCAGGGATCTGAGAAGAGGGGATTAGTAAATTTTGAAAACAAATAGTGTTAAATGTGGCAAAGGAAAGCCCATTATTCCATAAATGGAGTTTTCTTCAGATTCCATTTTTATGTGGGGAATTAGGAAGGCTTGGTGAGGGACGCAGGTGGTGCTGCGGGTTAAACCACAGAGCCTAGGACTTGCTGATCAGAAGGTTGGCGGTTCAAATCCCCGCGACGGGGTGCGCTCCCGTTGCTCTGTCCCTGCTCCTGCCAACCTAGCAGTTTGAAAGCACGTCAAAGTGCAAGTAGATAAATAGGTAGCGCTCTGGCAAGAAGGTAAACAGCATTTCCGTGCGCTGCTCTGGTTCGCCAGGAGCGGCTTAGTCATGCTGGCCACATGACTTGGAAGCTGTCTGTGGACAAACGCCAGCTCGCTCTGCCAGTAAAGCAAGATGAGCGCCACAACCCCAGAGTCGTCCGCGACTGGACCTAATGGTCAGGGGTCCCTTTAGGAAGGCTTGGTGGTAGGAAGAGACAAACCTGTCCACTTCCATTTATCTCATTTTCATATTTTTCCAGCCTTAAACTTCACAGCACCACATCTTTTTGTTTAAATAAATAAATGTGACGTCCTCATTGGAGTGGGCTTTGCTGTTGCTATACCCAGTTTATGCACATTTTCATATGCCTAGTATACACATTTCTGAAAGCAGTTTTCCTTAATATATTACATTTAATGTTTTTGTTATTACTAATATATGTATATTTATACACACTTTTAAAACATATGATTTTTACTCACAATTTTTGGGGTCTCAGAACTGCAAAATTTGCAGAAGCGTTCATTTTGAACAATAGCTGGGTTTTGCTTTCTGTGTTGTTTGGGAAGTCCAGATTAGGAAGGTTTGGATTAAAATTTGAATCAAATCAACTTCCTTGCCCTCTCCCCATCTGTACTTCGTAGACAGATAACGTTGCTTCACCATGGGGAGCAGTTGGACTAGCAATCTTCTTTCTCCCTTCCATTCCTATGAGTCTATGAGGGACAAAATGGCGGAAGGGCCATAGCTCATTGGAAGAGCACCTGCTGGGAGTCTCCCTAATCCCTAATAGCCCCAATCCCCCTCAAGTTTACATAGCTTTCAAATGCGGCCATTAAGTGGTAAGGTGGTGAATTCTTTGGCAACAAACTTAATCTGCTTTGGATTTTGCCATCATAGCTTCCTCCCAAGAATCCTTGGGATTGTAGTGCAATATCCATGATTTTATCTGCTTGTTCATTTATTTATTTTATTAGGCGTCTTATCCCTATCCCTCACTGCAGAATCCCAGAGTGGGTTACAGCCATTAGAAATATGCCATTATAAAACAGTTACAAACAGTTACGACCATTAAACAAATGTAAAAACATAATCATTAAAAACAATTTCATAAATATAAATGTTTAAAAACATATTCGCATAGGAAAATAATTAAGCACAATGGTGCTGAGAATGTTCAGCTACAGTTCCCAGAGTGATTTAACAATAAACTTCTCTTCTGGGAATTGGGAATTGGGGTCTCCTAAGAACTCTCAGCACCCTTAACAGACTAAAGTTCCCAGGATTCTTTGCTGGAAGCCATTAAAGTGGTGTAATAGATCTTTAAATGTATGGTTTGAATGTGGCGTCTGGCTGGGGCGAGGAGGGAAGCTGGCAACTTAATCCTAACAAATATTTTAAATGTTAGCCCCCTTTCCCCCTTCCATATGCCCAATGCTCTGTGGTTTCATTTCAGTCTGAAAGTAGCCCCACAGGGTTCGCATCGCAGAAAGTGCTTGTTGGTTACAAATAAATAAAAAGAAACAAAATCATACATGCAGTATTGCTCTGAGAATCCCTCAAAGCTGTTAAAGAGCCAGGAGAATATGAGGCTGTCATTACTCTCTCTCTCTCTTTCCCTGCTAAGGAGCATAAAACCTCAACCAGATACTCAGGCAGAACAAAACACTTAATCAGTATTAAGGACGCATCTGTTCCCCCCGGAGAGATGAGCTGTTCACTTATGCTTGTTTACAATATGTTTATAAACATTAGTGGACAGGGATAGATTACCTCAGTTTACTGCCACCGAAAAGAGTCAGCTGCGCAGCTTGCTTCCCATCACACTTCTCCGCTTTTTCTCCATTTCTGACACAAGCGGCACCTTGCGGCAAGTGGCCTCTGCGAGCTGTCGGCCAGAACACCCCGCCGCACCCCCTGGGATAATGCCGCCAGTCCTTTCAGAAACCCCTGGCTTTCTTTCGGTGTTTTCCCCTCAGACGTTTCTCCTTGGAAAGAGCCCCGCCGTCTACTTTGGAATTTGCTGTAGGGGAGAATTTGGTGGTCATCTGTTGACATACTACAACATACCAGTTTGGCCCCTCATAGGGACATCAGATGCTAAGCAACTACTCTATTCCGAACTTAAAAATGGAAAGTGTAATGCTGGTGGTCAACAAAAGAGGTTTAAAGACTATCTCAAGGCAAATCTAAAAAAAATGTAGTATAAACAATTGGGAAACACTTGCCTGTGAGTGCTCCAGTTGGAGAACAGCCTTTACCAAAGGTGTCATGGGCTTTGAAGACACCCGAACTCAGGACACAAGGGAGAAACGTGTTAAGAGGAAGGCATGCTTGGCAAATCCACACCGTGATCAACTTCCGCCCATAAACTAATGTCCTCATTATGGAAGGACGTGTGGATCCAGAATTGGCCTCCACAGTCACTTACAGACTCATTATGAAAACCGTGCTTATGGAAGACAACCTTACTCAGCTACAAGTGATCACCAAAGAAGAAAAATATGCTGGGTCAGACCACTGATCCATCTTGTTCAGTGCTGTCCACACTGACTGGGAGCAACTGCCCAGGGTTTCAGACAGGGAAACCTTCTCACCCTCTTCGTAGATTTGTTTTGTACACAGTGCTCTCAGACTCCGGAACTTTCTCCCCAGAGAAGCTAGTCAGACTCCATCTTTGTTGTCCTTCTGCCAGAGGGCGAAGACTGTTTTATTCTAACAAACCTTTGGAAACTTGTGGATGTCTTTCCCCTTCCGTTTTTCTTTTTTAAGGAAATGGCCTTTGTTGGGGTTGTGCTGTTTTAAAATTTTCATTTTAATGGATTTGTTTTTACATTGTTTTAATTCTGTCAAAATTTAATTACTTCTATCACCTACAATATATCTTTGTGTCCATGACACAAGCAGAAAAACAAGACAAATTCGGATAAATATTCCAGGTTCCCATGGCATGTGTGCCACTTAGCCATTCCTATGTAAATTAGTCACACACGGTGCTTTTTTTCTGGGGGAACGCATAACCCTAAACATTTGGCCTCATTGAGGGGCAGTAATTCAATATGAGTAGGAAAATGAGAGTACAGTGGAACCTCAGGTTACATACGCTTCAGGTTACAGACTCCGCTAACCCAGAAATAGTGCTTCAGGATAAGAACTTCGCTTCAGGATGAGAACAGAAATCGTGCTCCGGCGGCGCGGCAGCAGCAGGAGGCCCCATTAGCTAAAGTGGTGCTTCAGGTTAAGAACAGTTTCAGGTTAAGTACGGACCTCTGGAACGAATTAAGTACTTAACCTGAGGAACCAATGTACCCTTAAACATTTTTTTATTTTTTAGACAAAAGGCACTGGACACTCCCTTCTCCATGATATTGCTTCATTTCTGGCAAATTCTTTTGACCATTTCATTTGTGTTATTTATCTTTGAGCCTGGCAATAAGCTGCTCTGAGAAAGTTAAGAAAATAAAAAATAGGCATGGGAAGCTTCTGCTAGTGCTCACCAGGTTATTATATGCTCAGAAAGTCTCTCTCTCTCTTTCTCTCTCTCTGTTGAACATAATATTTTGCTCTAGTAGAGGGAAAACAGTGGCATGGAGTTGATATTTCCTTCCCTTTTTTAAAAAGAAGCCAGTGACAGTATTCTGAACGAAGTCACCTAGCATGAGTTACTTCTGAAACACAGGAACTTCAAAACATTGCCTTGCTGGATAAAACTAAAATCTATCTAATCCAATAATCAGCCTCCAGTACTGATCAACCCTATTCGCTGGGAAACTCAGAACCAGAATGTTGTGGAAATAACTTCCCTGAAAATATGTAGTCAGGTTTGGGACAAAGAGTTTTGTCCAATGGTGTGCCATGCGAATGTTCTGCCAGGGCAAGAATCTCTGCTTGCACAGCAGAGCATTCTTTCCTGCTCCTCCCCAGCTGCATGTCCTTAAATTTGTTCATGGATTCCCCCAACCCTCTCAAGCAGATTTTGAGAGTGCGCTGGGTATGTGTGGGAAGGGGTGAGGCCCAGAGGTCTTGTTGCACAACCAGAAATTCTTGCCCTGGCAGGATGTGTTAGTTCAGTACCACCCCAGGGTATCTAAAAGACTGCCATCTCCTGTATGAATTGCTGGCCTATTACCCCACGAAAACCCTCTGTTTACCACTGAATCAGAACAAATGTCAGTGCTGGGGTTTTTTTTCTAGAAAAAGAAAAGCTGGAACTCACCCTGAACACCTCCCTAGTCCTCTTATAACGGAAATAGCAACCACCTGAGAGGTGCCAGAACTGAGTTCTGGCAAGTTTTGGCCGAAAATGCCACTTCCGACATCAGGAGGAGGTGTGTTGCGGGCTTCACGCCCCCAACATGCACGTGGAGGCTGGCTCCAATCCCCACATGATCAGGGGAATCCTTGGACCGCATCATCCCCTGAGCCAGCCAATCGGGTGTGGCTTGCCTCATTTAAGGCAAGCGCGGCCCCGGGATCTCCCTCTTTGGTCTGCGCAGCTGCTGTTGTTTTCCACCCGCCCACCCTTTAAGGTTCCCCTTCCGACCTTGCTATGGACCTCGGTTGGTCACCGTTAAGGGGCCTGGTAGGAATTTTTTCCACTTGGCAAATTGCCACCGGCCATTTGGTTTTTCGCCTAAGGTAAAGGTAAAGGTACCCCTGCCCGTACAGGCCAGTCTTGACAGACTCTGGGGTTGTGCGCCCATCTCACTTAAGAGGCCAGGGGCCAGCGCTGTCCAGAGACACTTCCGGGTCACGTGGCCAGCGTGACATCGCTGCTCTGGCGAGCCAGAGCCGCACACGGAAACGCCATTTACCTTCCCGCTGGTTAGCGGTCCCTATTTATCTACTTGCACCCGGAGGTGCTTTCGAACTGCTAGGTTGGCAGGCGCTGGGACCGAGCAGCGGGAGCGCACCCCGCCGCAGGGATTCGAACCACCGACCTTTCGATCGGCAAGTCCTAGGCGCTGAGGCTTTAACCCACAGCGCCACCTGCGTCCCGGTTTTTCGCCTACCTCGTAGCAAATTGTCACAACTCCTTTGGTTTTGGCGGTTAGGCATTGGTAGGGGTATTGTTTTGTAGATGTGTTGGGGTGAAGGAGTGCCATCACCTCCCCCAAATATTGAAGGGTAGTCTGGTAAAGGATTCCGGGGGACGTGGCCTCATCTGAAGCTTATGGAAGCCAGGGCTTAAAGCGCCCCCCCCCCAAGCAGTGACCCCGGGGGAGTCCCTAGTTGATGTGCATCAGCAGGGCTCCCCCTGCTGGTGTTAACCCTTCCCGGTCTTCAAGCAAACAGGCTGAAGCCGGATAGTCGGATAGGACCAATGCCTAAGCCAATATCGCTTTTTACCTGTAACCAATAAAGTTGTGGCCAATTTTAACCCATTAACCTAAAACAATGGTGTCATGTGTCTTTATTTCTACTGGGGGGAGGCGGGAACTCACCACACAAAAGCCCTGACAAACATCAATCTGCAGAAAAAAAGCAATTGACTTTGTTCCAATTCAGTGGTAAACAGGGTTTTCTTGAGGGGAAACAGCTGGACAAGTGACAGTGTGGATGAGTCCACTGTTAGGGGCATTCGTATGTGTCCCAGAATCCCCAGAAATAAATTGTACCTGGGACTAGGAAGAGGGCCTTCTTGGTGGCTTCCCCCAGGCTCTCAAAGAAATTTTATCGCCCACCCTCTCTGCAAGATGGTTTTGAAAAGCAAAATTACAAGCCTTTTAGGAAGACTCTGTGGCACAGGTGCCAATTCCTGGGTGCCCAAGCACCCACAAAATTCCCCATGAAGGGGCCGGGCACCCACAAATTTTGGTGCCAGGGCCATGGCATGCTGTATGGCACCCACAGCCCTGAGCACCCACGGTTGCAGGACCAAGCTGGCACTCCTGCTATGTGACACTATGGGCTTGTTATCCCATGCTTAGTCATCATCCTAACAATCTGACTCAGCACTCATTCTTCCAGTGTAATGCCCATGTGCTTCACTGACGCAAGGCAGGCGTTCCTTGCCACACTCCCCACTTCTGCAAGTAACAAAAAGTTCCAGGACAGCTTTTGTAGCTCAGTTTCTTGGTGATGAAAAAGTCCTGGAGATCAGTGTGCTTTGGGTAATACAGTGGTACATTGGTTCTCAAACTTAATCTGTTCCAGAAGTCCATTCCAAAACCAAGGCGCGCTTTCCCGTAGAAAGAAATGCAAAACGGATTAGTCCGTTCCGGACTTTTAAAAACAACCCCTAAAACAGTGATTTAACATGAATTTTACTACCTTACGAGACCATTGATCCATAAAATGAAAGCAGTAAACAATGTACTGCAGTCACACAATCAATCAATCAATCAATCAATCAATCAATCAATTAATCAGTAGCTGAACTGGGTTCCACACAGTCACAAAAACCAAAAAGAGCCACAAAAAAACAAAAGCAAAATAGCAAAAACAGACAGACCTCAGCGTAATACTCAAAATGGAAGTGTGGCACTCAAAACGGAAGTGTAACACTCAAAACGGAGCATGTTTGGCTTCCGAAGAAAGTTCGCAAACCGGAACACTTACTTCCGGGTTTGCAGTGTTTGGGTTCCAAGTTGTTTGAGTACCAAGGCATTTGAGAACCAAGGTACCTCTATATATGTTTTCTTTAGAATTATACCGGTTGAGCAGGTGGGATGCAAGCAGATTCACAGGCAGATAGTGCTCATTCCAAAGTGAAGGCAAGCAACCCAAGTTCTTAAAAAGCCATTATCCTTGAGTTAGGTGAAATCCAACTCTAACTGTATGTCTCCTTAAATCTGGAAAATGGCAGCTAGTGGGACATCTCATCCATGTTGAACTGTATATATCACCCAATAAGGTTGCTTAATGCATATGTAATGGTTGGGGAGGCGAGAGGCGGAAACAGGGATGAGTAATGGTTATAGCTGATTTGACCTTACTTTGTACGATGTGAGGCGATTTCTGGCAGTAGTGATCTCATTGCCGCTTTAATGACCTCATCTAATTATGGCTAACTCTAAAGACCTTTCGTGTTTTAATGTAAGCGAGAGCGCACACGCCAGAAAACTAATGAACTCATCATACTGTGCTAGTCTTTAACCAGAAACAGAGATTCATTTGGAAAATGGTGGGACAAAAATGCATTAGGGAAGGCTGTGATGATTTTGCATGTTTCCTTAATTCAACGAAGGAAGCAATAATGACACTGGTTGAGGGGAAAATGTAGCTGAAAGTTCCATTATTGATCACTGTAAACAGTTCTCTTGAGTATAAAGGATAAGAAACAGCCTACTGCTTCAGAATGAAATTCTGAATGGTGCCTTTTAAAATAAATAAATAATTTATTTAAAATAAATCTCTTTTTTAATTTTTTATTTATAAAATTTTCAAATCTAACAATAAAAAAAACACACATTCCATTTGAATTATACATCCAATTCTAATCTTTCCACTTTCAGACTTCCTTCAGTCTATCTGGAAATTTTCCTGTTTTCACAGTTTTTCACATTTCTTGCATCTATATTGTTTTGGTTTTTTTAACCAAATTAATCTTAACAATTATTATAAAACAATAATTATTTCCATTGTTATCACAGATCTTCTTGAAAACCTACAAACGCTAATTGACCTTCACAAATATTCTTAATATACTCTGTAAATTTATTCCAGTCCTCGGTAAATCTCTGGTCTCGCCGGTTCCGAATTCTCCCCGTTAGCTTGTCTAATTCTGCGTATTCCATCAACTTCATTCTCCATTCTTCTTTCGTCGGGATTTCTTCCTGTTTCCATTTTTGTGCCACCAAAATTCTTGCCGCTGTTACTGCATATAAAAACAACTTCTCATCCTTCTTTTTTATGTCATTTCTTAGTATTCCTAACAGAAAAGTTTCTGGTTTTAAATCATTTCCCAGAAACCTTTCATTTTTTTACATTCCCACCACATATGATAGAATGTTCCTTCTTTCTCCTGACATTTCCAACATTTATTACTCACTTTATACATCTTTCCAAGTTTTACTGGTGTAACATACCATCTATATAACATTTTCATAACATTTTCTTTTATTGTAGTACATGCAGTAAATTTCATTCCTTCTTTCCACAATCTTATCCAATCATCAAATTGAATATTATAACCAAAGTCTTTGGCCCACTGAATCATTGCAACTTTAACCTCTTCATCCTTAGTATGCCACTCAAGTAGTAGTTTATACATTTTTGATAAAATTTTAACATTATTCACAATTTCTTTTTGAAATCTAGATTTTTCATCTTGAAAACCTCTTTCCAGCATCTCTTTTTTAAACATCGCATTCAGTTGGAAGTAGTGTAACCAATCAAACACATATTCTTTAACTTCATCGTATGGCTTCAATTTCCATTTATTTCCTTCTTTTATAATTAAATTCTCATATGTAATCCAACTCCCCGTCATATTGATCTTCTTAACACTCAATACCTCCAATGGCGACAGCCAGAATGGAGTTTTAAACTCTAATAAATTTTTGTACCTATTCCATCAGCGGACCTCGGAAAATGTGATTTTCAAAACCTTTATGCACTCTTTTTTTCTCACACCATAAATATGCGTGCCAACCAAATCTATTATCATATCCTTCTAAATCCAAAAGTTCTGAATTTTCCAACTTTATCCATTCTTTCACCCAGCAAAGACATGCAGCCTCAAAATATAACTTTAGGTCTGGCAGGGCAAAGCCTCCTCTATCTTTTGCATCCGTTAAAATCTTAAATTTTATTCTAGGCTTCTTGCCCTGCCAGACATATCTTGATAATGCTCTTTGCCATTCTTTAAATATCGTAATACCTTTAATTATTGGTATTGATTGAAATAAAAACAACATTTTTGGTAGCACATTCATTTTTACCATTGCAATTCTTCCCCAAAATGACAACTTCATTCTTCCCCACACTTCCAGGTCCTTCCTAATTTTGTTCCAAACTGGTACATAATTATTTTGAAATAGATCAATACACTTGGGAGTTAATATAATCCCAAGATATTTAACTTTCTTAACCACTTCCATATCTGTTTGTTGCTGAATTCTTTCTATTATCTCTTGGTCCATATTTTTAACCATTATTTTCATTTTGCTCTTATTTAATTTGAATCCGGCAACTTGTCCAAATTGCTCTATCTCTTCTAACACTTTGCTAATACTTTGAATAGGGTCTTCTATTGTTATAACCAAATCATCAGCGAAGGCTTTTACCTTATATTCCTTACAACCAACTGTCACACCTTTTATCAAATCATTACTTCTTAACGCTCTCAACAAGACTTCCAGGACCGATATGAATAACAATGGTGATAAGGGACACCCTTGTCTTGTACCCTTGGTTATAGCAATATCATCTGTCAGTACATTATTAACAATTAATTTTGCTCTTTGTTCAGAATATATTGCCTTTACACCATTTACAAATGAATGACCCATCTCCATAAATTCCAGATTCTTTAACATAAATTCCCAAGAAATATTATCAAATGCCTTTTCCGCATCAACAAATATCAACATATTTATTTATTTAAAATAAATCTCAGAGTGAGATTCAATATACTATTAGCAGGGATCCCCCTCATGCAATGGGTGTCTTCTTTCGCTCCCCCCACTCTGTTCAGTCCCCCCCCCTTCCAGAGCAGATTTTGGGGTTGTGAAGGGACACAAACACAGACAATCTCAATCAGCTATGATTACAATGGCAAACTTCCAAGCACCCTGAAAATCATTTTGGTTGCAAATAGGATATGCAACACAGAATGTCACAGTGCGTCCATACCATTTGATTGACAGAAACATTTTTTGCCCTACCTGGCTGTTGCAAGTATAGATGGAAGCGAGTACATCAGCTCACACTCAACACAAGACAAGATTGTCATAAGCCATCAAAATGTACAAAACATGCTCAAATGTATGCTGGAAATGTAAGGGGAAAGAAGGCACCTTTTATCCTATGTGGTGGAATTGTAAAGTGGTAAAAGGATTTTGGGAAATGATATATAATGAGTTGAAAAAATTGTTTTAAATGACCTTTATTTAAAAGCCTGAAACCTTCCTTTTAGCAATTCTAGGTGCCAAAATCCCAAAGGAGCAGAAAACACTATTTATGTATGCGACAACAGCTGCACGGATGTTACTGGCCCAGAGATGGAAAGAAGATGAAGTTCCTACCAGAGAAGAATGGCAGATGAAGTTAATGGACAATGCTGAAATGGCTAAAATGACCGGAAGAGTCAGAAATCAGGAAGACCAAAATTTTAATAAGGGGAAAATTTATAACTAATCTTAAAGACCATTGTAAACAGTTAAAATCATTAATAGGATTAGAATATCACTTGTCGTTTAAGGTTGATTCTGGACATAATGGAGTAGGTAAAGGGTTTGGATTATCATAAAAGATGCGGGAGGAACTGATTAATAATAGGACCCACAAAGGGGAGGATGGAAGTCCAGGAGATTCCTTGGAATCTTGTTATTATGATGTATGTTTGATATATCTCTGTAAAATTTCCACATACACTGAGGAGCTTTTCAGATTTTTCCTTGCCCAGCAGCACATTGCTTGCATGCCTGCTTGTTTGGAATCTGATCGACCTGTATACAGTATTTGCAAATAACAGTTCAGATTCCATTCAGTGTTGGCTTTGCCTTAATGGGGGGGGGGGGATTCATTGATTTTTGCCAAACTCTCTTAACCAGCAAAGATAAGTGTACCGTATCCCATTCTCTTCTGGTCCTTCTGGATTTTAAGTATGGGTAGGCAGAACTGGGGGATGCGGGTGGCGCTGTGGATTAAACCACAGAGCCTAGGGCTTGCCAATCAGAAGGTCGGCGGTTCGAATCCCCGCGACCGGGTGAGCTCCCATTGCTCGGTCCCTGCTCCTGCCAACCTAGCAGTTTGAAAGCACGTCAACGTGCAAGTAGATAAATAGGTACCACTCCGGCGGGAAGGTAAACGGCGTTTCCGTGTGCTCCTCTGGTTCGCCAGAAGTGGCTTAGCCATGCTGGCCACATGACCCAGAAGCTGTACCAATAAAGCGAGATGAGCGCCGCAACCCCAGAGTCGTTCACAACTGGACCTGAAGTCAGGGGTCCCTTTACCTTTACCTAGGCAGAACTGGCAAAAATCGAGTGCCTCCTCTTTTGCAGATAGAAGTGCTTTCTGCCTAGGCAAGGCCATCATGAATGCAATGGTTTGTTATAAAAGCACATAGGTCTTCAGTGTATTGGGATGTCTCACCATGGGAGTACGAAACCCTGATGTGCTTTCTCTGCATCTTTTAAAAGTGATAGCATTCACTCAGTGTTACGAACCTGGGCAGCTTTTCAAAGTCACCTTTTACAATGTCTCATGTCAGTGAGCCTCCCATCAAATATTCAGGGTGGGTGGAAGGTATACATAAAAAAAAACTGGGATGCCGCATTCGGCTAGATCGTATTAAAAGTAATCATTAAATTATTTCTTTAAGAATAATAAAATACCATATCATTAGGAAGTCATAAAAATGTAATAAAAGGGTGTTCTTGGGGAGATTTAAAGGGGAACCATAGTTTTTAATGTTGTAATAACTGCATAATTAAAATTGTACAGTTGTATGCAGTAATTAAAGCACAGAGTTTCCACAGTAAGCAAAAGCCGGGTTCAGACACTTAACGGCACAATCTTAGCTTTGTCTGCTTAGCATTAAGTTGTATTGAATTAAGTTGGGCTCATCCCAAGGTAAGTTAGGATTTCAGCTTTAAGTCAGTAAGACGTGACATGATATTATTTATAAAACTATACATTGTTACAGAAATTACGGGGGGGCACATCTTTAAAGTTGTTAAAGCTTACAAATATTATGCATAAATGTATCCTTTCGACTTGACAGCTCAGGGAAGTTACCTAGCTTTAGAAATCGTATAAAATCAACTCCTTTTCTAGTTTCCTTCATTCCACCACCAATTTGCTTCATTGGCCAAGGACTTGGAAACCACTTGGTCCCCGCCATAATCCCTCAAGCGGGAGGTCACGTACTCACAGGAAGGTACTCATAGGTGTCAATCACTGGGCAAAGGCACTACTCCGGACTTGCCCAGGTGGCAGACTATGCAAACCAAAGTTCTATTGCCCCTTTGTAAAGGTAAAGGTAAAGGAACCCCTGACCATTAGGTCCAGTTGTGACCGACTCTGGGGTTGCGGCGCTCATCTTGCTTTATTGGTCGAGGCAGCCGGCGTACAGCCAGAGCGGTACCTATTTATCTACTTGCACTTTGATGTGCTTTTGAACTGCTAGGTGGGCAGGAACTGCGACTGAGCAACGGGAGCTCACCCTGTCACGGGGATTCAAACCGCCGACCTTCTGATCGGCAAGTCCTAGGCTCTGTGGTTTAACCCACAGAGCCACCCACGTCCCAGATGCTTAGAATGTACTTCCGAATACATATCCTGTATCCTCCTGTTGCCCCAACATTTTCCTCCTATGTTAATCATGTATAACCCTCCCCTTTTCTGATGTAGCAATGATGTAGTGATGATGTAGTGATGATGCTTAATGAACTGTATGCTGGGATAAGATAGAAACTTTAAAAAGTCCTTGTCACCCCATCCTTGGGGTTTAAAATTCCTCTTTGAACCTGTTGTGCAATAAACTTTGGTCTACAGCTATTTGCTCCGGTTGGTGGCTGGACTCCTTCCTTTATTCTGCAGGGACGGACCCACGGGCTCTGCCCAACGAGCTGGGTGACTGAGCAGCCTCGCACCTAGATTTTTCCATAACAACATGGAGTGGAGAAAGCAGATAGAGAAAAGGGCTTTTCCTCTCTTTCATAACCCTGGAACTTGTTGACATCTGGTGCAGGTTTGTGTTGGAAGAAAAAGGACAGTGCTTCTTCACACCACATAGTTAAACTATCGAACTCACTCCCACAGGAGGCAATGGGTTGCTTTAAATGACGATTAGTCAAATTCAGGGAGGCTATCCATGGCTTGTAGCTACATATGTTCTACCTTCACTGTCAGAGTCATCATGGCTCTGAATACGAGTTGCTGGGAGAATGCTGTTGCACTCATTTCCAGCTTGCAGGCTTTGTGCAGGCATCTGGCTGTCCACTCAGAGGTCAGGATGCTGGACTCAATGGGTCATTGGTCTGATCCAGCAGGCTCTGCTTGTGTTCTTAGATTGAAATCTGGAAGTAAACCTAGGGAATTCAGTGGAATTTGTTTCTGAGTAGACATGCATGGACCACAGTGGTGTAGCGTGGGCTGCCAGTGCCCGGGGCTGCAGGGAGGGAAGGAAACAGATGGAGGACGCAGGCACGTTCAATTGCCTAACATCACCCAGGGGATCACAACCACAGAGATAAAGAATAGTTGTTCCATTGTCTGGAGAGGTCGCTTCCTGGTTCATATGGAAAAACTGTTTTCTGTGCAGCCCAGCGACAGAAGTGTGTAGCTGTATTGAGGCAGCACCGGGCAGTGGCGTAGCGTGGGGGGTGCAGGGGGGGCCAGCCGCATCGGGCGCAACATTTGGGGGGGGCGTGCTCGCACTTGCAGCTCTCTGCCCCTACCTGGCTCACTCACTCTCTCTCACTGCAGTGCTGGCTGTGCGAATCCGATCCGAGCTGCCGGGTTGCCGCCCACTGTGGAGGGGGAGGGTGCCAGGCATGCGTTGTGCTGCAGAGCGGAGAGAGAGGGAGGGAGGGAGGGACTATCTGGGGGAGGGACAGTGCAGCGGCCGCCCAGCGCAGCGCTGAGCGCGGGAGAGAACCACATCCGACCAGCCCAGGCAGCAGCAAGAAGAAGCTGGCAGCAGCGGCAGGTTAGGGGTTAGGGGCGCAAATTACTTGCCTTGCCCTGGGTTAGGGGGCGCAAATTACTTGCCTTGCCCCGGGTTAGGGGGTGCAAATTACTTGCCTTGCCCCGGGTGCTGACAACCCACGCTACGCCGCTGGCACCAGGTGTCGAAATTGCACACCCCTAACAATTTCCGCACCCGGGGCAACCGCTCCATGATATGCCACTGATGGACCAGAACACTAGTTTGTGGGGCAGATGTAGACATACACATCTTTCCCTTCCAGTATGAATATGCCATGTGGAAGCTTGTGTGTGTGATAGTCCAAGTGTGCTGATCTCCTTCCGTTTTGGGGGTAGTGACACTTATGGATTTCCACTCTGGATGTCCATTAATAAAACAAAGAAAGTGTGCCCACTCATCCACCATGTGATAAACCTAGATTGCTGACTCTATGTGTGACCCTTCTACAATCTATCTGAGCTCTGGGACTTCCTATAGTTCTGGACTATGCACATTGGTATGTTTCTTTGAGATGATTATGGCATGATGGACAGTCCAAACTCATATTCCCCCTGAGTAAGTGCAATCAGAGTAACAAATGATACAGATATAAAGCACTTCTAGCTACAGGTTCTGCCTGAACACCCAGTAGAAAAATACAGACCTAAATCCGGTGCATAAGGTCTTGCCTCTTTCCATCACTAGATGGCAGCATTTTGAGGCATGCAATTTCTTGAAGTTGGTGGGGGAGGGGGAGGGGGAGGGAGGGAGGGAGGGAGAGACGAGGGTCTTTTCAATCTGCCAAATGGGAAAGAACAAAACACTGCTTTGTGGTATTCAGAAATTATTACTTAATCATGTTGGCAGTGGCTGAAAAACGCGCTTGTGTATGCAATTGAGGCTATTAAATTATCATTGCCTGGAGAAATCGTAACTGATAACGTGAAATTGCATTTACATGTATGAATGTACAAAGCCCCTTTTTGCATTAATGTCACAAAATCAACATCTTAGACCAACAGCCAAAAAAACACACCAAAAAAATGAAATGAAATAAAACAAAGAGCAAGAGAGATTTAAAATCTTTTCTGAGGAAGGCAGAAGCCGAAAGAGTTAATCAGCATCAAACCACCCTCTGTTTGACTATTTATAAATGTGTACAACCTTTTCTCCAGAAGACTCGGAGTCTTCTTTTAGGTGTGGGGGCCAAGTGTGAATTCTGAAGAATAGCTATGTTTCACTTCTCATGAGTGTAAATCTGGTAAGGTTCACCTTTAAATGTGAAGTGAACTGAATTTCTCTCTCTCCCCCCCCCCCCCCCAGTTATACCTGCTTAATTTGAGTCTTAGGTTTAATGCGTTGCACAGGTTTCCTCATGGCCATTTGATCCATACAGTTCCACGGGTTCATGTCCAAGCAGTGGTGTAGTGTGGGGAGGGGCACAGTGGCAGTTGCCCCAGGCGCAAAATTGTTAGGGACACAAAATTTCACCGCCAAGTGCTCATTACAGCTGCATGCTTCCATCACTGGGTTCTGTTGAAAATACAGTGATACCTCGGGTTAAGTACTTAATTCATTCTGGAGGTCCGTTCTTAACCTGAAACTGTTCTTAACCTGAAGCACCACTTTAGCTAATGGGGCCTCCAGCTGCCGCCGCGCCGCCGGAGCACGATTTCTGTTCTCATCCTGAAGCGAAGTTCTTAACCCGAGGTACTATTTCTGAGTTAGCAGAGTCTGTAACCTGAAGCGTCTGTAACCCGAGGTACCACTGTATGTGTGTTTTGAAAGCAATAGAGACACTTTCAAACCACCCCCGAAAGTCTGCATGCATTCCCTCTTAACCTTGCATTCCCCATCATTCTCCTCTTTTTGCTCTCTTTCCCCACTGTCAAAGTGTAGATTGCAATCTCCTGGGGGCAGAGAACCAGGCATCTATTGATCGCCCTGTATCAAGCGGGGTTTTTTCCCTTTTTTGCAAATAGCAATAATAGTCTGCCACTATCTTGCACATTCCCTTGAAAGTGCCATGACTAAGAAAAATGTCCAACAACAAACCGATATTGTGAAAGATTCGTCATAATTAATCTGCTGGTCATTCTGATTGATGACACTCAGTTCAGCCCGAGGAGTGAACAACATGAGGTTAGATTGCCCCAGAACAATCTATGCTCAGTCTCCATGTCCACCTTCCTCCACGTGAAGAGGAAGTCCAGATAATATCTGGGGGCGTTCAGCTGAAAACCTACATGGAAGAGAAAGCAAAATAAAACACCGGTGCCTCAGCTCTTCAAAAAGGACCAAAACTCAGGACAATTTTACAGGTTGTAACTTTTGCCCATGCATCAAGATGATTTCCTAAAGGAATATAAGGGAAAGGTAAAGGGACCCCTGACCATTAGGTCCAGTTGCGGATGACTCTGGGGTTGCGGCGCTCATCTCGCTTTATTGGCCGAGGGAGCTGGCGTACAGGGAGCCAGTCATGTGGCCAGCATGACTAAGCCACTTCTGGCGAACCAGAGCAGTGCATGGAAACGCCATTTACCTTCCCACCGGAGTGGTACCTATTTATCTACTTGCACTTTGACGTGCTTTCGAACTGCTAGGTTTGCAGGAGCAGGGACCGAGCAATGGGAGCTCACCCTGTCGCGGGGATTCGAACCGCTGACCTTCTGATCAGCAAGTCCTAGGCTCTGTGGTTTAACCCACAGCACCACCCGTGTCCCTTAAAGGAATATAAGATGAGCCCAATTGGATCAGGCCAGTGGATCCAGTGTCCTATTCTCACAGTGGCTGAGCAATGTCTGTGGGAAACCCACAAGAAGGACGCAAGCACAGGAGAAACCTTCCCACCTGCAGTTTCCAGCAACTTGTAAACCATGGATTGTGTCCAGCTATGGCCACGTTCACACCAAAAGGGTTCCCCGCAAAAGAATCCTGGGAACTGTAGTTTCTCAAGGGTGCTGAGAGCTCTTCAGGGAACCCTATTCCCCTCCCAGCACTCCAATTCCCAGAGCGATCTAACAACCAATCGCTCTTCACTGGGAACTCTGGGAATTCTGAGCAGGGGGGAGAATGTGGAGTGTCAATGGAGTTAGGTGTGGCATATGCAAGTCTGATAAGTAAGATAGATCCTGTTGCAATTGCATAATTTTATGGGTCCACCTCCCCACCACCAACAACCATTAAATCACAAGTCACATCTATTGCCATTGACTGAACCTTAGAAACAGTAGATCCAGTTCTTTTTGATGCGGCCATGGATCTGAAGGGATGGATCCTTGCAGATTCTCATAATGTTTACAAGGGATTTCCCACATATGCGTTCTGTGATTGGTTTGAGATGTTGTTATCATCTATGTAAAAAGTCATGGGCTTGTGGATCTTTGCCTTGGATATGGCCTCTTGGGTTAATGTTTTCTTCTGTTGCTGGAAAGAACTAGATCTGTGATTTATTTATTTATTTATTGTTATTCAACTTACCAATGTATGCTTCAGGGTTTTATTTTAGTAGGGGGTAGGGCTATGTAAAACCATGCATATTCAAGGGGAACTGTTTTAAACCTACTGGTTCCAACTTTTACTCAGGCATCATGGAAAAACCTCATGCCCTAATAAATACCAACAGAAAAATAGCTTACGGTACTTCTTGTACTTAAACAGCTGTAAACCCATAACTGATAGCCAGCGAAAAACACTTCTCTGTTGCAATGTTGAATAAAGGAATCCCATCCAAACAAAAAGTTATTCTGTATGACATTCTGCTCACTTGATCTAAGGAAGCGTGCTATCTTAGCCATCAGGGTATAAGGTAAAGGTAAAGGACCGCTGCACGGTTAAGTCCAGTCAAAGGCGACTACAGTATGGGGTTGCGGCGCTCATCTCACTTTTCAAGCCAAGCTGTCACAGACAGCTTTCCGGGTCATGTGGCCAGCATGACTAAACCACTTCTAGTGCAACAGAACACTGTGATGGAAACCAGAGCTCACGGAAACACTGTTCACTTTCCCACCACAGTGGTACCTACTTATCTACTTGCACTTTCGAACTGCTAAGCTGGCAGGAGCTGGGACAGAGCAATGGGAGCTTGCTGCACCTTGGGGATTTGAACCGCTGACCTTCTGATCGGCAATTCCAAGAGGCTCAGTGGTTTAGACCTCATCAGGGTAGAATCCCAACATGTGCTAGGTCATTCTGTGTTGAATGGAAGAAGGAACTGTAGTTTCTTAAAGGTGCTGGGAACTGTGGTTATGTGAAAAATAAACTACAGTTCCCTATGTTCTTTTTTTCCAGGGAGAATGTTTGCTTAAAATGAGGTTTAAATGTATGGTGCCACCATCAGCAGTTATTATTTCCCTAGGTGCAGTCTTACGTTTTTCTCTTCCATTCACATGAACTGTACAAATGTCATTCCCTTAGAAAATGTCCACAGGCACGCTGCAGACTAGCAGCTAGCACTGGAGGGGATTCTTTTGCTCTCTAAATCACAGCTTTTCCCCCTGATGCCCTCAAATCCAATGGGCACTTAAATTACATTTTAAGCAGATGTACTGAAGTCCTAACAATACAGCTTATCACATTTCTCTCCAGCGTGGTTAGCTGCTGACCCCAGGCGCCTTAGCAATTAATTAGACAAACATTTGTTTATTCAGAATCCGTCGGCAGAAACCAGGATATATTATCCTGGAACAAAAATATCTAAGAGACACATAACAGCATACACCGCTTGCCGCATAAATCTAGGGGGAAAGGAGACCTGTAGAGATCGACTGGGCTTTTGAATTTAAATGAACAATTTGGTCAATGAATCAATTTCACTAGGATGAGGAGAGTGAGCTCAGATGAAAGCGGCTTTCAACTCTATTTAAGGCTGTAAGAACCTATTTGTTCACACTTGCTTCATTCGACCTTCTTTCTAATATTTCATCTATATTCATTTTTATAGCTTTTCAAATTGTAGGTGTCACCTGCTACCAGAGAGGTGGGGTGGGGTGGGGAGTAGAAGGCGTTTAAAAAAAGGAACGTGCTATAAGAATAGCAAGAACATGAATTAAATCTACAAAAGGCGAGAGATCAGAGATGGGTGTTGCCATCTATAAAGCCGGAAGGAGAGGACTGCGCTCAGATCGAAAACATTCCTTCATCATTAGAAGCCATTTCATATGCTAATGCATTTCTTACAGAAAGTGCTTCTGTATGAAACATGAGCATGGACTATTAGAGCATGGAATATCAGAGGTGATAGTGTTGTATGCTCATGTTTTGTCACTCACATCACGGTGCTGGGAAGTTGCTTGTTGTTGTTTAGTCGTTTAGTCGTGTCCAACTCTTCGTGACCCCATGGACCAGAGCACGCCAGGCACTCCTGTCTTCCACTGCCTCCCGCAGTTTGGTCAAACTCATGCTGGTAGCTTCGAGAACACTGTCCAACCATCTCGTCCTCTGTCGTCCCCTTCTCCTTGTGCCCTCCATCTTTCCCAACATCAGGGTCTTTTCCAGGGAGTCTTCTCTTCTCATGAGGTGGCCAAAGTACTGGAGCCTCAGCTTCAGGATCTGTCCTTCCACTGAGAACTCAAGGCTGATATCCTTCAGAATAGATCTGTTTGATCTTCTTGCAGTCCATGGGACTCTCAAGAGTCTCCTCCAGCACCATAATTCAAAAGCATCAGTTCTTCGGCGATCACCCCTCTTTATAGTCCAGCTCTCACTTCCATACTACTGGGAAAACCATAGCTTTAACTATACTGACCAGAATTTGCCAGGATATGTGCACAGAGGTTGCATCTAGAAGGAATGGCATCAAATGGCGTCTGGATTTCATAGCCCCTTTTCACCAACTGTGAAACTGGGCACCATGTCTCCACTTTAGGTGGGACACACACCTACATTTGCAGCCATGGGCTTAGGATGTTGGTGGTGGAAACATAACTGAGCAGGAAATGATTCTTCTCCTCCCTCTCATAGTGGAAGCAGCAGCCCTTTGCTCTTTCTCCAAAAGTTCTGCTGACATTCCAACTACCCCAGACTTTCCCAGGCCAGAACGGAGAATTGTTCCAGGGGGAGAATTTAGAAGGAGAGGAATGGTGGTTCTTACGATGTTCTCGTAACTTGCTGACACGGTCAGGATAGGTAATAATAATAGTAATAATAATTTATTATTTGTACCCCGCCCATCTGGCTGGGTTTCCCCAGCCACTCTGGGTGGCTTCCACAGAGACCAAAAGAGACCACAGAGACCAAAAATGTCATCTACTGACATATGACCCAATATTCTTGCTATTAAGAAGAACTTTAATGCATTGGCCACCATGGGCCCACATGAAACCAGCAACTACTTACACCGAAGCAAACACTATGCATTTCTTGCAGTTCCATTGATGCTGGAGACAGGAGCCCTGCAGAGACCCTGCTGCAGAAATAGCAATGGGACTTTGATCTTGCCTGCACCAGTGCTCCAAACATTGCTATCAATGCTGCATCGATTCCCTGTTACTGTCCCCTCGCAGACTTCCACCCATCAAACTGAATGGGAGTCATGCTTGAAATCCACAAGAGCTAAACATCACTCTTGAGCAAACCCTGCTCTACTGCATATTGAGCATCATGGTTAATCCCGTTCATCGTATTCCTAAAACAGCAGATGACTGGTGACATATTGATCGCATGAATCAGCCCTAAACATGGAGAAAATTGAAGAGTTATTGAAGAGTTATTGCCATCTCCTGGAAGCCAGTTTGCAGTCCCTTGAGGGGTCATAACCCTTGACTGAGAGATCAGTGGCTATGTTAATGGAATATGGTGTCTGTCTGCCCTGGTTCCAACGCCAACCTCACACAAGAGACCCATAAATGTGATTATCACTTCAGATCTCCTGGAAGCCTATGGAAAATTAATTAGAGGTCTTAATTTAGCCCTCCTCAGATATGTTTCGACACAACTGCACAGTGAGGACAGTGAGTTAGCTGTGAACATGATTAAAAACATCAAAGATATAAATCAAGATGTTAGCCCTTGCTAGGGGCCAATTTACACAATCCATTTATGTTCCATGTGAGCAATCTGGACCATCCCAAAGCACATGCTCAGATGGTCAAACATGATATACAATCAGGGATACAGGCAGACAGAGAGTCACAAGAAAAATAGACCAGCATCTGAAAACCTGTGGCTGTAAATTGTCAATCCTTGTCAATGACAGAGCTGTGCCTACCTCTTTCCAGGTGATGGCAGTTCCCTTCCATGAGCTTAAAATACCTTGATTGTTACCTGTGAGCACATTTACCTGGTACTAGCAATGTAAAGAGACAGCAATTTCCATATCAACCTGTGTTCATCACAATCAGCACTGTTTTCATTCTGCTGCAGTTCAGCTTCTGCGACTTGTCTCACTATACATTACAGCTGAAACTGAAATACCTAATTGCACAATTAATTCCAATGTATTTCAATGGAAGGGAAAGATCAAAAACAATGGGAAAATAACATGTGTGGGTGTGGTTGCAAACAGCAGGGTCGCAGGTTTCCAAATGTGCCTACAGGTCCAAAATTTTGTCAACCTCTGGCCTAAACACTACACTTCACTTTCATATTCCGTAGGGCATTTTATATAGCATCCATTAGGTGGATCTGATACCAAACATTGGCATACTGGCAAGATTCTTGGTTGAAAATATAAACTGTACATGCACCATATTATTTTGCCAACAGTTGCTGCTATAACTTTAACAGGGCAGGAAAATCTTAATCACTTTTAAAATGGCTGCTTAGAACTTCACCAAAGCAATGGAAATGTGATGAATAACATGCATTTTTTTCACACACAAAAAGAAAATAAATATTTGATATGCCTGTATAAAAATTGAAATAAAAACATGTCAGTATGTCCATTTTCAGAACTTCCTGGGCCTGTTGTAGTTTTTAATGGATAAGTTTAAAAATCTGGCACACAGACCTCATCTGTTAGCTCATATATAACAGCTTTCAAGTTATTAGCAAATGTCATTTGCATAAGCTGTAGCATTTTGAGGCTTATAATGATAGAACTTCTTGTTGTTGCTCTTTGGCTTGTGGGTTGGAAGTTTAACCCAGATTGTTTCAATTTGGGAGGTGGAAGAAACTCCCAAATTCCATAAAACAACCTATTTTTTTTAGGCCAGCGCTGCACTGGTGCTAAAGTTATGAAGTCTGCCACTCTGCCTCATTAGTTGTCTTTAGCTACCTTTTGAAAAGCTTTCTGTTCAACAGCCTTTTAGTGCAATGTTTTAAATCTGTTGCTTTTAGAGCAATCAATATCTGCTTTGATAATTTTGATCATATCCGTATGCTTCTGTCTCTTATATTTTCAGATCCTTCAGCTGTAGTCAAACTGCCTGCTTTGTGTGTATTCTTTTTTGTACACTGAGAAGTACAATGTTCAGAAAAAGTATCATCATCATCATCATCAATGATATTTTTCTAGAAAAAGAGCTGCTGGAACTAACCATGAATGCCTCTATCATTCTCTTAGAATGGCAATGGCTCCCATCTGAGAAGTTCCAGCTGATCATCATCATCATCATCATCCCAACAAGTGGGACCCACACAACCAAAAGTCATTCACTGAAGTGCTGCTGTGGAGAAGTGTGCAGAAATGTCCCCAAACCCAACAGTCCGTCAGCATTCTGTGCTGACCAAACACTCAACCGTCTTTGGGGTTCCTCTCCAGTCATTTTGTACTTCTGTAAAACTTGATTCTTTCCCCAGCCTCCTCTCAGGTATGAGTAGTGCTGCTTTGGCCTCATAGGCAATGCCACACACAGCCTGAACATAGCCGTTAGGTAAAGGTAAAAGGTAAAGGGACCCCTGACCATTAGGTCCAGTTGTGACCAACTCTGGGGTTGGGGTGCTCATCTTGCTTTACTGGCCAAGGGAACCAGCATACAGCTTCCGGGTCATGTGGCCAGCATGACTCAGCAGCTTCTGGCGAACCAAAGCAGTGCACGGAAATGCGGTTTACCTTCCCGCCGGAGTGGTACCTACTTGCACTTGCACTTCGACATGCTTTCGAACTGCTAGGTTGGCAGGAGCAGGGACTGAGCAACGGGAGCTCACCCTGTGGCGGGGATTCAAACCGCCGACCTTCTGATTGGCAAGTCCTAGGCTCTGTAGTTTAACCAACAGCGCCACCCGCGTCCCAAACATAGGCATTAGAGGGTATAATAACAACAGCAACACTGACCAAAATACAGGGAACTTGTTTTTTTAAAAAAATAATATTTATTAACATTTTAAAGACTACAAAAGAAAGAAAAAGAATTAAACAAAACAATACAATACAATACAAATACAAATACAAAAACACCACACAACACCAACACCAAAATATTAACTTAACAAAACCAAACAAACGCAATTTAAAACACATCTAATACTTTCAGTATCTTAACTTTCATTCACTTGTTTCAACGACCTCCTCACACCTCCCTTTTTGTATTTCACTTTAATTAACTGTTTCAGCAATTCCTTTCCATCTTCCTCAGTTTTCTGTCCTGTAATTTATCTTAACATATTCTAACCTTATTTTTTCCCTTTAATATATAATTGTCTTAACATATTTTAACCTTATTTTCCCTTTAATACTCTAATAATCTATTTGTACTTAATTCCTTATAACATTTCTACTAAAGCCATATAACTCCTTTCCAACATTTTTCTGACACTCATTAATTTTACAATATTTTTATGAATAGTCTTTAAACTTTTCCCAATCTTCTTCCACCACAAAATACAGGGAACTTGTAGCTCTCCAAATTTTATTGGACCCCATCTCCTATCATTTTTTATTGTATTTCTAACCCACCTTCTCTCCAATGAGCTCAGTGTGGTGTTCGTGGTTCTCCCTCTCTCTATTTACACCACACAACAACCCTGTAAGGTAGGTTAGACTCAGAGGCAATGACTGGCCCAAGGCCATCCAGTGAACTTCACAGCTGAGTGGGGATTTGAACCCTAGTCTCCAAAGTCATAGTCCGACACTCCAGCCATCACACCATACTGGATCTATGGTCAATCATCGTTGACCAAAGACCATGGCAGTTTGTTCTCATGGGAGTTCAGCCATATTGGCTGGGCCACAGATGCTTCATGCTCATGACATACAGTTCCTTGAGTACTCAGAGAGAAGAAAGGCAGGGTATAAAATAATAATTGAAAGCACCTTCTTTCGTATGCACATATGTATTTATTCACAACATACAGATGGCTTTTTTTTTTTAATAAGCAAAACTCTTTCCACCACATCGAAAATCTGCCTATTGCTGCACCTTGCTGAAACATAAATTGGACTCTGCCCTTTTACTCCAACAACCGTGGGTTTATTTCGGTGGAGGGGAACACTGATTTGAATTTGTAATATTTAATGCACAAGGGGTGTGTGTTGGGGAGGGGGAGTTTGAAAGAGATAAATTGGCCTGGGAGAGGGAGGGAAATGTTTTTGATGACTGTTTTAAATCTCCTGGGAAATGATGAATTGAAAGGTACTCTAGACGGAGGAGTGATATAGATTACCCACAAAGAGCTGACTCTAGTAGGTCACCAATTACGCTTAGGCGACAGAGGCTGCTATTTAAGGCCAGCCACAACTTTGCAGCTTTAGCCATTTCGGCATCATTTCTTTCGTATAATACAGTTCTCCATCAAATAATCATCTCCAGCAATATCGCTATTCATTGGGCTCCCCGATTCTGCATGAGTGGGGCTGGGGAAACGCTAACAAACAAGAAGGAGTCAGCTGCATATAGCTCCATCCCAAGAGGGTGTGATTGAAAAGATCAGTATCACGTATGCGTCGCTGTACTTAGAGGGTAATTTTGAGACTTGATGACATAACAATCCATGAAATGAGATTTTAAAGATGGATTTGGAAGAGAAAAAGAAAAGCACACATACCTCTCCCAAAGGAAGAAAAAATACTTTTTCAACCGAAAGTTCATCTCAAGCTGAAAACTAGACGTATATAGATAGGTGGTATTTAACTCGGAGAAGATCCACTGAAATCGATTTGCTTGTGCAACAGGGCTTCTCCTTCCCCTCCTCCTCCTCCTTTCATCCCCCACCACCCAAATGTGCTCTGGAGAGGGGGAGAAGAAAAATGGGAAGTCCCCCCTCCAATTGAATTATTCATATAATATTATATACCTTTCTTTCTTTCTTTCACCACACGCACAGGTAAAGAAAAAGGAATTAGGTAATCTTACTGAATGTTGTTGGGTCAAGCCAATGGCCCATTCTCACAGTCATTGATGGTGTTGCCTGCTACGAATTTTCTAATCCCCTTTCATTTCCATTCACTGATTTTTTATTGCAAAGTTGTTAATTAATTAATTAATTAATTGGCTTGTGTTGCTTACATACTTTTGTTATATTAAGCGCTATAAGGTTATTATAAGTGAGTCAATAAATCAAAGGTGCACTGCAAACGATGAAGTAAATTACAGTGATTTGCAGAACACTCTCGTGTTCCCAGTTCATACGGTTAACAAGGTGTGCAGAGATGCATTCAAGAAGCCCTCAGCCTTCTAAGTAGATGTATTGCCTCGGTTTTTTCAAAAGGTTAAGCACATGTGACTTGACTTCCCACCTTTCCCCCCTCCCCCTGAGAAATGAGGACACGCTCACTGTGGAAATGCCCAGAACTTGAGAGGAGAGGGGAGAGGATATAATAGCCTTGAATTTAATAGAGCAGATTTGAATGCAAATAGTCAAATCGGAATGACCCAGAGCAGATCTGAAACATCTCCCAAATGCTACAATTACAAGATGAACCTAGTGGTCAGGGCACACTCCCACTATTGCAAAGTGCTAATGGCCCTTAGAAGTGCCGAACTTTGACCTTGCACCACAGTCAGACCAAAAAGAAAGTAGGGGAAGAATCTATAAAATGTTATGAACGTTAGAAAATATTGTGAGTCCAAGAGGACTTGGGGGAGAGAGCAATAATAATAATAATAATAATAATAATAATAATAATAATAATAAACCTTTATTGTCACCACACCACCTGTGTGCAGTGAAATTAAACGAGCCCCTCTACCCCCACATATACACTCAGTCTTGTTCGCGCTCTGTGTGCTTGTCAGAAGTCAATTACACCACAATTTTTTTTCCATTCAGCAGCCCAACAGCCCACAGATAAAAACTGTTCTTTAACCTGTTGATGCAGCTGATTATACTTTTTAAATATATATATATAATAATAATAATACACACACACATACACACACACACACACACATCTTTATTAATGTACTTCTGTATCTCCTGCTTCTATCAAGGGCAATGTAAATATATAAATAAGAAAACTAAGAAGGGAAAAAACTGGTGCAAAATATAATGGAGTGAAATATATTCCCAGAAAGTGATATTACACCATTAACATAGCAAATTCAGAGGTCATTTTGTGCATACTTTGTATAATCCTGAACCTTTGCATTTCCCTTAGGGTTGCCATATTTCAAGAAGTGAAAATCCGGACACTCCCCCCCCCCCCCAAGTTGTTGAGCTTCTTTTCACAAAAACGCCAAAACCCCCCACAGTTTCTAGTTTACCTGGCAATCCAGGACGTACGGCAGCCCTAGTTTCCCTTGACTTTTGGTAGCTTCTGTCTTTCGAGTTCCATGCAATTTCCCCAGTGCTGAGAAACAAATAACTTGGTTTTCATGGCTCTGAAATACCAATAGCAATGGCTGCCTGTGTAAACTGCACCGAGCTTCTCTCAGTCCACGTTCCCCCAAATATGTTTCAGGAGGTTTTATTGCTAGGTAGGTCTATTTTATTCTTTGGAACAAAGCCCAGTGCAGTTGTGCCAATTCTCATTATAGCTGAATGTTTGTTTTCAAAGGCCTTGACACTCCTCCATTCACGAAACCAACAAGGCATGTGGCAATGTATACCGCTAGATGCCTCTCAGCCTCTTAAATCAATGCACGTAAGCCCCGTTTTCTGTGATCACTAGTGAACTGAGAGCCCTATCGATCAATATAATGATCCCACTATTTATATAAAAACCAATATACGCGACCTCTCCAATGCCTACATAGGACTCTATTCATTTTAATAAAGCAAGAGGTTTGGCAAAGAGGTGAGCTCCAACAGCTTCCATAAACTGCACGAGGATATTGCCATACGCAAGTCTAGGTCAAGCAAGACTTCTTTGATCTCATCCTATTTCCATAATAATCTCTGTCATTTCGGAAAGAATAAGAAGGTATGGGCACTTTTATTGAGGCAATAAAAACAGCAAAGTGATCTTCTGATGGTACTTAATTAGATTCATTTTATCTTCTCTGACTGATCATGACATACTGTAGCTCTTATTTATGAAGTAAAGAAATGAATGTCTTATGGTTCCTAACACAATTGGAAAAGAAATTACCGCGGTATTCAGCTTAATCTGTGTTTGTATCTGACATAAATGATCTTAAGATAAATTACAGGAAATTATTTTCTACTCCTGGTAACCATAACAACAGATGAGAATCGGGTTCTAGTTCAACGTCCTGGCTCTTCTCTGACTCTTCCACGAAGGCTGGGGAAGGTGGAGAAGGCAAAGGTGACTATCAGGCATGGCTTTCGGAGAGGCAAAATATTGCTCAGTTTCAAGAGAAGCTGGTTTTGAAATTGGGTTTCAAGAGAAGCTCTTGTGCTGGAGTCAACACAGCCTTTGAAGACTCTCTGACTGATGGATGTTGATATTCCAAAGAAGAAGCAGAAATTTAGGAGAGCTGTAAATTACAATGTTGGGCAACACAAAACGATGCTTCTTGAGCTCTCAGCATCTAAATGTGAGGATGAAAACATGTAATGTATTTGGTTCTCTTCCCCCATGCCAGCTGTTCAGAATCAAGCCCACGTGCATGGAAGGAGTGCAGGGGTGGAAGGATAGAGGTGTTGGAGGCATGTTTCTGCAGTATAAGCAGCAGGGGAAAACAAGGGAAAGACACAGACTGCCCTGAGTCTCATGGAGGGGTTGGGGGAGGAACTTGGTGAGTTGGGCCTGGATGACCCTGGGGAGAGTTCTAGAGGGATGGAGGAGGTGAAACCAGGATTCCAAGATGTGTCTGAGGCCGAGGAGGAGGCCAATAGTCCATGAAATGGAGAGATGGATCCAGGGGAGCGATCAAATGGGTTGGCAGAGGAGTCTTCTGCTCATGTGACACAAGACACCCCTAATCAGATGCCCCCTGATGTGGAGCTGCTCCTGATGCCTTCTCCTGCCAGGGAGGAGACACCTCTGGAGTCCAGGCTAAGTGTGAGGGCTGCTTTTAAGCTGCGTTAAATATCTGATATGAACTCTTTGAAGTGCATGACTTTCTCCACTGTAGACTCATTGACCAAGAGCAATTTTTTAAAAAAATTACAACTACCAGACTGCTTCCCTGCAATGTTATTTAATTTTGAACATGCTCAGATCCTGAATTGTTGGCTCTGAGAAATGTAACTTTTGTTATTCCACATGACTCATTTAGCAGGAGGACGATTAACTACAGTTCCCATAATCCAGATCAACAATGGAGGTTCTGATCATGCTCAAAAGTTTTGAGCTATAGAGAGCTGGAAACCCAGGAAGAGCTATATCTAGTTTTGGCTACCATTTCCCTCCTCTCTGGCTCCTGTGACTCAGTAAAGAAGAAAAGGGGGGAAGGGAAAGTGATAGAAGGAAAGGTTCAGAATTCTAGTGTGGTTTTGTTGGTCTGAACTCTGGGCCATTGCAAGCTTCTGGGAATTCTGAGGAATAGATCGAACTTTTTCAAAGTATTCTCCAAGAAATCCTGGAAAGATCTACACCAGGTTGGATTGAGATGGGCATCAAGTCAGGGGATTGTCCAACCCCACCTGGAATTTAGTAATTCAGCCTGAAATCCAGCTGGGGCAAATTTGGAATCTTCCATATCTTTGGAGCCAATTTCCTTATCAACTCCATTGAGGATCTGAAATGTAGAATCATATTTCAAAAAATGAAAAGTTGTGGAGTTGGGTTTTTGTTGTTGTTGTTGTTTGTTTGTTTGTTTGTTTGTTTGCTAAATCGAGAGAGAGAGAGGGAGAGAGAGAGAGAGATTTTAAAGGAAATTTGCCTTCTATACTTCACGTTCTTGACTTCCGCCATACGTCCAGATTTTCCTGGACATTTCAGCTACTTCCGCCCGGAAACTGTTTCCAACTGCCATATTCCAGCTAAAGACCACTCAGTGGTTTGCAAAAGACAGTCTAAAATATTAATGGTGTTTTTCTTTATTTCCAGTTGCTGCTGACCTGCATATCAGTCCAGCTAGCATGGCCAGTGGTCAAGAAGGGGCAGGAAGACTGGTAGTGTTCTCTTTAGAACAATACACTTGAGAGACACTGAAGGAGCTTTAGGAACAATACTGACACAGTCAAAGCTAACTTAAAACGAACTGCAACCATGAAAACCCTGTTGAATCTCTAGGAATCCCCACCCACAACAGGGCTGTAACTATTGCAAAATCCATTTGTTTCAGCAAAACTTACATTCCTGGCTAGCCTGTCTCACCAACAACAAGCAAGACAGGTATTTCAAACTAGTACATGAGAAATTAGGCTAAGATTACTTCCCCTTTTCCACAAAGGAATAGTAGTTCCCTCTTTGGTAACAACAGTTAGGAGCATCATCCTGGGAATTATTTCATTCTTTGTAGTCCAGCAGAATGAAGCACCTACAGAAACACGTCTTTTCCTAATTTTAAGAAGGAACAGAGAAGCTCTTAATAGGGTGTCCTCAAGAACTAAGGCTGATCAACTAAGAACGAAATAACACAATCTAGATCCTGGCAGCTTGAAGGGGGTGGGGGTGGGGACTAAGAAGAGGCTGTTTCAAAACAAGAGCCAAGGCATTGCCCAGTATTAATTAAAATATTGAAAAAAGCAATAAAATAAAACCAAGTCATATGAACACTTTAAAAATCTAAAATAAAATCAGTCATTTTAAAACAATTATGCTTACCAAAACCATGTGCTAAAGCTGAATGCTAAACTTACATGCTTTGGTAGAATATTGATGGATATAAAAGCACTATGGCTATGAAGTTTCCCCTGAAGAATCAAACAAAGCAACAATGACAGCAAAGAGAGACAGCAACTACCGAAAGCTTGAAAACTAGCAGAGACTTCAGTTTTGGGTTTCGACTGTCACTTCTATTTAAGAGGAGATTTTTTAAAAAATATTGCACATAAGCCAGAATAAGAACTGAAGCGAGGTTCCTGAAGCACCCTTGCCTTGAACAAATCCTCTTTCACAAACGAGGCAGGAAGTTCTTGATTATGCTAATACAGTTTTGTGAATTATAAGGAACAGTTGTGGTGAGCCCTAATTTCCTAACTGAGCAGCAGATGCCACTTCATGAAAAGCTGTTGTCATTTTATTTGCTTGACAACGTGTCATGTGCATTTTGCCAGTTATGCCCTGCCTCCCTTGCAAAATGTGAGGCTTTACAGTAAGCTTTGGGGGTGGGTAGAATCCTTTCAAAGCAGGCGCAGACCGAGATGCAAATATGTGGCTCCCACCTTGCATCGCCTAAGATAAAATGAAAGGAAATCTGGACGATTTCAATGCAACCGGTGATCAAAGACAACGCGAAACTGAACTCAAAGAGCTGGCGCAATCTGCTGCTTGGTTCATAAGGAACGCTGCAGTCCAAGCCCCATTTGTGCCAGGCAGGTGGGGGGGGGGTGTCGATTGGGCAGAGGGATCAATCAGTCATTCCTTGAATGAGTACCAGTTTTGTAAACCACCAATAAGGGCGAGAGGACCCCAACCCTCTTGGTTACCACCAAGATGGAATTTCTGTTAGTGAGGCCAGTGGCACATGCACAAGAGTGCAGTCCAGCCACCAAACTAGTAAGAAGCAATTAAAGAGGAATATAATAATAATAATAATAATAATTTATTATTTGTACCCCGCCCATCTGGCTGGGTTTCCCCAGCCACTCTGGGCGGCTTCCAGCAGAGATGAAAAATACACTAAAATATCACATATTAAAAACTTCCCTGAACAGGGCTGCCTTCAGATGTTTTCTGAATGTCAGGTAGTTGTCCATCGCCTTGACATCCGATGGGAGGGCATTCCACAGGGCGGGCGCCACCACCGAGAAGGCCCTCTGCCTGGTTCCCTGTAGCTTTGCTTCTCGCAGGGAGGGAACCGCCAGAAGGCCCTCGGAGCTGGACCTCAGTGTCCGGGCAGACCGATGGGGGAGGAGACGCTCCTTCAGATATACTGGACCGAGGCCATTTAGGGCTTTAAAGGTCAGCACCAACACTTTGAATTGTGCTCGGAAACGTACTGGGAGCCAATGTAGGTCTTTCAAGACCGGTGTTATATGGTCTCGGCGGCTGCTCCCAGTCACCAGTCTAGCTGCCGCATTCTGGATTAGTTGTAGTTTCCGGGTCACCTTCAAAGGTAGCCCCACGTAGAGCGCATTGCAGTAGTCCAAGCGGGAGATAACCAGAGCATGTACCACTCTGGCGAGACAGTCTGCAGGCAGATAGGGTCTCAGCCTACGTACCAGATGGAGCTGGTAAACAGCTGCCCTGGATACAGATTTGACCTGTGCCTCCATGGACAGCTGTGAGTCCAAAATGACTCCCAGGCTGCGCACCTGGTCCTTCAGGGGCACAGTTACCCCATTCAGGACCAGGGAATCCTCCACACCTGCCCGCCTCCTGTCCCCCAAAAACAGTACTTCTGTCTTGTCAGGATTCAACCTCAATCTGTTAGCCGCCATCCATCCTCCAACCGCCTCCAGGCACTCACACAGGACCTTCACCGCCTTCACTGGTTCTGATTTAAAAGAGAGGTAGAGCTGGGTATCATCTGCATACTGATGAACACCCAGCCCAAACCTCCTGATGATCCCTCCCAGCGGCTGCATGTAGATGTTGAAAAGCATGGGGGAGAGGACAGAACCCTGAGGCACCCCACAAGTGAGAGCCCAGGGGTCTGAACACTCATCCCCCACCACCACTTTCTGAACACGGCCCAGGAGGAAGGAGCGGAACCACTGTATGACAGTGCCCCCAGCTCCCAGCCCCTCAAGACGGTCCAGAAGGATGTCATGGTCGATGGTATCAAACGCCGCTGAGAGATCCAGCAGAACTAGGAAACAGCTCTCACCTTTGTCCCTAGCCCGCCGGAGGTCATCAACCAGTGCGACCAAGGCAGTTTCAGTCCCATGATGAGGCCTGAATCCCGACTGGAAGGGATCCAAATGGTCCGCTTCTTCCAGGCGTGCCTGGAGTTGTTCAGCAACCACTCGCTCAATCACCTTGCCCAAGAATGGAAGGTTTGAGACTGGGCGATAATTGGCCATCGTGGCCGCATCTAGAGATGGTTTTTTAAGAAGCGGTTTAATAACCGCCTCTTTCAGCGGGTCTGGGAAGGCTCCCTCACGGAGGGAAGCATTCACCACCCCACGAAGCCCATCGCCCAGTCCTTCCCGGCTAGCTTTTATAAGCCAGGATGGGCAAGGATCCAGGAGACAGGTGGTTGACTTCACTCGTCCGAGCAGCCTGTCCACATCCTCGGAGGTAACAGCTTGGAATTGATCCCACACAACTTGACCAGACAGGACTCTAGCACTCTCCCGCCCCGGCCCTGCTCCCACGGTGGAGTCTACTTCTTCCCGAATCTGAGCGATTTTATCTGCAAAAAACTTTGCAAAATCATTGCAGGAGAACATGTGGCCCGTACTGGGCCCCGATGTTACAGGTGGTTCCGCTAAATTGTGAACCACCTGAAAGAGTCTCCTGCTGCTGTTTTCTGCAGATGCAATAGAGGCGGTGAAGAAAGTCTTCTTCGCCGTCGCTATCGCCACTTGGTAGGCTCGACGTTGAGCTCTAACCTGTGTCCGGTCAGATTCAGAATGGGTTATCCGCCACCGGCGCTCTAGCCGTCTCAACGATTGTTTCATTGCCCTCAGATCCGTGGAAAACCACGGGGCTCTCCGGGCTCCATGCAATCGGAGAGGGCGCTTCGGAGCCAAACAGTCAATAGCCCTGGTTAATTCCGCATTCCAGCGGGCCACCAGGGAATCGGCTGAAAGGCCATCAACATGGGATAAAGCATCCCCTACCACTCTCTGGAAACCATTTGGATCCATTAAGTGGCGGGGGCGGACCATCCGAATCGGTCCCACCTCTCTGCAGAGGGGATGGGTCGCAGAGAAGTCCAGTTGCACCAGGAAGTGATCTGACCATGGCACTTCTTTCGTTTCACTTTTACTTAGTGTCAGATCACCAACATCCGTAGAGGTAAACACCAGGTCCAAGGCATGTCCGCGGCTATGGGTTGGGCCAGACTTATTCAGGGACAGCCCCATGGAGGCCATGCTTTCCACGAAGTCCCGAGCGGCCCCTTGTAAGGTCGTGTCGGCATGGATGTTAAAATCCCCTAGGACGACCAAGCTAGGTGTCTCCAGGAGAACATCCGCCACGACCTGAAGCAGCTCGGGCAGGGAATCCTTGGTGCAGCGGGGAGGTCGGTACACCAAAAGGAATCCTGTACTGCCCCTATTGCCCAACTTCCAGAACATGCACTCAGAAAACTGGGTCTTCCCAATAGGACGCCTGGTGCAAACTAATGACTTCCTAAAAATCACTGCAACCCCCCCTCCCCGCCCACATGACCTGGGTTGCTGTGCGTAAGAGAAACCTGGTGGACAAGCAGCGGCAAGGACAGGCCCATCTGCTTCATCCAACCAAGTCTCTGTTACACATGCCAGGTCAAGTCCTCCATCCATGATCAAGTCATGGATGGCAGTGGTCTTATGAATCATTGACCTGGCATTGCACAGCAGCACCTTCAGGTCATGTGGGTATCCCTTGCTGATTCTAGTATTCATCCGGTCAGGACCAGACCCGGAGGCAGGGATAGTCCTCAGACAACGACTAAACCTGGCTCCTCTGTAATGACATGGTCTGGTCTTAGCGTAACTCCTCCTCCTACCCGTGATCACTGAGATCGGTTGTCCCAGTGCATCCCCCCCTGTGGAACATGCCCCAGCCATTTTGTGGGCTGGGGCCCACTCCCCGGCAGCCCTGACCCCTCCCCTTAAGAACAAAATAACCCACAATATAATTGTGATGGCCTGGGATTCAGACACGGATGCTGAACCTGAGGGATCCCAGCCTGCACAGGATTCCCTGCCTCCAGAACCAGCTGAGCCGGGGCTGGGGCATGAGCCTGAAGTGTCCTCACCTGTGCTGGATCCTCAGGTGCAGGCACCAGCTGAGCCTGCTCTGGCTCCTGAGGTGATGGAGACCCCATTGCCTGCAGGTGCTCCACTCTCAGCCCCTTCAGGGGAAGATGAGGTTGCCTCTGGGTCTGGTAACCCTCCAGCCTCTCCTGAGCTGCAGAGGCTCAGGGCAGAGAGGCGGAGGGAACTAAGTTCCCGCAGGAGGAGTGCTCACCTCCAGGCCAGGAGAGGCGAGTCACCTGTGGACCGGGGCCGCCCTATGCCTCGGGACAGATAAAAGCCAGCCAGCCCCAGTCCCAGGTTGCGGGAGCAACATTGTTGGTAGCCTGTTCCTGCCTGCACCCTATCCTGCTTCTCTGCTGGAGCTCCTGACCTCACCTGACTCCCTACCTTGGACCCAGCTTCAGCTTTGATGGACTGCCTCCCTACTGCACCCTTGACCTCAGACTGGACTCGGACCTCGCCTCATGGTTAATCCTTGGGACCAGCACAATAATGGTGCCCATTAAAGTAAATAAACAAATCTATATACAGCACAAGGAGGAGTAGTCATGTACAGCAAGCACACAGGTGGCACTGTGGTCTAAACCACCAAGCCACTTGGGCTTGCCGATCAGAAGGTCGGTGGTTTGAATCCCCGCGATGGGGTGAGCTCCCATTGCTCTGCCCCAGCTCCTGCCAACCTAGAAGTTCGAAAGCACACCAGTGCAAGTAGATAAATAGGCACCGCTGTGGCTGGAAGGTAAACGGTGTTTCCGTGCACTCTGGTTTCCGTCACAGTGTCCCGTTGCGCCAGAAGCAGTTTAGTCATGCTGGCCACAAGACCCAGAAAGTTGTCTGTGGACAAACGCTGGCTCCCTCAGCCTGAAAACGAGATGAGCACTGCAACTCCGTAGTCATCCAGGGGTCCTTTACCTTTTACCTTTTTTCATGTTCAGTAAAAAGCGGGGGTGGGGGGGAGGTTGAGGAGATATTTCCAAGGTTGAATGAGCAATAGTGGGACAATAGCGTGCCAGAAGGTTGGAGAGAAGATGAAGCAGCCAAGATGATGTATATTTTCCCAAATAGTTTGTGTGCTAATAGAAAGCTCTCACAGACTCTTTGGACTCTGTCTTGTAGAGCGTTAGTGAATAAAGTCTGGCTGACTGTGAATTTGGTGTGAGCCTACTTCCCAAATGGAATTCCTTCCCCCTCTCCCCCAAAAAATCAGAGGTGCCTTTACTTTCCTATTTCTCTGGACACTATTTCCATTTGACAGATTGCTGATGGCATGCACCACACACCGTTATATATGTGGACAAGGTTCCGATTAGATGCTCGGGTGACCTGCAATTTTATGCACTGTTGAGATTTTTTATTGCCAAATCTCCCCATAGTTGAACACAAAGTGCTAAGAAGCCTTGACACTGTCCACAGGGCAGTCTTTACCTGGGGGTGCAAGGGGTGGGCATCACCTGGATGCCGAATTCTGGGGGGCGCCGGGCAATTGCCGCTGAAGCCACCTAAGTTTATTGTATGGAGCTGCTATGCAGCAGCAGGGTCAGCGGCACCTATGACACGACTGATCTCATGCCGCCTCACGAGATCAGTCTCGCTCACCAAAGCCGAGAGGAGGGGGGGTGACAGGAAAGAGGGAGAGACAGACAGAAAGAGAATGCGCCTATCTAGCTACGGGAGTACACACACGCTTCGGAACCTTCCCAAGAAGAACTCGTGTATATACGCGCTTGCAAGGGTCCTCCCAGCTCCGGATGCTCCCACAATGAAATTGGCACCAGCCACTTGTTTTTTGCCTACCTCGTAGCAAATCGTCACAACTTTCTCGGTTTGGCAGTTAGGAATTGGTCGGGATATTGTTATGTAGATGAATGGGGGGGAGCGCCATCACCTCCCCCGGTTAGTGAAGGGTAGTCCGGTAAAGGATCCTGGGGGGCGTGGCCCCATCCGAAGCCTATGGAGGCCAGGGCCCAAGGCACGCCCCCGAGTAGTAAACCCGGGGGAGTGCCTAGTTGATGTGTATCAGCAGGGCTCCCCCTGCTGGTGTTAACCCTTCCCGGCCTTCAGGCAGACAGACTGAAGCCGGATAGTCGATTAGGACCAATGCCTAAGCCAATACCGCTCATCACCTGTAACCAATAAAATTGTGGCCAATTTTAGCCCATTAACCTAAATAATGGTGTCTCGTGTCTTTATTTCCACTGGTGGGTGGCGGGAACGCGCCACGCAACCTTCCCAAGAAGAACTCGTATATACACACTCACAACGGTCCTCCCAGCTCCTCTAGAATTAAGGATCCTCCACAGGTATTAAATTCACGGCATGTAATGCCTTACGAGAAAACATTATGAAAATGATTTACAGGTGGTACATGACTCCAGTCAAGCTTGCGAAGATTTATCATTTGCCCAATAACAAATGTTGGAAATGTAAAGAGACTGAAGGTACCTTCTTCCACCTTTGGTGGACCTGCCCAAAGATTAGGCCTTCTGGGAAATGATTTATAATGAGATTAAGAAAGTACTTAAATGCACCTTTCATAAGAAACCAGAGGCATTTCTCTTGGGTATGGTCGGCCAGCTGGTGCCGAGGAAGGATAAAAATTTCTTTTTGTACGCTACTACGGCAGCAAGGATTCTTCTAGCAAAGTATTGGAAGACACAAGAGCTACCCACGCTGGAGGAATGGCAGACGAAAGTGATCGACTTTATGGGACTGGCAGAAATGACCGGCAGAATCCGCGACCAAGAGAAAGAGACTGTGGAAGAAGATTGGAAGAAGTTTAAAATATATCTTAAGAGTTATTATAAAATTGAGGAGTGCTAAAATGCTAAGGGAGAGGAAGATGTAGAATTACAGCGGTAAATTTTGTGTGATTTAGGGTAAAATTGAAAAGGAGAATGAATTTATATTTAATTGGCTAAAAGGGTTGTTGAATAATTGTAAAAAAAAAAAGGATGCAAAAAGGGGAAGGTATGGGGAAGTCCGAGAAAAGAGGCTTATGGAAATAAGGTTAAGAAAGTATGATTTTTTGTGTTTGTTTTCATGTTGTTTTTGTTTTGTTGTGTTTGTTAAAAATTGGAAAATTAATAAAAAAATTTATTAAAAAAAAATAGAATTAAGGATCCTCCCACAATGAAAGGCTGCCCGAGATGGCTCTCCCACGCATGCGCACAATGCCCAGCCGTCTCATCTTTCAGACACCTCCCTACGACCCTAAGCGCATGCGTGGAGTCTTTACACCAGCTCCCAATGTGTTCTTTGTCTTCTTTAGAAAAGCTGGTTTTAAACAAAACACACACACACACAAACTCCTTTTGGAGCCGCGCAGGCTTGAGCGCAATTTATCAAATGATAATAGTGACATAAGCATTATAAAAGTTAATTTGGGGGCTAAACTAAATTTGGGGATATAAGAAATCTAGTTGCAGCAGACTTAACTTAAACGTACAATAACTTGTAATAAGTCTAAACCTCAACACTAAGCATACTATGTACAGATCACTACACCAGAAGGAAGAGAGACAGAAAGAGAAAGTGAAGCCCAGGCTCCTTCTGGCCTTACTTTCATGGTCATCATGACCTTGACTGAAAGAGATAGCAGAACCAGTTTAAGCCAGCTGTACTCAGCTTCTCTGAAGGAATAACCCAAACATCATGAACCTTGTGTTTGTTTCTTTCACACAGCTTCCAGAACCCTCTTGAATCAATTAGAATAGGAAAGATCTCTACACATCAGATCAATCCTTTCTTCACCAAGAAATGCAAACTGACAGACATATGGGTTAAAACATCCTTCCAAATGCTCATGCTGCTTAGAGCTCTGTCAATTTTCTCCCTTTATTATTTATTTTATTTATAAAATTTGTATACAGTGGTACCTCTGCTTAAGTACTTAATTCGTTCCGGAGGTCCATACTTAACCTGAAACTGTTCTGAACCTGAAGCACCACTTTAGCTAATGGGGCCTCCTGCTGCCGCTGTGCTGCCAGAGCACAATTTTTGTTCTCATCCAGAAGCAAAGTTCTTAACCTGAAGCACTATTTCTGGGTTAGCGGAGTCTGTAACCTGAAGCGTATGTAACCTGAAGCGTATGTAACCAAAGGTACCACCGTACTGCCCTTCAGAGAAGTGCAAACTTTGACTGACATTTATGTTTTGGTTCACGTATTCTTTCAGAAAGTGCAGAATAAGTTCGCATTTCAATTATGAAGTGGATCTAATTTATCCGGCATCCCTAGTTACACTGCACAGGCCTCCTTGAATTTTAAACTCTGCTTTCTGTAGCTGCCCCAGATCAATTTGACTGCCTGTATATACAGGGAAACATCTTTTTATTGTTGTTGTTGCTGCTGCTCCCAGAATACCACAAAGTGCTTTTATCTTCCAGGGTAGAGTCATTATGGTGCATCAGGAGGTTGGGAAGTCACTGAACTACACCTTACTTGCTATTTTACTTTCTTGCTTTCTGTTCTTTTGTGAGTTGTCGGTTTCCAACCCCTTCATCCATGCACTGCAAGTGTTGCTACCCCTCACCAATCTGCCAAAAGTGGAATGCTATTTCTATTTACAGAGGAGAAACTTCCTTTTCCATTGCCTCGTCCTTCCTTCAAAAAGGCACCTTAGAGAACAAGTAGGTCAAGCTGACCTTCTCAAACTCCATGGCGCATGAGCCTTTGAAGAAATGCAGCGCTGGAGGCCTTTGGTTTCGCCCAGTGAAATCCATCAGTAATAGAGGAGAAGTCAAGAATATATGAAGAAAGGGATAGTAAAAGTTAGTGAGAAATTGATTCTTTGTTCTGGAGGCAGGTAAGAAACATTAGGAGGACAGTTTAATACTGGATGTACAAACTAGGAGGGAGAAAACAAACCTTAAACTTTATATAGATAGATAGATGATGATAGATAGATAGATGATAGATAGATAGATAGATAGATAGATAGATAGATAGATGATAGATAGATAGATAGATAGATAGATAGATAGATAGATAGATACAGTAGATGATAGATAGATAGATAGATAGATAGATAGATAGATAGATAGATAGATAGATGATAGATAGATAGATAGATAGATAGATATAGATATAGATGATAGATAGATGATAGATGATAGATAGATAGAGATATAGATGATAGATAGATGATAGATAGATAGATAGATAGATAGATAGATGATAGATAGATAGATATAGATAGAGATAGATAAATAGAGATAGATAGATGATAGATAGATAGATAGATAGATAGATAGATAGATAGATAGATAGATATAGATGATAGATAGATATAGATAGATGATAGATAGATAGATAGATAGATGATGATGATAGATATAGATAGATAGATAGATAGATGATAGATAGATAGATAGATAGATAGATAGATAGATAGATAGATGATAGATAGATAGATAGATAGATAGATAGAGTAGATATAGAGATATAGATAGATATAGATAGATAGATAGATGATAGATAGATGATAGATAGATAGATAGATAGATAGATAGATAGATAGATAGATAGATAGATAGCTTGGATATATAAAGAACACACAAAAAGGCACAAACCCCTCCTGCCATTGAATTATATAACAACAACTATAACCACCATTTCTGATACCTATATATCTTCCTCGCCTGTCTCTAATGTCAGCTGTCAGCATCTAGCCCATCCCAGATCTGGAACTAGGAGATTCCTCGGAAAAGAAACAGGATCCCCCACCCCAATACACACACACACACACTAGATTCTGCCCCCCATGCCAAGCTGATTTATCCGAAAGCAAAACAATGCAATATAAAACACAGCAGAGGAAAAACAACAACAAAGGGACCAGTGCAATATACAAGGCACATCGTTGACTTCCACAAGGAATAAAAAGTCCCAGAGTTCATGTTACATATATCAAAGTTGCCAAATGTCCATACATGTCATTGTGGTATGTGCTGGATGTTTATCTGGTAAAATTCTGCCAGGTGGTGCCAGGGGTGGAGGAAGGGGCGGGCGGTGGGTGCGGGTAGCCCTGGGTATCACCACTGAGGGGGGTGACAAAATGCCAGGTGGCACTCACCACGGGGCCTGCAGTACGCCCGAGCCATGTGTCTCTCCTGAGAGAGACGTTGTGGCTTGGGCACACACAGGCTCTGTGCTGCCCAAATGGTCCGTCCACTGCCTCCCCCCCTCCAGCTGTTGGGCGGCTGAGTGGGAGGAAGCAGGTGGAGGCCCTGTGGTGCACCCTGCCCTCGCCCCGCCCCTGGGAGCACTGCCCCAGACACCTGAATGGCTTCTTCCGCTGCTGGGTGGTGCAAAATGATGATGGTGGCCTTGTTTTCCATGCATCACCTGGACTTCATGCATAATTTTCTCTGCTGTTGTTCTTCTGTACCATGCTGCTAGGTTTTGGCCATCCAGAATTTTTCCACTGTTGAGTGATGGTTTGCGTAGCCGCCATTAGGAAATGCAAAGTTTATTCCTTAGGCTTGTTGGGGATGTATGACATGGATGTAGCCACAGAGCAGATGGAGGGCAGGTTTCAAATGCTACAAATACAGACGCAAGGCAGGTTTTGTGGTCTTCGCATGCCCCAATTGTCAACCCACCCATGCAAAGCGCACTGAAGGAGAGAGGAAGTGTGTGTCTCTCTTTTGACCCTCTCTTGCAATCCCTGCCACAAAATACAGATCATGCCCTTGATATTTAAAAGTACGTTTATTGGACACTGAGATCAAGCAGGCTTAAGAGTTTATTGGGAGAACAGCACTTCTTTGCCAGCAGAAACATTTCAGTTGTGCAGGCTCAGGGCTAGATATATCAGGTGCTAGACTTATTTTCTCATAAGCATCCCATGAATAACAGAGGTCCAAAGGTTAATACAATTATTCTGCAATCCGACCTTGTGCACAAGTTCAATCCTGGAAGCAAAATGGCAAGGCACCTTTGACTGTAATAACATGGATGTTGTTTACAGTCCCTCTGAAGCGGTATCTCTTCGTGAAATGGCAGGCGGCAGCTCATCAGTGTTTCACTTAGATCTTGTCCCAGGAAAGCAGTGATTATTTAATTAATCGGGGCGGGTGGGGGGAACTATTTAAGGAAAAGGATGCATACTGGTGCCTAAGTAAACAATAAAATCGAACGGCTTCCCAGTTTATGGGACTATGGGGTTATTATAAGCACCAGCGAAGATGAGCCGGTGGGTTGTACATATTGATTCTCTGCCACCGTGTAAAAGTGCAGATCCAGGCATCGACGCAATAAATCTAGGTACCAGGATGACACAAATCTATGTTCTTGAGCTGTGTGGCAGGCCGTGCAGATGGTGAATGAAAAAAAGATAAAACGAGATCAATAAATCTCATTTTACCTACGTGTTTGCAGGACACATAATCTCTCACAAAAGAAAGAATGCTAAGCAAACACTATGAAAGTCCAATTAAGAGATTTCCTTACTTACAGCCTTGCGATTTGTTTCGCCGTTTGCCACCAAGATGTCGTAGACATCTAGGAGCTGGTGGCTAGTCCTCAACCAATGTTTTGGGACCAGGAAGCCAAGAAGAGAAACTATAACACAGCGCATAGTTAAATTATGGCACTCGTTCCTGCAGGTATTCTACATTCTAGGAACAAAGGTTGTCCATACACAACACAACCAACAAAATTTCCTTGGAGAACCCATAAAATACATTATGAAAACCTGTATCTCCATACATACGCCACAACTTACAACAGTACACATCAGTAAAACACATTTTTATTAAGTGATCCACAAATTAGTATAAACCTCTGGAACTTTGGTTTTCTGGAATGTGAAATGTAGTTTGCTGCTCTTGCCAGGAGCATGCTTGATTTTTTTAAATATGGACAGTATACCATACTGTCTGGCATCAAACATTTACACCTTCTTAAGTCCTTCCAGAATGTGGTGATAACCATACATGCTGCCACTAACAGAAATCCAATTAACGGTTTATCCACGAGGTCCTGATTCTCATTCAAATACAGCAACACAAGCTCTGGAGACTTTGTGATGTGTGATTTTACTTATTTCAATAAATACTTGCTCTTCAAAATTTAATAGAATCATAGAATTGTCAAGGTGGAAGGGAACCAAAGAGGTAAATGTCAGGGTAAAGGACCCCCTGGACAGTTAAGTCCAGTCAAAGGCAACTATGGAGTTGCAGCGCTCATCTTGCTTTCAGGCTGAGGGAGCCTCCACAGACAGATTTACAGGTCATGTGGCCAGCATGACTAAACCACTTCTGGTGCAACAGAACACCATGATGGAAACCAGAGCACACAGAGATGCTGTTTAACTTCCTGCCGCAGGGGTACCTATTTATCTACTTGCACTGATGTGCTTTCAAATTGCTAGGTTGGCAGGAGCTGGGACAGAGCAATGGGAGCTCACCCCATCGTAGGGGATTTGAACTGCCGACCTTCTGATCTGCAAGCCGAAGAGGCTCAGTGGTTTAGACCACAGCGCCACCCCATCCCAGAAAATCATCTATTCCAACCCCCTGCATTGCAGGAATATGCAGCAATCCCATACAAGGATCAAACCTGCAACCTTAGCATTATCAAGACCATGCTGTAACCAACTGAGCTATCCAGGAAGTGTTTGGCATGTCCACCACAAGTGCCTACAGCTGCCTCTCTCCCCCACACCCTCACCAGCATATAGCTGAAGTATATTTATGCACATATGGAAGTTAAGTACTATTTCTGCATTATCATCAACATTTTTTCCTTACTGCTAGCTGGTTTTACAGGGAAAGTGGCCCCACAGCTTCATCATCAAGATTCACCTTCTATTTCTAAACAGCATCTTAAAAAGCAGAGACATCACCTTGCTGGCAAAATTCCGTAGTTCAAGCTATGGTTTTCCCAGTAGTGACGTATGGAAGTGAGAGCTGGACCATAAAGAAGGCTGATCGCCAAATAATTGATGCTTTTGAATTATGGTGCTGGAGGAGACTCTTGAGAGTCCCATGGACTGCAAGAAGATCAAACCTATCCATTCTGAAGGAAATCAGCCCTGAGTGCTCACTGGAAGGAAGCTGAGGCTCCAATACTTTGGCCACCTCATGAGAAGAGAAGACTCCCTGGAAAAGACCCTGATGTTGGGAAAGATGGAGGGCACAAGGAGAAGGGATGACAGAGGACGAGATGGTTGGACAGTGTTCCCGAAGAGTCAGGCACGACTAAACGACTAAACAACAAGTCCATTTTCCACATTATTGTACAGCAGGCTACATTCCAGCAATGCAAAAGTTGGTGTTTTATACATGCATGTGTCATTCCATCCGGGCAATTGCGAAGAAATACCACATTTCAAGGACATATTCCAGCCACAGCACTCAAGGAGGTTTCAGAGCAGGGCCTGAGAACAGCCATGGAGAGTCTCAAGCCAAGGATAAGCAGAGCCAACTAATTCTAGTTTTGCCCCCATTCTCTACCTTATTGAGTTCTGAGGCTTAGGAGGAGGAAGATGAAAGCCCATGCCACCTCCTGGGCTGGATCCCCTGCCCAGAAATCTGCATTTCCCCCCTGGACTTGAGGTTCACCATGCCTGCCTTAGAATATATTCAAGAGCAATGTAAATACTGGGCAATGTAAATCTTTCCAACTCTTTCCCCCCCTCTTGAATCCGTCACTGAATTGCCCTGAAAACAGCCATGCTTCGAGCAGCTCATTCTGTATAAATGACCTCCACCTTTCTCAAACAATCGTAGTCTTTTCATAGGTTTATATAACTGATGTTTGAACCTTTTAGAAACCAGCTTAAGAACATAATTTCCCGTGAACAGTCCATTTTATCTAGTTTTCACCATTCACAGTAGAAGAAAATATGCAATTTGTTTGGGGGGAGTTATTGTAACGGGGGGGGGGGCGTGCATTAAAACTAGAAGGGGAGAATTAAAACCCCATCAATATCTGCAGGCATATTTTTGGGGGGTTGTAAAGTGCTAATGCCATTATCACCAAAGAATGCAAGTGTCTTACAACTGCCATGTTGACGCATCAGTTAAATGGAGGAGTGTCACTCTTTTCATTATGTTAATGCTTTCTGAAAAGGAAGGGGGAGGGGGGAAAGTCTTTTCTCTGCTCTAAGCAATCAGCCATCTCTTATTGCAGCAGAAAAGGGGACCATTAAAATTAGAAGGAATAGACAAGTACATGTTTAAGTGGGTGATCTAAGAGGAAGATACGTGAGGATGCTATGTTGCATCCTAAAATTCTGCCGTCATCCAGCTCAGCATTGTTCACACTGACTAGCAAAGGCTTTCAAGTTTCAAGGAGGAGCCTTTCCTAGCTGTACCTGGAGGTGTCAGAAATTGAGCCTGGGGCCTTCTGCATATTGCAGATATGAATACTGTGCAGTATGAAGCAATTGGATGCATAAAAGCTGACTCCTTTTGGAGTAAAAACTGTCCAAATCCAGAATTATTATTCAAAGCTTTACTAGCCAGAAATTCTTTTTTTAAAAAAAAAACTGGTACAAAACAATCAATGATACACCCAGAAAGTTGTGTAGAGCATATGCAAATTCAAGAATAGGTTTGACTTCTTAAATGTATAATATAATTACAATATCAGTGCTCTATCTCTCCCATAGCTTGCATTAGCCTGCATCAAACCTAAGGTTATGCAGCTCCTGGAGAGATCTTTATTATCACATCCTTTGTTGTCTCTGCAACATCCAGAGAAGGAATAACAGGCAACTCCCTTCAAGATGGAGATTTGCAACTGAATACCTTCACATGATCTAAGGTTAAACACTCACGTGTGAGCCCATAGAGAACATGAACAGTTATTTATCAACTCAGCTAGAAGCTTAGAGAGAGCTCTTTCTAGCTTAGTATACTCCAATGGAATTTCCAAATGTTGAAACTTTACATACAGGCATTCTTCATTTCAGTGTGCAATTAAACAATTATACTTAATACTGCATGCAAAGCATGTTCCCTGTCACTGAGCTACAGCCTTTTCCTAAACCCAGTTGTGAAGCAAAAGATACTCTGTCCTTTAACCCCTCTTTGTGGATTTGCCTTTTATTATCCAATAAATAAATAAATAAATAAATAAATAAATAAATAAATAAATAAATACCACCCTCATCTGAAGATCTCAGGGTGGCTGCCAAGACCACATAACACCAGTCTTGAAAGATCTACATTGACTCCTAGTACGTTTCTGAGCACACTTCAAAGTGTTGATGCTGACCTTTAAAGCCTAAAAGGCCTCGGTCCAGTATACCTGAAGGAGTGTCTCCACCCCCATTGTCCAGCCCGGACACTGAGGTCCAGCTCCGAGGGCCTTCTGGTGATTCCCTCCCTGCAAGAAGCCAAGTTACAGGGAACCAGGCAGAGGGCCTTCTCAGTAGTGGCACCCGCCCTGTGGAATGCCCTTCCACCAGATGTCAAAGAGAATAACAACTACCAGATTTTTAGAAGACATCTGAAAGCAGCCCTGTTTAGGGAAGCTTTTAATGTTTAACAGACCACAGTATTTTAATATTTTGTTGGAAGCTGCCCAGAGTGGCTGGCGAAACCCAGCCAGATGGGCAGGGTATAAATAAATTATTATTATTATTATTATTATTATTATTATTATTATTATTATTATTATTATCATCATCATCATCACCATCATCATTATAAAAAAAATACAAGATAAAAGCACAAAATACATACAAGTACTGTCCCAATTGCGGTTAATGCACCAAAAAATAAGGAAATGCTGATAAAATAGTAACTATTTTTACAGGTCTACTGATTAATACTATTTACCATTGCATGTGATCTGTCCTGTGTAATCAGATACTACTGCATGTACATCCACTGGTGGAGGAAGAGGCGTGTGGGGGGGAGTGCACCACCCCCAGCAGCACGATCCCGGTGGGGTGTCATCGCAGCTGCCTCCCCCCGCCCGCGCTGGGCGCCACGCCCCCAGGACGCACACCAGCCCCACCCCGCTTGCTCTCCACCTCCCTGTTGCCAGAGCATGAAGCTCCACCACTGTGTACATCAAACAATCACTTATATGTTATGTGAGCTCTGCAGTATGGAGTATCTATATTCTGCTTTGCTTGTGGCAGGGAAACCTTTCACAATGACTGGTCATTGCACTTGTCGTCCTGCATCTTGCAGCTGAAGGCTGATATTATTCCCTCCTTGCACATATTTTTCATCCCACACAAAAACCTCCATTGATTATGGACTATGCTTTTTAATTTGTACTATGCTGTTGTCATTACAGTGAATTGCGTTCTTCATGATGCATGTTTGTTTATCATCTATATAGGCTGGTGTGCTTGGTGCATTAAAGGTAAAGGTACCCCTGCCCGTATGGGCCAGTCTTGCCAGACTCTAGGGTTGTGCGCTCATCTCACTCTATAGGCCGGGAGCCAGTGGCGTCCTCAGACACTTCCGGGTCACGTGGCCAGCATGACAAGCTGCATCTGGCGAGCCAGCGCAGCACACGGAATGCCGTTTACCTTCCTGCTGGTAAGTGGTCCCTATTTATCTACTTGCAACCGGGGGTGCTTTCGAACTGCTAGGTTGGCAGGCGCTGGGACCTAACAACAGGAGCGCACCCCGCCGCGGGGATTTGAACTGCCGACCATGCGATCGGCAAGTCCTAGGCGCTGAGGTTTTACCCACAGCACCACCCGCGTCCCGTACTTGGTGCATTAGATTTTCATTATACTACAGAGTCTGAGTTACAATTTGAATTCTTATTATACATGGCAAGAAGCTCTTTGGCTTCCCTTACTGGTGGATCAGTTCCCCCCTCCCCAGTTCTGCTGTGGTGTTCCAGATGTTTGGAACTGCAGAAAAGGATGAAATTGGTCAGCATTTGGAAACCCTTCTCAGTTTTATTTTCAGCATTCCATGGGGGGAAATCGCTGCTTTTCCATTTACATTGCCCTCACTTGCTCTCTTTCCGATAGCCCTTGCAATGTATGGATTCTCAATTCAATATCTGGCATGATTTGCCATCAACTCAGGTGGTGCTGTGGGTTAAACCACAGAGCCTAGGACTTGCCGATCAGAAGGTCGGCGGTTCGAATCCCTGTGACGGGGTGAGCTCCCGTTGCTTGGTCCCTGCTCCTACCCACCTAGCAGTTCAAAAGCACGTCAAAGTGCAAGTAGATAAATAGGTACCACTCCGGCGGGAAGGTAAACGGCGTTTCCATGCACTGCTCTGGTTCGCCAGATGCGGCTTAGTCATGCTGGCCACATGACCCGGAAGCTCGGCCAATAAAGCGAGATGAGCGCCGCAACCCCAGAGTCAGCCACGACTGGACCTAATGGTCAGGGGTCCCTTTACCTTTACTTTACAGCTTGCACTGAGTTCCTTAACTTAGGGCCACAATACCTCAAGGACCACCCCTTTCCATATGAAACCTACCTGGACCCTGAGATCAACTTCTGAGGCCCTTCTTCGTGTGCATCCTCCTCCTCGAAAGGTCCAGAGGGTGGCAACACGAGAACGGGCCTTCTCTGCAGTGGCTCCCCATCTGTAGAATACTCTCCCCAAGGAAGATCGCCTGGCGCCTTCATTATACACCTTTAGGTGCCAGGCAGAAACTTTCTTTTTTAGCCAGGTTGGTTAATCTGATTTACATCCTATGCCCTTTTAAAATGTTTTTTTTTGGGGGGGGGGGAGCTATTGGGTTGCTGTTTATATTTTTATCATGTATTTTGTGGTTTTATTTCTCACTGAACTGATTTGTTTCTCCCCCAAAGCCTCTGCTGGAGGGGAGGGGGGATCTTGGCCACACCTCTGGTTAGGATGTTAAATTTAAAAAATGTTCATAGATCACCATGTGCTAAGTGTTCATGTACATTATCAAGGAGAGCATGCATCGAGCTATGTTTATGAATTCTAACTGATCAGCTGATAGGAAAACATACACTCGATTCCAGAAACATTTGATATGGCTTTTAAATACAACTTGTTCCTTTGGATTACAACTCGCAGAGTCCCAGATGGTGCTCTGCATACATTCGCAATAATTAAGATGCAAATGTATTCCAACTTCTTCAGATGTTGTTGAGCACACACAGCCGCACGGCACACACCTTCAGTGAGAAGTGCAAATGAAGAATCCAGCTAAAAAGCTGAATATTTTGCCAAGTGCTAGAAAAGACATCCCCACCCCCAATATTAAGATGACATATAATGGATGCCTCCGATTATTACACTGATGTTGTCCTCTTAAAATAACTGGAAGGACATTGTTCTTGCTCTTCTGGGAATGTCTTCCTTTTGTTGCAACGTAACAGATAAAGTACAACAGAATGAAATACAAGCAAGATTTATAATGAAAAGGATTCATTCATTGGCACAGTTTAGCAGGATAATCAGCAGCATAGCAATAGCCACATATTTGGATAAATGGAATTGCTTTAGGGAATTGCTAATAGGAAAATGCTAGGTATGTTTCAGAACCATCTGATACAGCTTTTAAAGGCAACTTCTTTTGATGCTGCCATGATTTCATGGGCCGGAGGGAGACTGATGTGCAAACAGCACTGCACGAGTTTCTCTCTTCATTTCAGGGAGGGAAATAGGAATGTTTGGCACAGTACTCCGCGTTCATGGAGCTGTTTCCTCCAGCAAACAGGGGCGGGATGGGAATTTGCCACGTTGGGGGAGAAATTTGATTCAGGTGGCATCTAAAGGTGAACTTACATAATCCACACTTTTGTAAAGAACGCACACAGCCATCTCCAAAATTTGCAATCTTGCAAGAGTTCTCCAGCCACGTAACTGTACAAGATGAAGCTGTGAAGGTTAAGTGTGCATATAAATGTATGCTTGAGTAAAAATAACATACAAAATGCAGTGAATTCAGAAAAATTGCCTTGCAAAAATATGTATATTGGGCAAAATTGCATGCGAATATGTATGTTAGGAGAAATGAGGTAAGAACCTAAAAAAATTATCGCAAACTGATGAGGAAATGTGGAGCTAAAACTAAGACTGGAAAACCAAGGCCACATGTCCACCATGCATTTAAAGTGCTACGATGCTACTTTAAAGAGCCGTGGCTTCCCCCAAAGCATTCTGGGAAATGTGGTTTGTTTTGATTGCTGAGAGTTGTTAGGAGACCCTCATTCCCCTCACAGAACCACAGTTCCCAGAGTTCCCTGGAAAGAGGGATTGACTTTTAAACTGCTCTGATTTGAGCATGGAAACTTGTATGTGTGAAAAGGTCATCTGCACGATCTCCCTCCTTGCTCTCTTTGAAGGAGAAGAATCACACAGATATGTGGCAGTTTATGTGGGCTTCCTGAACCACACATTGAGGAACTTGAGGTGGCATTGTTGTAAACAAAAAATGCCCTTTTTCCCTTATGGGGTATCCAAGAGCCCATATAGAGTCCTTACATAGGTTCCCTATTGGTAGGAGAAGATAACAGAGGCCAACCAGAGGATATTGAGAAGCAAAGCAGCTAGTAAGCTTGATCTTTATTGAACTGTTGCAACAGGGTGCTCCCCTCACCCGCAGGAGAGGAGGGGGAACCCAGAAAAATGGCGCACAAGGCCTTATAAAGACTTTTGAAATTGCCACCCTGTAGATCAAGACCACCCCCAGAAACATCATACATACATCACAGAAGGGGTGTAACCTAAGACCAGCCCTCAGATATATCATACCTACATCACAGAAAAGGAGGTCTTAAAACAGAAATTTGAATGTTGTTTTTCTCCTGTCGTTGTTTATCTTTATCCACCTTTCTCAATTTTGTCTACAATGACTGGCAGTCAGACAGGGATTCCTTGCAGATGCTGGGGATTGTACCTGTAACTGCCCAGTGCATGGTGAAAGAGCAAGGGAAGATGAACTAACTTCTAGATGTTGCTAGACTCTAGCTTTTATCAGCCCCAGCCAGCCTGGCCAGCAACATCTGGAGAGCTATGAGTTCCCTGTCAACGTGGCAGAGAAAAATCCACGTTCATGCAAAAGACTGTCATTACCCAATAGATATCTGAACCACATTACCCAATAGATATCTGAACCACACCACTGCAAATAGAGCATGGCATGCAGTTATAGGGAACTTCTATTTCCATGCCATATGTTTCTCAGAGCAATAGGTGCTCTCAACAAATATTCTTCCAGAGTTACATTCTCATCACTAATAATCAACGTGGGGAGGGAAGGGTTAGTAAGGATATCACATTCTCAGATCTGCAGATGCAGCATTTCTGGAAGCTCATCCATCACTTCGTTTATTCACCCTATTATTCCTCCTCTAGATACATTATATCTCACCTGTCAGTCTGACACCTCTGTCCCTCAAGCCAGGCCTCAGCAGAAACCAATGTAGGAACATCACCAGGCAAAACTGTTTCAGTTCGATTAGCACATGGATGTGCTAGATGTTAGGGAGAGTGGAGTGGATAAAATACAAGTGGATAAAGTGGAAGCCTGATGCCAAGGACAAGATGCCTCCACCATCATCCCAATTCCATATGCAGAAGCATTGGCTACCCCTGAGATACACTGACTGCCAGCAACTCTCCAAGGCTCCAGGAGGAAGCATCTTCCAGCCCTAGCTGGAGATCCCAGGTACTGAACCTGGGATTTTTTGCATGTGAAGCAGATCTGAGCTATGTAGTCCTTTCCTTTAAAAGCAGCAGTGCAGTTGTCTAGGGCTGTGAGGGGTTGAAGACCCAATACTATTTCTGCAACAGGGCCACTCCCACTTTCAACGTGATTGGCTGTCTAGACTTTCAAGCTGCGAATCATAACTCAGAGTTTAAGAGCCAATGGCAGAAGCCCAAAGTCCTGAAATGTTCTGTGATTGGATATCATGTATCGAATCAGAACACAGGGACTCATAATCCTTAGTTCTGACTCAAGCTCAGGCAAGCACAGACCACTGAATACATAATATTCAATCATTTGGCCACAGAAAATAGTAGCTCTAGCTGGGGAGCTAGATGTAGAGATCTGTCTTGACCATTGCAATACATCCTCAATACTTATTGTACAATATTGGAAGGTTGTATAATCTTAGAAGGGTTGTGGCTGTGAGGGGGCATGGCTGTGGCTATCATGATGGGACCCTGGACTTCGGAATTTGCTGCTGTGCTACTGCTTAGATGGGATATGCTAGATGTGGGAAGGGGAAAGTTCCATTTGCATTCCAGCCTTTGTCTGGTTACTCAGCAGTTTGGCCAGATTGGTTTCCCCCCTTCTTCCTCAACTTCAAAGTTGAGCAAATGAGGAGTTTTAAATTTATTGTGCATGCATTTAAAAGCATGCCACATGTGTAAATGTGCAATTGCTGTGGGGTTTGGGTTTCCTTCTTTTTTCCCAGAGAGTTGGCAGCCTGGAAGGACTGGGCAAGCAGATCGCCGTTGGCTCCTGATCAGTTAAGGATGCAAATATTATCATATTAAAAGGCAATTATTTTCTGAGCATTTTATAGGCCCCAGGGACTAGCCGGGAAACACACCTCCTCTCCCAGCACTGCCGTATTTCACCTATCAAGGACATGACCCTACTTATTTACAGACTGTAATGAGACTGCCCACTGTTTGATGTTACCATAAATAAGCAGGTAAGACTGCTGAGTTTCACGAAATCCAGACTGATTGCCTGATCATTTTAATAAAAAGGAATGGCATGTGTAATCACTAAATTTATATTACCTGCGTCAAAGTGAACTCTAATTTCACATGAGTGCCCAGCTTCATGCAGATCTATTGCTTTTCCTGTGTTTTTATAATATTGTTTGGCATGAGACGCCCACGTCGCCCGAGTGATAGGAAGTACTTGGTGCAGCGGCCAATATATGCAGCCATGGCAAGGACTAGCTGGAGACAGATGGCACCCTAAGAGCCAGTGTGGTGTAGTGGTTAAGAGCGGTAGACTCGTAATCTGGTGAACCAGGTTCGCTTCCCCGCTCCTCCACATGCAGCTGCTGGGTGACCTTGGGCCAGTCACACTTCTCTGAAGTCTCTCAGCCCCACTCACCTCACAGGGTGTTTGTTGTGGAGGAGGAAGGGAAAGGAGAATGTTAGCCGCTTTGAGACTCCTTCGGGTAGTGATAAAGCAGGATATCAAATCCAAACTCCTCCTCTTCTTCTTCTTCTTCTTCTTCTTCTTCTTCTTCTTCTTCTTCTTCTTCTTCTTCTTCTTCTTCTTTCCAAAGAGTTAGATGTAGCTTGTGTACTCCTCCTACTTTTGCCTCTGTTGAGCAGGTTTTCGACTCTTTTTGAAAACCTTCAAAATCTATTTGACCAGAGACAGTAGTGATGTCCACCGGATGTCCGACAACAACATCCTTGCATCCAAGCCAGCATGGGCGATCGTCACAGGCAATGGGACTTGTAGCCCAACATCTGCAAGGCACCATCTAGGCAAGAGTTTCCCAGACTTGGCCCTCCAGCTGTTTTTGGACTACAATGCCCATCATCCCTGACCCCGGGTCCTGCTAGCTAGGGATGATGGGAGTTGTAGTCCAAGAACAGTTGGCGACCCAAGTTTGGGAAACCCTGCTCTAGGCTATCCTGTGGTGTACATCAAGGGAAGTGATTAGAGCTGTGCACAGATAGCCTCTCAAAATTATCCAGCCTATTTGTAGGCAGAGAAATTAGAGGTGTGGGTGTGGATAGGTGTTAGGGATGGGGGAGAAATTCACCTATCTAATCCATATTTCCTGAAACAATACATGAACCAAAATGCAGTTATTCTAACAGAAATTTCTGTTGTTGTTGTTTAGTCATTTAGTCGTGTCCGACTCTTCGTGACCCCATGGACCAGAGCACGCCAGGCACTCCTGTCTTCCACTGCCTCCCGCAGTTTGGTCAAACTCATACTGGTAGCTTCGAGAACACTGTCCAACCATCTCGTCCTCTGTCGTCCCCTTCTCCTTGTGCCCTCAATCTTTCCCAACATCAGGGTCTTTTCTCTTCTCATGAGGTGGCCAAGGTACTGGAGCCTCAGCTTCATGATCTGTCCTTCCAGTGAGCACTCCGGGCTGATTTCCTTCAGAATGGATCGGTTTGATCTTCTTGCAGTCCATGGGACTCTCAAGAGTCTCCTCCAGCACCATAATTCAAAAGCATCAGTTCTTCGACGATCAGCCTTCTTTATGGTCCAGCTCTCACTTCCATACATCACTACTGGGAAAACCATGGCTTTAACTATACGGACCTTTGTTGGCAAGGTGATGTCTCTGCTTTTTAAGATGCTGTCTAGGTTTGTCATTGCTTTTCTCCCAAGAAGCAATGACATTTCCCCAAGGAGACAAGAAATTTCCCACCAGAGCTTCTTCCTTATTATTATTTGTAGATCAAGATGCTCTGAAAGGCACAGGAGCAGGGGGTGGGAGTAAGTTGGCAACCTTTGAGCCAAGGAACAAAGGGAAATCTCTGGCACAGTCTTTGACGGAAAAGAAAAAAATGAAGTTCTTCAGCAGCAACCACAGCCTTGCAATAAACCACACTTAGAAGGATAAACTCACTAAACTAACAGATTTACTATGCTACTCCTCCTACAGTAGACTTTCACAGTACATTTCCCTATCGCCATCCATTAGCTTTAAACAAGCCCATAACTTGTTTATGCTCTCCATAAAGTTATTTACAGTTCTTACCACTTCTCTCTCCAACAAGCGCTCTCTCTCTCTCTCTCTCTCTCTCCTTGTGTGCAGCTTTAAAACCTCTACTAAAGAGACCATTTCCTCCATTGAATTTGCTGATGACACCCAGCTCAGTTTCTCTGTGACATCTGAATCAGGAGAGGCAGCTATGGGCTTAGTTGGGGCTACTAAACTGTGACTGGATCCCAGGAAGATGGGGACTTCGTTGATGGATAGTTCCCAGGTCAAGGAACTGGGTACGTGGTACATGAAAATCCTGTCAAAATTCTCTGATGTGAAGGGTGGACATTTACCTTATTACCATTACAAGGGGTGGGAGGTGGGGGTGTTAGGGATGGGGAAGAAATTCACCTACCTAATCCATATTTCCAATAATAATAATAATTTATACCCTGCCCATCAGGCTGGGTTTCCCCAGCCACTCTGGGCAACGTCTAACTGAATATTAAAAACAATACAGCATCAAACATTAAAAAAACTTCGCCAAACAGGGCCACCTTCGTTGTCTTTTAAAAGTAAAATAGTTGTTTATTGCCTTGACATCTGCTGGCAGGGCGTGCCACAGGGCAGGCGCCACTACCGAGAAGGCCCTCTGCCTGGTTCCCTGTAACCTCACTTCTCGCAGTGAGGGAACCGCCAGAAGGCCCTCGGAGCTGGACCTCAGTGTCCGGGCTGGTTGATGGTGGTGGAGATGCTCCTTCAGGTATACTGGACCGAAGCTGTTTAGGTCTTTAAAAGTCAGCATCAACAATTTGAATTGTGCTTGGAAACGTACTGGAAGCCAGTGAAACAATACATGAACCAAAATGCAGCTAATCTAACATAAATTTCTGTTACTCCTCTCAAGGCAGCACAAATCATAATGCTTATTGTTCTACCTCTGTACCAGATAAGCAGCATTAAAACACACCGGTTTTGTTTTTTAATGGGCTAGGTTTATGTTGTAGAATATTGATGTCTGTAACCTTTGTCAGGACTGAACTGTGTTCCTTAGAAGCTTTTTCAAGTTAATTTTCATTTCTGCTTGCCTTGATCTTTTCAGACACACCAAGGGATTTCTCACCTTTTCTCGTCTCAGTTCTCTCTTTGTAGGTAAAACATGTGGGTGATTTAATTAGCATTTAACACCTGGGAAAATATGTTGTTGGAGAGGGGGCCTGGTGAAATTCCTGCTCCTCCATCACAAAGCTGAATTCTTTTACAAATCGGAACAGGGTTCTTGTCAGGCTGTAACTTGGGGATGTCCAATGAAGCTGGGAGATTCCAACAAACAAAATAACACACTTCATCACACAGTGCAGAGTTCCACCATGGTGTAGCAATGGCCACCAATTTGTGTGGGTTCAAAAGAGAATTACAGTGGTACCTCAGGTTACATACGCTTCAGGTTACAGACTCTGCTAACCCAGAAATAGTGCTTCAGGTTAAGAACTTTGCTTCAGGATGAGAACAGAAATTGTGCTCCGGCGGCGCGGCGGCAGCGGGAGGCCCCATTAACTAAAGTGGTGCTTCAGGTTAAGTTGTGGCGAACATATCTGACGACACAGCGATTCTTCCAAAGCAGCTCTTTATTTGTAAGCTGGAACAGAACTGAACTGAGGAGCTCAGTCAGCCTGCTTATATAGAGCTCCACTAGAATGCAACAGTAACCATTTTCTGTAACTAGCCAATCACTGAACGTCACTTTCAATCCTTCATTTGCATACAAACTATCCAATCACTGAACGTCACTTTCGATCCTTCATTTGCATAACTATCTACAGTATCCCCCTGCTGGCCCAGGGTGAGAACTTCAGTACATAACACTTCAGGTTAAGAACAGTTTCAGGTTAAGTACGGACCTCCAGAACGAATTAAGTACTTAACCTGAGGTACCACTGTAGATAAATTCATGGAGGATCAGCTGTGTTCTACCTCCACTTCCAGAGGCAGTATTTTTTATCACTTGCTGGGAATGGACAAGGGTAGAGAGTGCTGTTGCACTCAGGCTCTGCTCACAGACTTCCCATAGACAGCTTCTGGGAATAATATGCTGGTCAGGCCTTTGGCTCTTCTGACTTTTATGTTCTAAAGACTGCCCTGCAGGGCTATAACTGAGGTGGGGTGAGACTGGGGGCACCTGCGCTCGTTTATTTATTATTATTATCTATTTATTGAATTTATATAGTGCCATATACCCAGAGGTCTCAGGGCGGTTCACAGAACAAAATCAGAATGTAAAACCACAAAATATATAATCGAAATAAAAACAACAACCCTATAATGCCCACCCCCAAAAACCCCACATTTTAAAAGGGCATAGGATGTCGATCAAATCAACCAAGGGTTAAAAAGGAACATTTTTGCCTGGCACCTAAAGGTGTACAGTCATACCTTGGTTCTCGAACGCCTTGGTACTTGTACGTTTTGGCTCCCGAACACTGAAAACCCAGAAGTAAGTGTTCCTGTTTTCGAATGTTTTTCGGAAGCCAAACATCCGACGCAGCTTGAGTGCAGGAAGCTCCTGCAGCCAATCGGAAGCTGCCCTTTGGTTTTTGAACTTTGCAGAAGTCGAGCTGACTTCCAGAATGGATTCCGTTCAAGAACCAAGGTATGCTTGTATAATGAAGGCACCAGGCGAACTTCCCTGGGGAGAGCATTCCAGTGATGGGGAGCCATTGAAGAAGGTCCGTCCTCATTTTGTCACCTTCCAGAGGAGGAGGCACACGAAGAAGGGTCTGGACAACCTGAACAATAGCACAAAAATGGTTCAGTAAACTTGTATGGACAACCTTTGTTCTGAACAGTGTCATGTTTTCTGTTCAGAATGGGCCTGCTAAAAGGACCTTATGTTTGATCTAGCAAGACACTTTGGAAGAACCTCAAGCCCTGCTGGATCAGGCCAAAGGCCCATTTGGTCCAGCATTATGCTCTCACCACAAGTAGGACCTGAGCACAGCAGCACTCTACTCTCCTGTGGTTCCCAGTGTTATGTACAGTGGCACCTCGGGTTAAGTACTTAATTCATTCCGGAGGTCCGTTCTTAACCTGAAACTGTTCTTAACCTGAAGCACCACTTTAGCTAATGGGGCTTCCTGCTGCCGCTGCGCCAATGGAACACGATTTCTGTTCTCATCCTGAAGCAAAGTTTTTAACCTGAGATAATATTTCTGGGTTAGCGGAGTCTGTAACCTGAAGCATATGTAACCTGAAGTGTATGTAACCCGAGGTACCACTGTATTGAAGTGCTTACCCTGGCCACCAGGGGTATTGTGTATATAGTTTTCACTCAGGTCCACGTAAGTTAATTTAGGCGGGAAATCCTGGGTTGTTGTTGTTACAATGTTGAGAGCCGGCTGCCTATAAAAGCAGGCCGGCTGAGCTGTTTGCAGTTCAGTTCAGTTCCAGCTTACTTATAAAGAACTACTTGCAGAAATCTCTGTGTCGTCTACTATGTCCACCCACTACTTAATACCCAGCAACTGGTATTCAGAGACATATTGCCTCCAACAGTGGAGGGATTGGTGCATGCAAATTGCCATGGCTTCATTATCCACTTTATTAGATAATGAAATAATGTGAATCATCACTTTGTGTCTTTAGTCAGGAAGTGCTGAACATGCGTACGTGAACCAATCTTCTCTGTTTGCATTTGGGCTCCGTTTACAAAGAGCACAGCTGATTGGTCCCAGTATTAACAAACTCATCAGTACCCCAGTTCACCGACACTTCCCCTGATTCCTGGTCACTCCATTTCTACAAGCATTCATTGATCAAAGAGTAATACTGAACCATGTGTTATTCACAAGGGAAACACACAGCCTGCTACCTTCTCCCTTCTTCTTCTCTTCTTATTAAACACCATAGTTTAATTTAGGACACAAATCAATACATGAATGAAGAGACCTATAATTTTTAAATGTCATCTCTGCAATCACACTTAAGATTGATTCCACTTTGAACTCATTGTATTATTGCTAACGACAGAAAGCTCGTGCAACACTTTATCAAGCGAAGTCTGTCTCAGGGAACTTTCTAATTAGTGCTACTAATCACTTATTCCTTCTCTGGGAGAGCGATGCATTATTAGACCGACTGGTGAAATACGTCGAACAACATATACATCTTGTTAAAATGACACTTTGGAGATACCATCCCTCACATCCATCAGAGACACTTAATCTATCAAATGGAAATATTGCTTTAAATACTACTTGCAAGAGGTCTAGCATCTTCCCACTGGTCCCGGCGAGCTGCAGAGTCTCCGAGCTGATGGGCTTTGGAGAGGAGCCAAGGCTCTTACATCATCTAGCAATTAATGTACCCACGCTCAGATAACAAGAAGTTAGGGAGGCAGCGGAAAGTATCCGCCAAGTGGAGGCGACTGATGAAATTAGCTCCAGGAAATCTATTTTGCAATAAAACTGTTCATAAAAGGGAAATGTCATTTAAAGGCGCAATTTCCATGGAGAATAACTTTTTATATCTGTGTGCATCTTTAAGGCAAAAGAGCTTTACTTTTAAGATGCCTTTTATTTTAAATAGGTTTACTGAAGCCTGGAATTGTCAAAGACCCCAGGGAAGCTTGTTATGGTGGTGTGTGCAGTTCTTTGTGTCTCTGTGTGTTTTGCTCCTCTCCACTTCTGCAGAAGAATCTTGAAGTCGCTTCTTCTTGAGAAAGGAAATCGCATCTGATTAGCACCTGTAATAAATGGCAGACACAAAAGGAATTAGTATGCTTTCACTTTTCTCTATAACCCCCCACCCACCCACCCACACTTTTAAGAAGACCCAAAATATGGAAGGTGCTTAGTAAAAATAAAAATAAAGAAGACAGGGTGCATTTATGAATATATATTGAAACAGTTGCCATGTTTGTTTTTAACCAGAACAGTTGCCATGTTTGTTTTTAACCAGACCCTACTCACTCTTCTAAGGGACGTGGGTGGCGCTGTGGGTTGTTAAACCACAGAGCCTAGGACTTGCCGATAAGAAGGTTGGTGGTTTGAATTCCCATGACGGGCTGAGCTCCCCTTGCTTGGTCCCTGCTCCTGTCAACCTAGCAGTTCAAAAGCACGTCAAAGTGCAAGTAGATAAATAGGCGGGAAGGTAAACAGTGTTTCCGTGCGCTGCTCTGGTTTCGCCAGAAGTGGCTTAGTCATGCTGGCCACATGACCCGGAAGCTGTACGCCGGCTCCCTCGGCCAATAAAGTGAGATGAGCGCCGCAACCCCAGAGTCAGTCATGACTGGACCTAATGGTCAGAGGTCCCTTTACCTTTACCTTTCGTTTTTAACCAGATCCTACTCACTCTTCTGACTCTGGCAGCAGCTTAATACACAGACTATGGTTTGCACACAACATTCAGTCACAGCTAACATTAACCCATAGTTAATAAGCCGTATTTAAAGCTGAGGCATCTTGAAGATGATCACTTAAACCTTGGTTGATTATGTCAGAGAACAGTTTAAATGCACCAGTGGCTGGATCTAAACACATCAAAGAAATGTCTCAGTTTAAAGCATGGTAAATTTAAACAGGGAAAACAGGTGAAGAAAAATGGGAGTCCACATTGCCATCTGGTGACACAATGTTATATCTCATATACAACACATATACCGTATTTGTCTGCGTATAAGATGCCCCCATGTATAAGACAACCCCTATTTTTTTTAACCCACAATTTAGAAATTAAGTTGTTTAGCTTTTGGGGGGAGTGGCAGAAGTCACTTCCACCAATCGCTCACCCGCCTGCCCACCACTGCCAATCGCTTGCCACAGCCATTGCCAATCACACACCTTGCCACAGCCGCCAATTGTCTGCCTGCTCGCTGCCACCAATCGCCTGCCTGCCTTGCCACAGCTGCCAATCGCCTGCCCAAATGCCACAGTCAATCACCAGCAGGCCTTGCTGCAGCCACCAATCACCCGCCCAATCGCCACTACCAGTCTCCTGCTTGCTGCTGCCATTAATCACATGCCCCCGCATTCACTATCTGTGTAGAAGACAACACCCAATTTTTGCCTATTCTTTTTAAGCAAAAAGAATCATCTTCTACAGGGAAAAATACGCTAAATCACTTTTTGTTTGCCAGTCTAGCTGAGTCCAGTGTGAGCAGCTGAGCCTTGAGAGTGGTTTCCATGGTTTGCCATTCCTCACTCCAGACTCAGTTGCATTGGGGCACTAAAGTCTGCTTTCCCATACCTAGATAAGGAGGAGGTCTGGTTTCACACATAAGAGTAAACTATAGGTAAAGGTAAAGGGACCCCTGACCATTAGGTCCAGTCGTGACCAACTCTGGGGTTGTGCACTCATCTTGCTCTATAGGCTGAGGGAGCTGGTGTTTGTCCGCAGACAGCTTCCGGGTCATGTGGCCAGCATGACTCAGCTGCTTCTGGCGAACCAGAGCAGCGCACGGAAACGCCGTTTACCTTCCCGCCGGAGTGGTACCTATTTATCTACTTGCACTTTGAGGTGCTTTCAAACTGCTAGGTTGGCAGGAGCAGGGACTGAGCAATGGGAGCTCACCCCGTTGCAGGGATTCAAACCGCCAACCTTCTGATCAGCAAGTCCTAGGCTCTGTGGTTTAACCCACAGCGCCACCCGCGTCCCTAAGAGTAAACTATAGTTATAATTAATTAAGCTTTATGAACCAACCGCACACTTGTGTGACCTTTAACCATAGTTAATAAACCATCATTAAGCTGCTGGGTTGAGTTCACACATAACACTAAGGAGCGTTATGATAACACATATCTCAGGCATGCCATGAAAAGCATTGCCAGTTGTGAACCCTGTCATCTTCCTGTAGCCTCCTTTTTGCTCACAAGTTCCATCAAATCCATTAAGGCTGCCAGGCTGTGCACATTTTCCAATCAGTAAACCTCATTTTTTCAGGTTTCAGGCAAGAATCTTTCCCTGCCAAGCCTGGAGATGTTGGGGTTTGAGACCTTTGGCATGCAAAGCAGATGCTCTCCTATAGAGGTGGTGCCGTTCTTCTCTTTTCTTCTTTCTTCTAGGTCCCTGGCAGAGCACAGCTGGAAACCTGCTCTCTCACCACCAAGGTCTGTAAGCACCACTTCAGTGCCCATTACCTGATATGTCCTTGGCGATGGGGGAGGATGGTGATTAATGGAGGCATTAGAGTTGATGGTAAGATTTTAAAAAGGCAAGTGGAGGAAGAGGTGAGAGTCATCTAGAAGAGAAATTATCAAGGCATGTATACAAGGATTTTAACGGGAGGTACAAAAATACCCAACAATGACAGGATGTAGGAGAGGGAAAGGAGGGAGGGGGAGAGGAAATATCTGCACGTCTTCACAGTTCGAGGGATATTGTTAGCAATATAAAATCTGGCCAGTTTTGTAATACTATCACTATCTTATAAAGGTTTCCCCATCTATTTTAACCTTAGCACTAGGCGTGACATCAACTAGGTGGTAAATATATCTATTTTTCCTTGTGGAATTACAGCAGAGAGAGGTGAGAGCCTGGTCCATTTCATTATTTATTGTGTCAATTCCGCGCAATTCAATATATTGTGTTAATTTCCTTTCTCTCCCTTTTTAAAGAAATAATCTGTCACCCTGGTTGTAACGGCCCTGTCTTTTTAATGGAAGCAGAGGAGGCGATGGCATTGAAATGGGATCGGTCGAAATGGAGTCATTATTGTGCGTCCATTGAGGACGTAAATGGCTCCATCAATCGAAGAGTATAAGACAGTGCCCAAGGTGTTTGGAGGAGGTTTGTGGCACGTCTAAAGCACACTAAGCCTCTGTGCATCTTGAAAGTGCAACGGCATGAATTAAAAAGGCACACTTCAAAAATCTCCCAGAGACCCATTATCTGCAGATTGTATCCACAACGGACTCCTTGGGCGCCATGACTTTCCATCATGTCAATGTGCATTTAGCAAATCGTCAGCTCGATAGATCATAAGGACTTTTGTCCGATCAGTGTGCACGCACATTTTTCTTGGGGCTATTTTGAATAATTCTGGTGGTTTTCTATTTCTTTTTCCATTTGGAAAAGGTAAGCATGTAGGTAAGACCAAGGAAAACGCTTGCACTCAAGAGGCACAAACAACGTGAAGCGTGTGCCTATCTCTACGCTACAGCAGGACCATTGTGTTTGGTTCTGTATTTATTTGTCATTAGGCTGCGGTCCTTGGATGGCCATCTGTCACATATGATCTAGTCGAGATTCTTGCATTGCAGGGGATTGGAGTAGAAGAGCCTCAGGGTCCCTTCTAACTCTACAATTCTATGAATCTATAACAACATGAGAAGATCCTTTCATACCCTCCAACATTTCTCCACTGAAAATAAGGATGTTTTGTTTAATAGCAAGCAGCAGCAGCATATCCCAGCCATCTGACTGGGTTGCCCCAGCCAATTCTGGACAGCTTCCAAGATATATAAAAGCATAATAAAACACTTAAAAAACTTCCCTATACAGGACAGCCTTCAGATGTCTTCTAGGTAAATGGTAAAGGACCCCTGGATGGTTAAGTCCAGTCAAAGGCGACTATGGGGTTGCAGTGATCATCTTGCTTTCAGGCCAAGGGAGCTGACGTTTGTCCACAGACAGATTTCCAGGTCATGTGGCCAGCAATGACTAAACCACTTCTGGTGCAACAGAACACCATGGCGGAAGCAAGAGCACATGGAAACACCGTTTACCTTCCCGCCGGAGCGGTACCTATTTATCAACTTGCATTGGCGTGCTTTCGAACTGCTAGGTTGGTAGAAGCTGGGACAGAGCAACGGGAGCTCACCCCATCGCGGGGATTTGAACCGCCAACCTTCCGATTGGCAAGCCCAAGAGGCTCAGTGGTTTAGACCACAGTGCCACCCGCGTCCCTGTAGTTGTCTTCTAAAGGTCGCATAACTCCGTACCCTCCAATATTTCTTCAATGGAAATTGTTGTGACGTGGGGTTTGTGATTTCAGCTCTCTTGACATAATATGCTGGAGACAGTTCTCTAGTAACACTTCTTTATTAAAGCAACAAGACTAAGACCTGAGGAGGGGAGAGCTACATTTATAGGGACAGGGAACTAGCTAGAAAGGATACATTTTGGAGGGAACAATATCAGGCAATCACAGTCCTGCCTTTTGGAGGAAACCAATAAGACAGAGGATCCAAATACAGCAGCTTAAATGAACCAATAGTAGCTGTACCCTCTGGAACCAAAAGGCAGTTACTTTACCCTAATGCAAATACAGACAATAATAATACAGATATAAGATCCTTTGACTCAATACACAACAGAAATAGGGACGTCCTAGGATCAAAACAGAAACCGGGATGGCTTCTGTAAAGCTGGGTACTGTCCCTGGAAAACAGAGACACTTGGAGGGTCTGGCAAATATAGCAACCAGAACCTTCCCCCTTTTTTACTGCAGATTTTGGTCTCAAGCAGATTGCTTTTTTAATGTAGTTCCAGATGTGTTTCTGCCACCTCAGGTTTTGGCCTTCTGTGGCCCCTGCTCTGAATTGCCGTAGCTGAAAGATTATGCACCAAGCGCCTAAGTCTTGGCTGCATATAGGTATTTCGCTTCTAGGCAATCCCTTCTATATTAAGTCCCATGTCCTGCCTTTGCTTCCAGTCAAACAAAGCAGAAAATGAATGGCACTTTATATACTACTGTAAATACCAGTGATCAAAAAGAATACAATCATCCAGGCCAAAGTAGCCTTGTCATGCGGATATCTTGTCAGTCTCTATTACAGAACATCAATGATAATGAGTTTGTTCTAAAACTGGCATCTTAAGGGAGCCTGTGGAATTCTCCTTTGTACAGCAGGTCCAGAATATTGTTTTTTAAAAGGCTATGGAGACTGCTATTCATTGTGATGGCTCTCTCTCTCTGTCTCTCTCTCTCTCTCATCCCTCCCCCCCCCCCACGCAATTCTATTGCTCAAAGAGACACACCAAGAAACAAATCTTGCCACAAGCCCAGCTCTGACCCTGAATGAGAAACGCTGATGGAATTCCTTCTTATTCATTTACTAGGGGCTGATGCTCCTGCTTGCTTCACTTTCCCAATCCTCCTCATTGGCATTTAGTCCAGACAGGTGAGATAATTTAAGGATGCGTTCATCAAGTACCTGAGGCGTTATTGGGTCAAGGGCACTCTGTGGTCCCTCCATTTCCTTCAGCTTGGGGGTTCTTGGGGTGCCCCTCTTGGGACCTTAAATGCACATCGGGGTGAAAATTGGGCTGGCAGGGCCACACTGCACAAATCAGGTTACAATTGTGGGATATTTACAATGCAGTCAAACCAACGATTCATGTTTGCTAGATAGGCACATGATAGGAACTGAAGCTCACAGAATTTTCCTGTAAGTTTGCTAGAGAGAACTCTGTGAGAGACACTCCCACTGTGCCCTGACAGGTGGATGGAATAGCCATATATATATATATATATATATATATATATATATATATATTCTCCTACCTGCCTGAGCACATCCTCTTTTGGCCCTTCTCCTCATACCTCTTTCTCTCATCACCAAGCCAGAAATGTGAGACCATCTGCTGTGTCTGAGCTCCAGTGCTCAGACACCATTTTAAACTAGACTAAAGGCTAAATGGCCAAAATATTGTGAAATTCTAGAACAGGAGGGTAATAAGTGGAAATTGCAGATTTTTGAGAATCTAAAAGACAAAGTGCGAGATTGGCTTCACTATTATCAAATAATGGAAGTTTACAAGCTGGATAGGAAAATTGGTTTCCAGGTGGAAAAGTCAAAATTGGAAACAGAACTGTTAGAATCCAATACTAAGAATTTGTCAAAAATGTATAACTTGCTGTTGAAATGGAACACGCAGGATGAAACGGTTAAATCAGCTATGATTAAGTGGGCGCAAGATATTGGACACAATATTATGTTTGCTGACTGGGAAAAGTTGTGGACCACCAGTATGAAATTCACGGCGTGCAACGCCTTGAGAGAAAATATTATGAAAATGATTTATAGGTGGTACATGACCCCAGTCAAGCTTGCTAAAATTTACCACTTATCAGATAATAAATGTTGGAAGTGTAAAGAAAATGAAGGTTCATTCTTTCACCTCTGGTGGACGTGCCCAAGGATCAAGGCTTTCTGGGAAATGATATATAATGAAATGAAAAGGGTATTTAAATATACCTTCTTGAAGAAACCAGAGGCCTTCCTCCTGGGTATGGTTAGCCATGTTGTGTTAAAGAAGGATAGAACTTTGTTTCTGTATGCCACAACAGCAGCAAGAATCCTTATTGCCAAGTATTGGAAGACACCAGATCTACCCACTTTGGAAGAATGGCAGATGAAAATGACAGACTATATGGGACTGGCAGAGATGACGGGCAGAATCCGGGACCAGGAGAAGGAGACAGTGGAAGAAGATTGGAAGAAATTTAAAGACTACCTTAATAAATACTATAAGATTAATGAATGCTAGATTGTCAGGGGTTTAAAAATAATGTGGTTTTCAGAGACCTTGATTAAGAAAAAGAATGGAATTAGTAAAAAACTTTTGGGAAATAAGGGAATGGATTTGCTGATTGGATAATGAAATTAGAATACAAAACGGGGAGGTATGAGGAAGTCGGGGAAAATAGGTTGAGAAAATTAAGGTTTGAAATTATACTTTTTTTCTGTTTGTTTTTGTTTTTATTGTTGTTGTTTGTATTTGTATGTTTTTAATGGAAATGTTAATAAATATTATTTAAAAAAAATAGACTAAAGGATACCTAGAGAAGGTGGGCAGTTCGAATCCCCATGACAGGGTGAGCTCCTGTTGCTCAGTGCCTGCTCCTGCCAACCTAGCAGTTCGAAAGCACGTCAAAGTGCAAGTAGATAAATAGGTACCACTGCGGCAGGAAGGTAAACGGCATTTCCGTGCGCTGCTCTGGTTCACCAGAAGCAGCTTAGTTGTGCCGGCCACATGACCCGGAAGTTGTATGCAGGCTCCCTCAGCCAATAAAGCGAGATGAGCCCAGAGTTGTCCGTGACTGGACCTAATGGTCAGGGGTCCCTTTACCTTTAAAGGATGCCTTAGCATTTTTAGCCTGTCTGAACAAAGCTGCTGTATCTCTTACTTTTCAACAAGCATTTTGAGTGAGTAAACATTATTTTTAACTTTTTCATGACTGTTTGTGTGATTATTGTTTTAAGGGGGAGAAAAGGGGGAAATACCAGGAGAATCCAGTCAAAGCATCCCAGATTACTTAAAGTAAAAGGTTAAAACTAGCCTATCTAACTTCCCTTTCAAGCTGCAAATGAATGCACTCTGCCAAATTCACAAACGTGAGGAAGGAAGGATAATATCCAACAAATATATCCTCTCCTAGCATCTATTCACATCCCTACAACACCCAAGGAGCACATAGCAAGGAGGGAGGATTTCCTTTCAGTCTTTCGCTACGTGGCTATAGTGTGTGGCTGTAAGCATGCCCAGGTAAGGTGAAGGGACAGGAACCCCTTACTCCTAGGGGATAACTCCCCTGCCTGGACTAATTTAATTTGGCTAATCAATTGAATTGGCATTGTGCAGATCCCCCACGTTGTTATATTTTAATTTTAATAAACTGCTTTAACATATTTATGCTTCTCGAGTCTTCTTCTTTTGAGAGCCAGTGTGGTGTAGTGGTTAAGAGCAGTGGACTCGTAACCTGGTGAACCGGGTTTGCTTCCCCGCTCCTCCACATGCAGCTGCTGGGTGACCTTGGGCTAGTCACACTTCTCTGAAGTCTCTCAGCCCCACTCACCTCACAGAGTGTTTGTTGTGGGGGAGGAAGGGAAAGGAGAATGTCAGCCGCTTTGAGACTCCTTAGGGTAGTGATAAAACGGGATATCAAATCCAAACTCTTCTTCTTCTCTTCTTTATGGGTGTAACGGCAAAGCGACCATTGCATCTATCGGTGGTTCGGGAAGGAGCAAGGGAATGGATCCAGTCGTTCTTCTGAATTCACACAGCCAGTTAACAGGATTGCTTCTTTCTGAACAGCATTCTGCAGAAAGATCCTTGGATGCTTTGCACGCTCACCCAGTAGGGTTGGATGTTCATCCGCATTTACTTTTCTTTAGCCATCACCTGCTGGTAGCTCAGAGAACATGCATTGCAGGCAGAAGGTCCCAGATTCCATTCTCAGTATCTCCAAACAGGGCTGGGAGAGACCTTGTATGGGAAATGCACCCGGAAGACAAAATGTATCAAGGAGTTAGTGGTCTGACACGGAGCCCTTCCTGCCTCTGTTCCTTCCCCCTTCCTCGATGGAATGTCAACATGAACGTTTTGAGAACATTGGGAGGAGGTGAAGGCATTGTCAGGAGTTCGTCCTACACTCAAGTAGGACCCAGGCAGAGACACATGCCTGACTGGCATGTTGTCTCCCTCCTGGTTGATCTTCTCACTCACTTGTGTATTTTGTATTGCTTCTGAATCTCATTTTAAAAGAACCACCTTGCCTTTGGCAAGACGGACCTATCCCTGGAGACCTGCTGCCAGTCAGTGTGGGCAATAATCAACTGGATGGACCAATGGCCTGACTCAGCAGAAGGCAGTTTCCTATGCTTCTAATATCTTTCCATGTTTACAGTGGCCAGTATGATGGTTCCCCTATAATTGGTCAAGGAGTGAAAAAAGCAAATGTGAAAGCCTCTCGCTCATCTATCTATCTATCTATCTATCTATCATCTATCTATCTATCTATCTATCTATCTATCTATCTATCTATCTATATCTATCATCTATATATATCTATCTATCATCTACTGTATCTATCTATCTATCTATCTATCTATCATCTATCTAATCTATCATCTATATCTATGATCTATCTATCATCTGTCTATCATATATATATATATATATATATATATATATAATCATCTCTCTCTCTCTCTCTCTCTCTCTCTCTCTCTCTCTCTTTCTGACCTTTCGGTACATTATGTAAAACAGAACACTCTGGGAAATGGCTGGAATGAGAGAAAACAGAACCACAATTAAATCACAGGCTTTGATGGCTCTTAACAAGGTTTTGAATAATGATTAGCAGTGTATCAGTCATTTTTAAAAAAAGAAACACAAATCACTTCCCATTTAGTAGTGTACAGTTTTTCCTGCTTTGCGCTTGAGCAGCGATCTAATATGCATGTCGTTAATGTCAATGCACCGCCAAATGTTTAGGCCCTGGCAAAGATTCAAAGACCTCCAACGCAAATCTCGCACTCCTAAGGGTAAGTCGGGCTTGTGTTTCTCAAGCGAAAACAACAGCACACCCATCTAATCCAGAGGCTGCGTGGCAAACCACACAGGGAGCTGGTAGAGATCTCAAAAGAAGTGGGCGATGAAGCCCAATGTATTTTATTGTCTGGACCAAAGGATGTAACACACCCAACCAACCACCCAAAAATGTGAGTCTGATGTTCAAGTTGATAGAAACCCCTACTAGCTATGGTCAAGCTAGAGCCCCATCTGCACTACACATTTGAAGCAGTTTCATACCACTTTAAGCAGCCATGGCTTTCCCCCAAGGAATCCTGGGAACTGTTGTTTGTTAAGGATGCTGAGAGCTGTTAGGGCACCCCTGTTCCCCTTGGAGAACTACAATTCCCAGAGTTCCCTGGAAATTGGGATTGATTGTTAAACCACTTTAGCTCTTAGCACCCTTAACAAACTGCATCTCCCAGGGTGCTCTGCAGGGAGCCATGAATGCTTAAAGTGGTACGATGCTGCTTTAAATGTATAGTGCAGATAGTGATGCAAAGGGCATGGGTCTTTGGATCCCGGCCTAAACACTGTATTCACATTTCCTGCTTCTAGTCCCCTTACTTTCTGCATTAACTTTCTATCAATGCAGTTAATGTAATAACAAAAACGACTAACAACTTGAATTGAAATTGTAAATTCCAAAATGAAGCAAACGGTGAGCTTGCCTAATACAAAAAGCTGGAAATAGATTAAACAGTTCAGGCTCATCCTCAGCACCTTGGAGCTGGAACTGTGAGTGTGTGAGCTGCGTTCTAAAGAGAGCAACCATACTGAATTTATTTATTACGCTGACCTGGTTCACATCTAATGCTCAACCAAATCACAGCTTGCCACAAATATGCAGGTTCCCACACAGTGATTTGTGGCTGCTGTGCTGCTCTCTCAGTCCTCTTGCTGTCACACTAACTAGTGCTGAACAATGGTTTGGCTTAGAGTGTGGCATTCATACCTGTAAACCAAAAACAAACCTTGGTTGCAGTTTGTGGCTATCTGGGAGAACAAACCATGGTGGCGGCATTGCCTAAACTATGACTTTTATGTCATGCCATTCAAAGACATGCAAAAGTCAGTTGCCCAGTTTGGGCATAATGCTAAACCATAGATCAGTATTACAAAAATGAGCCTTCTTTTCCTCCAGCATGGCCATGAGGATGAGTTCAGGAGCTTTTGTTTCTATTTCTCATTAACCAACTGACCATGTTGTCCAAACCCCATGTTTGGGCAGAGGAGGAATGGTGGAGACCGCCTCCCCATGACCCTTCCAGGAAGGAGGAGGAAGAAGAAGACAGTATAGATTTACAACAGTGGTTTGCAGGAAGTCACAGCTCAGAGGCAGATGAGGGGGAAAGTTGGGAAATATTGGGAGAGGAGGAGCAGGCAGAGCCGGAGCAGCAGCTGGCTGACACTTTGTCGCTAGGAAGCATTCTAGACCCTCCATCTCCCAAAACCCGGTGAGCCTTAAAAGTAGGAGAGCAAAGAGCTCAAAGACAGAGGACACTTAGCAGCACCCATAGAGAAAGTGATGGTGATGACGAATGAGGAATGGGAGAGACGGCATGGTGTAGATTCACTCAGGACAACACCATTATCCAAGAGGCTGGGTTCTATAGCCTCTCTGTGTAAAGACTGAAATCAAAAAGGGCGGTGAGAAACTTTTCCTTGTCTTTATACTTTCCTGGGCAACCAGCCAGGGGCCGCTGACAGCATCCTGACACCCCACAAACTATTGTTAATTTTACACTAAACTGTAGTTAAACTTAAATGGAAGCAGAAGCTTCTGTTCTTCTTTTGTTCACCCTGGAGAAGCAGAGGGGAGGGCAAATATACAAGCAAAAGAAGCACTCATGTCATGCTTAACAACGGTTTGGCACAAGGGGAGCCAACATGATGCCCTCCACATACTGTTGGTTGGAATACAACTCCTATCATTCCTATGTTGGCAGGGGCTGATGGGAACTGGAGTCTTCCAAAAAGCCGGAGCGCACCATGTTGACCTACCCCTGGTTTAACGTGACGTCTAAACATAGCCAAGCTATGATGATAAGGTAGGCCATTTCTTGACAAAGGTCTGTGGTTCCTCTGCTCTTTCCTGAGTCCAGTTCTGCTCTTTCCTGAGTCCATCTTTCTTTAGAATTGCTCTGCCCATAAGCAAACTGCCATCCTAGTCACAGTGTCCATGAAGTCAAAATATTAATCTGTAAGCCTTTCTCCTTCCTTCAATATGTTCTGCTTCAGGAGTAATCCAGCAAGAGACTTTTCAACCACACTGTAATTTACGAGCCAGCTGGAGCACAATACATTTTTAATAAAAAATTAGGTACAAGCAGATACAGGGGATTAATAGTTGTATTATAATTTTATAGTTTTCAATATATACCACCATAGAAAAGACAATCAAATATGGGTACCATCTCAAGGATATAAAATGGGGTATTTATTTTTAATGGAAAGAGAATCTCAGGAATTATTGAGGCATGAAGAGTTGATGAATCCAATCACCGAGCAAAATAAAGTCCAACCTAAAAGCCTGGGTAAGGCAAACAAAGGAATTGCAATTGTTTATATCTGGGATAAAGGCACCCTGAGCAGCATTATTTATCATTTCTATAACTTTTATTAGTGTACAAAGTGCTCTATGGTTCTTAGATCATGAGCAAAATGCCTGTCATTATGTTGGGAGGGGTCCGAGGCGGCATGCCTCGGAATGCCACTCACTGCGGGGCAACAGGAGAGAGCAACTGCCCTCATGCCCTGCTTTGGGGCTTCTAGGAAACAACTGATTGGTCCCTGGGGGGAACTGGGTGCTGGACATTATAGGCTTCTGTTCTGATCCATCAGGGCTCTTCTGATATACAATACTTCCATTGAGTGTGTGTGTGTGTATGTATGGAGGGAATGATCTGTGCTAGCAAAGTTCTTCTTTTAAAATGAACTAGTTCTAGTTCATCCTCCCCAAAAAGGAACCAGCTGCAATTCACTCCTTGACAAAACCCGACAAACTTCAGGCAAATAGATTAAGGGCTTCTGTGCTAGGGGCCTTTGCAGTATGAAGGTATTTTGTAAAGTGACACAGATATAACTTTTTCTTGGCAAGAATAGGTGGAATTTGCAGGCACAGTTGACCCTTCTGAAAGGACAAAGCCTGTCAAATTTCTATGGCATACAAAGAAGTATCCCTAGGTCAGCAATGGGGAACCTTGAGACTCCGGGCAAAATTTGGTAGGATAGAAGTTCCAATTTGGCTTGTGAAAGCATTTTCCCAACCCATGTCCACCTGCCACCACCTGATATCATAAGTGATACAAGGTATGGGGCAGGTAAAGAATAAGGATGAATCTACAATGAAATATTGCATACAAAAATGCATCTACTGGGGAAAGTGTGCATACAGGTGTATATTAATTCAAATAATATACAAAAATAAGGCAAGGTGGGGGGAGAAGAGATCAAGCTTAATCAGCTCACTCATTCCCAGACTTTCTACCTTTGCTTTGTGCAGGGTTTGCCCTCTCGCCCTATGCAGTATGGACTTCCACTAGTTGTGTATTTGGGATCTGACTAGGAATTTTTAGGGGCGACTCTGATTGCCTTGGACTCTCTTCCCTGCCTATGTCATACTGTTATGAGTATAGTGACAATTTTGATTGGTTTAATTGGCTTTCAGACCAACCAGGAAGGGGATTTTTTTTACATCTGGTCAGGGGATAGATATCTGTGGCATTATTGGGTTGAGGGTACTCTTTGGGTGCCCAATCGTGGATTGACTTTGGCGAGCCATGAGTGTGCCCTTTAGACTTGACACACAGATCTGGGTGAATGCCAAACCAGCAGAGCCACCACAGTTCATTTGTCAAACTCACATACCCAAGGCTTTTGTAGCAGGGAGGAAGAATCCCTTTCAATCCTTAGCTGTGGGGCCTCAGACAGAGCCTGTACACCTGCCTAGAAGAGTGGAGGATGATGATCCCACCTGCTTTAAGGAATTTTACTATATTTAGTTTCAGTTAATTTGGTTGATTTGTTTGCAGATCCACCCATTTTTTTATATTTCAATAAATACAATGGTACCTCGGGTTACATACGCTTCAGGTTACAGACTCCGCTAACCCAGAAACAGTGCTTCAGGTTAAGAACTTTGCTTCAGGTTGAGAACAGAAATCGTGCTGCGGCAGCGGGAGGCCCCATTAGCTAAAGTGGTGCTTCAGGTTAAGAACAGTTTCAGGTTAAGTACAGACCTCCAGAACGAATTAAGTACTTAACCTGAGATACTACTGTATAACTTTTCCCCACAATACTGTTGTCTTCTGAGTCTTCTTAAGGGGAGTCCTGAGACACAATTTCCTGCACTTCTCAGAGTACCAAGAAAAATCTCCTTTGCCAGTCTTAACACCTGAGAGAGTATGTTTTCAAGCATTCTGAAATGTAGCTGCTTTCTTTCTCCGTACAAGTAAACTCACAAGCACGGGACAAAGTTAAGGGATGTACTTGGCCAACCCAACGAAGCCATCCACAAAAAATCTTGCTTCTTCTTTTCTGCACCTCCCAGCCCTCATCAGCATAACTCCATCCTCGGTTCTGTTCCCTGGGTCACGCTGGAGTGTGACAAAACTTTGGTAGCTGCCTTTTATATGTATTAAGACTCCCTTAGCTTTCCGTTGTATAATGGAACATCTGTGCTACAAAAACAAAGTTCTCCTCTTGCGACATGCCGCTTGTAAGCCTTTTAAATGCATGAATTGGGGGGGGAGAGAAAGAGAGAGCAAGAGGAATGTGCCTTCGAGCTTTCCCATTCCCTAGTGACCCAGATTGCCGAAGAATTGATTGTAACGTAGCATTTAATCTCTAAAGCAACCCATTCAGACAGAAAAGCCAGTGCAGATCAAGACAGCTGCCAGTAATACCGGGATCTTCAAAAAAAAAAAAAAAATTAGTGGCATTTGAGCGCTGCTACTAATTACAGTTGAGAGAGTCTCTCAAAGAATCTGACGGTTAACGAGCTTGTATATGAAGAAAAGGGAAGCTTTCTCTCCTCCTCCAGCCAATCCTCGGAGGATTAGCCAGCCAAATAAACCCTGAACCTTCTGAAAGTGGACATGCCCCAAAAGCATTGCTTTTTCTTCCCCCCTGAAAGCAAATCTGTCAGTGACTTGGAAAGCATCAAATGAGAAACACCAACAATTAAAACCTTTGAAAAAGAAGCTTGCCAGAAGTGTAGGAAGTCTCCGCTGGGACCCTGCCTTCAACAGTCTGAAGGGTAGGGAAGGTTCTCCATCCCCAGGAATTAGCATAAAGCAATGAAAGGCTTTGAAGCAACCTTCTCCCTTCCTGGGAGACCTGAAGCCTTTGAAGTTATTAAGCATGTAGTAATCATTTTGAATAGGTAAATTTTAGAAGAGAGGTGGAATAAGTTATACCCAGGACTGTGGTATGATCCCTCAATATTTTGTCAACAAATAACGAATGCAGAAAGGAGGAGGTAGCGATGGCGGTAGTGAGGGAACAACATGGTGGAGTTTGCATATCTAACATCATCCCGGTGTCTGATTTATAGCAGAAAGTTCCTTTGATATGTATAGTTTGTGTGCGTGTGAGCCTGGGGAGTATGGAAGGAGGAAGAGGTAGGGAGGTAGCGAGCTGCAGATTGATATAAAACAAATATTTGCACAGATCTGAAGTTTGATACATTTGCCACATCCAAATTTGATGATAGGAAATGTGTTCAATATTCATTAGCGATGTCAACAAAATAAATAAATAATGCTCAGTTCAGAATGTGAATTTGTCCGTCATATAATGCTCTGCTTCATTCTGAACTGGGTGTCGCTTGTGCCTAGAATTCCTCACTATGGTTTTTCTGAGCTGGAGAGCCCTGCTTTCTGGCATCTGGGATGCTGCATCAACAGCATCTTCCAAATGTCAGGATCCCGGGAAGTGTAATGTTACCAGCGGGCTTCTGAAAATGATATATCTCAGGGCTCCTTGCAGAAGGACTTGGGTGCCTGGGGAAAATTGCATTTCCCATGGTCTCTGGGGCACTGAGGTTGTTGTTGTTGTTTAGTCGTGTCCAACTCTTTGTGACCCCATGGACCAGAGCATGCCAGGCACTCCTGTCTTCCACTGCCTCCCGCAGTTTGGTCAAACTCATGCTGGTAGCTTCGACAACACTGTCCAACCATCTCGTCCTCTGTCGTCCCCTTCTCCTTGTGCCCTCCATCTTTCCCAACACCAGGGTCTTTTCCAGGGAGTCTTCTCTTCTCATGAGGCGGCCAAAGTTTTGGAGCCTCAGCTTCACGATCTGTCCTTCCAGTGAGCACTCAGGGCTGATTTCCTTCAGAATGGAGAGGTTTGATCTTCTTGCAGTCCATGGGACTCTCAAGAGTCTCCTCCAGCACCATAATTCAAAAGCATCAATTCTTCGTCGATCAGCCTTCTTTATGGTCCAGCTCTCACTTCCATACATCACTACTGGGAAAACCATAGCTTTAACTATATGGACCTTTGTTGGCAATGTGATGTCTCTGCTTTTTTAGATGCTGTCTAAAGCAGAGATTCTGTTGGGGACATAGTGTCCACAGTGGGGACATAGGTTTCCGGGTGGGAGTTGATCACTGTGAGGCTTTGTCAAACATAGCTCAGTATTCTCTACATTGACTGGCAGCAGCTCTCCAAGATTTCCTAGCCATACATGTCAGGATTTGAACCTGGGACCTTCTGCTTGCAGGGAAGATGCCCTACCACTGAGCTACAGCCATAGGGTGGTCAACTGGCCAGAAAGGAAATATGGTATGGTTTGATTTCCATACACTGAGACACAAAAATGCAATGAGGAAGGTCATTTATTTTCTTGGGCAGGGCTTGAACACTTGGGCTGCACATTTTAGAGATGCCTCTAAAATCAATATTTTGAAACAGGTGGCAGAACCGATCTTTCCCTATATTATGGAGTTTTAGTGAGCAGTGATTGTGTTCCCCAGCAGCGGAGTAATGAAAATACTGTATCCCTGAAGTCTAGACAATTCATTTGAATATATTTCTGCTGATTCTCCCTAGTTGTTTGACTAACAACAAGATCCACTGACTTTCCAGAGACATCCTAGCCAGTGCGCTATCTAATGGAAAGCCTAGTTATATTAATGATCTCCCCAATGAATGAGAATTCTATAGAGAAGGAAAGAAGCACATATAGATATTCAGGCCATAACTACACCACAAATGGAAAATAGCATTTATTTTTATGCCAGTGATTGTGGCTGTTCATTCGGGGTGGGGGGGGGAGGAATTACCTACAATATGCTTTTGAAAGCCATCACCAAACTCCAATTCCCAGTGTCCTTTGAGGAAAGCTCCATGCTGTTGAGAGTAGAATAAAATCAATAAGCTGTCCGCACATTCTCTTTAGCAGTTCAGCCACTGAATGTGCCTTTAAAGCTATGGGATTCATTCTGGCCCAGCAGTGATTTGGTGTCGCTGCTGGAGAGTTGCTGTCTTTCCTTCTCCGCACCTGGCAGAAAGGAAACAATGTGGTTTGTTCAGGAGTGGCATCTGCCTATAATTCAATTGATGTGTGTTAATCTACAATGTGGCATCAAAAATTAGGGTTGCCATGTGTCCTCTTTTTCCAGGACACATCCTCTTTTTCAGGGGTAAAATTTCTGTCCAGGTAGATTTTTTTTAATTTGCCAAAATGTCTCTGGGTATACTTTCTGGATGAGACATAGATATAACTGGTGGTTAAAGACTTGCTTTCCTCTTCTCTTCTCCTGCCTCCCTCAGCAATATATCACAGCTTCTATACATGTAGTAAAAGGTAAAGGGACCCCTGACCGTTAGGTCCAGTCGTGACAGACTTTGGGGTTGTGCGCTCATCTTGCTCCATAGGCTGAGGGAGCCGGCATTTGTCTGCAGACAGCTTCCGGGTCATGTGGCCAGCATGACTAAGCCACTTCTGGCAAAGCCAGAGCAGCGCACAGAAATGCTGTTTACCTTCCCGCCGGAGCAGTTCCTATTTATCTACTTGCACTTTGACGTGCTTTCGAACTGCTAGGTTGGCAGGAGCCAGGACAGATGGAATCGGTCTACGTGCATCATACAGACTTGCAAATGAAGTAATCCTAGCCACGCGAACACTTCTGCTCTTTGGTTGTCAGTTTCAAAACAATTAACAAGTTACAAAATCCCTATTAAGGAGACAAATTATTCTGAGTGATCAGTGCTGGTGCGCCCCTTCATTATGCAAGCTTCTTCGGCAAACATCTTTAAATATTAACCAGATACGGGGGTTTTGCACTCAGGATGACCCAAGCCAACTTGCATGCTTGGTAATTTGTTTATCCGCGGCAACGCCGTCCTGCAAACCAGCTCTCTTGCTCTTTAGTTTAAATGAATCTGTGATGACAGCTCTCTTTCCCTTTACCTTTGTGTCATCCTCAGTCCTATTAGGCATCATCATCTGAAGAGGTTGCCTGGGTCCTGCTAAAAGACTGGCCCACACAGTGATCAGAACTAATTCCTCCACCCCCTTTGGACACTGTAATGATTCTGAATGCCATTTGTTGGAAAATGCAGGAGGGGAGAATGTTGTTGCACGCTCCCCATAGTTATCTGGCTAGCCCCTCTGAGATGAGGACGCTGGACTGGATGAGCCACTGGTCTGATCCACCAGGACTCATCTTATGCTCTTAATTAGCGGACTCTTTGGCTACAGGTCTCTAGCATTAATTAGTATAACAGCGCTTAAGGGAGGAATTCTGTCAACGAGTCGGTCTTTGCCACCGTTGGGCTCAGGGACTAATTTGTGCAAAACACTAATCTCCCGGAACGAGATGCTTTCTCGAGGCTGCAATAAGTAACAGAAAGGTAAAGGCAGAAGAGCTTTGTCAAGTCCGCAGATTTCACTCTGGGCAAACAGCTCGACTAATTCCACCCTGGTTTGCAGCGATGCCACATGAGCGCAACACTGTTAAAGTAGAAAGAAATGAATTGCCAGCCAGCAGACAATACTACTAGGCATTTGTCAAAAATGCTCTGGGTCGAACCTCACTGGTAGCATCATCTTACACGATGGATCTAGGGATAGGGGTCGCCTCTGGTTTGCATCCACCTGTTTCGGGAGACAATGGAGGAGTGTGCTTTGGGGGGTGAAGTCAAACTGCTGGAAGTCTGCTGGGGCTGTAGAGACCAATGCAGGAGAGACATGTTTTGTTGCAGCTGGGGCAGATGAAAGCACCCAGTGATGCTGCTGCAGATGCACCATGGCATTTCTTCTCTCTGCACTATGGATGTACGACCTGTCTGTCTCTGGGTACTGTGGTCATCTGCAAGGGATTCTTACATTGTCTTTAGGTTGCAAGTGTTATAATAATTTTAAGGTTTATACACACACACACACACACCACATGTCTTAAAACAGTACAGGAAAAAGTCCTGAAACCATTTTGTCTCTCCCAAATGATCTCAAATATTTCTCTGCAAGGTTGAAGGAAATGGGAAGTCTCCCCATTGTCTCTTTGCTCACAAATCCTGTCTCAAGGGCACATTTAAGATTTGAATAGGGTGAGCCTGTGACCTGGATTCAGGAATTGAGTAGTTATCATAGCAAAAGAGTGGCCAGGATGCCCAGCGTATGCAATCAGGTCACCTGGCAGATAGGATAAAACAATGCACTCAGATTTCTGTTGTAGTCCACCCCTTCTGTGATGTATGTATGATGTACTGGGGGGTGGTCTTAGGCTCCAGGGTGAGCAGTTCAAAAGTCTATATAAGGGATTGTGCGCATGGTTCGGAGTCCTCTTCCAGCCTCCTGCGTGTTGGGGAAGCACCGTGTTGCAACAGCTTTAATAAAGATCAGGCTTACTAGCTGCTTTGCTTCTCAATATTCTCTGGTTTGCCTCTGTTATTTTCTCCTACTGATAGAGAATCTAAAAAAGGACTCTCTATGGGCTCTTGGGTACCCCAAAAGGGAAAAGGAGCAGTTTTTTCTTATAACACAAGCAAGAGAAGAGTAAAGTAGCTCCCAAATGCGGCAGGCCTGGCTTACCTTGTTTTCAAATAAGCAAAGCAGGAGTTGAGACCTTTGCCAGCTTGAGGGTAACATTTCCTACTAGGCAACCTCCTCAGGGTCAGCTGACAGTGGTGCGTGGGGCCAGAAGCAAAAATGGGTGGAGCAATAGACACTCGTTTTACCTATGTCTGGACACACTCAAACACTCTCCTCTCTCTCCACCACCCACACAAACAAGCAGCACTATCAGAATTCAGTGATACATTCTGGCCGGTAAAAAGAACACACAAGGAGGATGCAAAGACGGGGCAGTGAGGGTTGTGGCTTGTAGAGAAGAGGTGTGGCTTCTGTGGGGGAGAATCCTGAAGGGCCAGACAGAGGGCCAGACGGCCCCCAACTCCAAGCTTCCGCATCCCAGAAGTAAAGCAATACACATCACAGTCTAAAATGGCCTCACCTCCCATTAAGTAGGGAGGTTATGGGCTCTCCTTCCTTGGAGGTTTTTAAGCAGAGGTTGGACAGCCATCTGTCATGTATGAATTAGATGAGATTCCTGCATTGCAGGGGTTTGGACTAGATGACCCCAGGGTCCCTTCCAACTCTAGAATTCTATGATTCTAAGTGCAGCATCTAAAACAGGAGCACAGAACTTGTGGCCCTCTGGACATTGTTGTATACTATCTTTCTCCATTGTCCCCTGAGTTTGTTTGTGTTTTCCCCTCTTCCCCCTCCTGGTACTTTTTCCTGGTTTGTTTGTTTTTTTACTGTAAAACCTCTGAGCAAGGACAGCCTTGTTTTAACATATTGTATGCAAGCTATTCTGGGAGACTTTTTGTCTGAAGAATAGGGTACAAATACATACCAACACACACACACACACAAATATACAGTGGTACCTTGGGTTAAATACGCTTCAGTTTACAGACTCCGCTAACCCAGAAATAGTGCTTCAGGTTAAGAACTTTGCTTCAGGATGAGAACAGAAATCATGCTCCGGCGGCACAGCAGCAGCAGGAGGCCCCATTAGCAAAAGTGATGCTTCAGGTTAAGAACAGTTTCAGGTTAAGAACGGACCTCCGGAACAAATTAAGTACTTAACCTGAGGTACCGCTGTATATGCACATCTCATCTGCCCCAGCCAGCATATGGCAAATGGTGAGGGATGATAAGGGTTATAGTTCAACCTCCAGCTGCAAAATCAGCACAGCTGGGAAGGGGTTTTGTGGGGCAAGAAAATGTTCTCTCTTTTCTTCCATTTCATCCGCCATAAAGACCTTGAAGCGGGGATGGGGGTGGGTGGGTGGAAATCTCATGTTTCCTCTTCTGTAATTAGTTCTCAAGTGGCGCGGGTGCTTAAGATACTCTTTTGGCAGATAGCTAATTTCGGGGAAATCACCCTGATATGAACGGTGATGGAGAGAAGCCCTCTTTGTTAATTATCTAGATGAAGGACCAGATAAACAGCAGAGTCCCGCTGACAGCCTTCTGCAGAAAAGAGGAAGGCTTTCCTGGGAATGGATGCTGCCGCTCTGTGGCGCTGATGAAGAGGCAAAGCAGGGAGCAGATGCGGTGGAGCAGATGCGTTTGGATCCCATGAAGGTGGTGACTAGGAGAAAGGAAGATACTGCTGTGAGTTGCGGGGTAAGGGTTAGCCTGGGTTAGAATCTAATGGAGGGTTCCATTGTTGAGCTGGCTGGGCAAGTTCCTTTGTGAGATAGTTGCCACCTAAGTATAGTTGTTATAACAAAGGAGGTTGCTCTGTGCCAGAGAGCAAATAGGTGGGCCTCATGCTGGCTGGTAGGGAGAAAGAGAAAAGCAAGGATTGTGTACATGAACTGGGTTAGAAGTAAGGAGAAGTCAGAGATTGAGGGCCACTCTTGATTTCAGGTTTAAAGGCTATGACTATGGAAGAAGCAAGACCTTCTGGGGTGTTAAGGTTGTGAGCCCCTCTGTCGTAAGCTCAGGTTGTAAATAGGTAGGTAAAGGTAAAGGTAAAGGTACCCCTGCCCGTACGGGCCAGTCTTGACAGACTCTGGGGTTGTGCGCCCATCTCACTTAAGAGGCCAGGGGCCAGCGCTGTCCGGAGACACTTCCGGGTCACGTGGCCAGCGTGACATCGCTGCTCTGGCCAGAGCCAGAGCCAGAGCCGCACACGGAAACGCCGTTTACCTTCCCGCTGGTAAGCGGTCCCTATTTATCTACTTGCACCCGGAGGTGCTTTCGAACTGCTAGGTTGGCAGGCGCTGGGACCGAGCAGCGGGAGCGCACCCCGCCGCAGGGATTCGAACCGCCGACCTTTCGATCGGCAAGTCCTAGGCGCTGAGGCTTTAACCCACAGCGCCACCTGCGTCCTTGTGAGATAGTTGCCACCTAAGTATAGTTGTTATAACAAAGGAGGCTGCTCTGTGCCAGAGAGCAAATAGGTGGGCCTCATGCTGGCTGTTAGGGAGAAAGACAAAAGCAAGGATTGTGTACATGAACTGGGTTAGAAGTAAGGAGAAGTCAGAGATTGAGGGCCACTCTTGATTTCTGGTTTAAAGGCTATGACTATGGAAGAAGCAAGACCTTCTGGGGTGTTAAGGTTGTGAGCCCCTCTGTCGTAAGCTCAGGTTGTAAATAGGTAAAGGGACCCCAAATGCTGGCATTGTGGTACATTGTGGTACAGATTACATTGTGGTAATCTGGTTAAGGAATATTGGCAAAAGATTATAAAGATAATTTCTGGATTATTTCAAATAAACATAGAAGTTAATAGGGATTTGTTATTTTTGGGAATACTGGGAAATAACAAAGTAAAAAGGAATAAGCAAGAGTTGTACAAGGTTATGATTCTAGCTGGTATGGCAGTTATTGCTTTGGAGTGGAAAGAAAAGGCCAAATGGAATATGGAAAAATGGAATGATTATGTTTTTGAATGCGTACAGTCAGAAATATTCGCACAGATAGTGGCAGAGGATAGATGGGAAAACAAATGCCAAAGAATCACAAATAAATGGGCATTTTACAGGAACTGGATAGAAAGAGGGGAAGTCAACCCTAACATACAAGCTCGAATGAACAGACTGTGTACACGGATAAAGATATGAAGAAGGAAGGCCTGACCGGGGGCGGGGAGGGCTGGAGTGGGGAGGGAGGGGGAAAAAAAAAAGGTAAACCGGATGGTATTTTGAATGGATTTTTTATGTAAGCCCTTTTTCAGAAACCATATATATTAATGCTATGTAGGTATGCATTGTAGTATGAATGAATTGTGTTTTGTACAAAAAAAAATTCCTTCCAGTAGCACCTTAAAGACCAACTAAGTTAGTTCTTGGTATGAGCTTTCGTGTGCATGCACACTTCTTCAGATGTGTTTTGTATTCTTTGTTTATAGAATATATATAATAACGTTATGTTACTAAGCAAATTTAATAAAACAGTTTAAAAAAAAATAGATAAAGGGACCCCTGACCATTAGGTCCAGTCGTGACCAACTCTGGGGTCTCGCTTTATTGGCCAAGGGAGTCGGCGTACAGCTTCCAGGTCATGTGGCCAGCATGACTAAGCCGCTTCTGGTGAACCAGAGCAGCGCACGGAAACACCCTTTGCCTTCCTGCCAGAGTGGTACCTATTTATCTACTTGCACTTTGATGTGCTTTCGAACTGCTAGGTTGGCAGCAGCAGGGACCGAGCAAGATGAGCATGGCAACCCTAGAGTCGGTCACGACTGGACCTAATGGTCAGGGGTCCTTTCACCTTTACTGGGATCATTGAAAATGAGAGGCGCTCCTCAGGGCTGCTGAGACTGTTTGCAGAATACAATGTGCAGTTTTCGTTCTACCTGAATTCAAATATTTCTTTCAGCAATGGCCATGTGGTGTCAATTTACAGCTTCTGCTTCTGACTTGGAAGACATGCTTTTATTTCATTTGCTTGTGGTAATGGATGTGGTTGAGTATTCTCAGCGTTCTTTATTAGAAGTAATCTTTGATTAGTTTTCTGGGTTTGCCACCTGATGCTGTGTTATATTCTGGCTTTCTATTCAAGAAAATGTGTGTGTGTGTGTGTTAAAAAAACATGGCTAAATGGACTTGCAGCACATAACACATGTAGGGATGGATTAATCTGTCAATTCCGGTTTCTCATTTTCCCAGTCTTAAGATCAGTTCTCCACATCTATGTATTAGTTTGAAATTGTCCTGAAAAATTCGCCAGCACTTTGGTGTGAATTTCTCTTAATACACACATTTTTTGCAAGCAGTTTCCTCTTATCTAAAGCATCGATGCTTGTTATTTTGACTGATATACGCATACAAAGCACACTTTGCCCTAGTGTGTGCATTATTATACCTGTTACCTGGCAGGAAAACTGCACTGCAAAATTTGGAGAAGCACAAATTTAAACGCTTGGCTTGCTTTTCAATTTGGGTCCTGTTTCAGGAATTGCTGATGAGTTTGGTCTGCCTTTAATTGCAAGCAGAATTGAATTTATCCTACCCGGGAATGATTCCCACTGAACTCAGCGGGACTTTCTGCCGAGTAGACATGCTTAGGATTGCAATGTGCTAGCATTTAAGCCCTTGACAGCCCTAGCTGGATTGCATGGCCCGAACTTTTGACTGCTATGTCTAGCAGTGACACACACAAACACACACACACACACACAGCTATTTTGTCTAACAGTTTCATGAAGCAGAAGGCTCAATGTGATGAACCAAAAATTATTATTTATGTAATTCTTACTGAATTTGATTTCCCGTCACCTATTAGTCTGACATACCTCAACTCGGGCATAAAATCCCTAAATTGCAGAGCAATCTGGGCTCTTCAACTGATCCATAAAAGCAGGCACTTAGCAAAGTCTGGAGACAGGTAGAAGTAGCCCAAAGGCCATGATGGGTTGCTCTTTCAAGATGTCCATCGAGGCATGCAGAAATCAACATACGCTGGGGGGGGGGGGGGACTGTGCTGGGTGCTATTTGTACAAAAGTAACAGCCAATGACCTGAAGCAATAAAAATATCTGCAGATTTAAACCCAGAGGACTCCCTGCTGCATATCAATAGCAATAAGAGCAGCAAAAATAGAAATGTATTATTTATAGGCCTATTCATTCATATATATATATATATATATATATATGGCTAAAATACCCTCGCTGGTAGACCTACTTCTCCGAATTGAATTGCTTTTTATTCCAGCACATTGTGCAGTTTTATGTGGCATGAGAATGCCCTGTTAAAAGGCGGGAGCTGCATTTGCAGAGAAGCAGCCCATGGACTGGATTTTTTAACCCCCCTCGCTCCATGTTGTGACAGCCTGACACCCTCCGTTTCCGTGGAATGACTTTTTTAAGCACAAGAACATAGCAGATCTATACCACGGCAATGTTAAGCACCGCAGGGTCAGACTAAGGACCCATCTAGTCCAGGGCTAGGACAGGATTATCCCATCCCATAAGAACATGAGAAGTGTTGACATGCAGAGGGGCCGGGAGGCCAGCTGGCAACCCCGGCTTGGACATCTCCTTCCATTGACCCGTGCACTGACATAAATCAGTGACCCGAACTTCAAAAGCCAGGGCACACAATTAGCAGGGTGTACTGCGCACAAGCTAGCAGTTCGAAAGCATGTCAAAGTGCAAGTAGATAAATAGGTACTGCTCTGGTGCAAAGGTAAACAGCGTTTCTGTGCACTGCTCTGGTCTGCCAGAAGTGGCTTAGTCATGCTGGCCACATGACCCAGAAAAACTGCCTGCAGACGAACATTGGCTCCCTCGGCCAATGAAGCAAGATGAGCGCTGCAACCCCAGAGTCAGTCATGACTGGACCTAATGGTCAGGGGTCCCTATACCTTTACTGCACACACAGGGACACGGGTGGTGCTGTGGGTTAAACCACAGAGCCTAGGACTTGCCGATCAGAAGGTCGGCGGTTCGAATCCCCGCGATGGGGTGAGCTCCCATTGCTCGGTCCCAGCTCCTGCCAACCTAGCAGTTCAAAAGCACATCAAAGTGCAAGTAGATAAATAGGTACCACTCCAGCGGGAAGGTAAACGGCGTTTCCATGCGCTGCTCTGGTTCACCAGAAGCGGCTTAGTCATGCTGGCCACATGACCCGGAAGCTGTACGCCGGCTCCCTCGGCCAATAAAGCAAGATGAGCGCTGTAACCCCAGAGTTGGTCACGACTGGACCTAACAGTCAGGGGTACCTTTACCTTTACTGTGCACACAGAAGTAGGCGTGAGGCATGTGAAGTCTCTCATGTTATCTCAGAGAGAACAGCTAAAAGCAAAAGCTATACACAAACGGAAGTTCCCAGCATACTGTGCTGAAGTGTAAACAGACATGTGACACACAACAACCTTATGCCTGTTCCTTAAGGTGGAATGGAAATGTCAACAAGAAGAGCCTCGTGGGATCAGGCTGATGGTTCATCTGGTCCAGCATCCTCTTCTCATCGTGGCCCACCAGATGCCTCAAAGGGAAACCTGCATGGACTTTCCCTTCCCGTGGTTTCCAGCAACCGGTATTCAGAAGCATTCCTGCCCCCACTTGTGGGGGCAGAGCACAGCCATCATGGCATCATTGACAGCCTTTCCCTCCATCCATTTATCTAATTTTCTTTGAAAGCCATCTAGGCTAGTGGCCATCAGTGCCGCCTATGAAAGCAAGTTCCATAGTTTGACTGTGCCCTTCAGGTAGAAGGACTTTCTTTTATCTCTTTAGAATCTTTCAACACACTGCATACCTCAGTTGGTTAGAGTGTAGTGCTGATCATGCCAAGGTTGCAAAAGGTAAAGCGTGGTACTGTGGTCTAAACCATTGAGCCTCTTGGGCCTGCCGATCGGAAGGTCGGCGGTTCAAATCCCTGCGATGGAGTGATCTCCCTTTGCTCTGTTCCAGCTTCTGCCAACCTAGCAGTTCAAAAGCACACCAGTGCAAGTAGATAAATAGATACCGCTGTGGTGGGAAGGTGAATGGCATTTCCGTGCGCTCTGGCTTCCATCACAGTGTCCCATTGTGCTAGAAGCGGTTTAGTCATGCTGGCCACATGACCCGGAAAGCAGTCTGTGGACAAACTTCGGCTTCCTTGGTCTGAAAGCAAGATGAGCGCCGGAACCCCATAGTCACCATTGACTGGACTTAACCGTCAGGGGTCCTTTACCTTTTTATTTTTATCTTTATGCCAAGGTTGCAGGTTCAATCCCTGTTTGGGACAGCTGCATTGCAGGGGGTTGGACGAGATGATCCTCAAGGTCTTTTCCAACCCAACAAATTCCATGATTCATTCCTATAGTCATTCTCATTGGATCTCCATGATTACGAGAGAGGGAAGAAAACTTTTCTCAGTCCACTTCCTCCATGCCATGAACAATTTTATAAACTTCTATCATATCACCTCTTCCTCACCTTTTCTCTAAACTGCGGCAAACCTTCCTCACCAGGGGAATTAAGTCTCCAAAAGTTGCTCCCCTAGCGTTCTCTTCATCCCTGGCCATTGGTCCTGCTGGCTGGGGCTGATGGAATTTGGAGTCCAACAACATCTCTAAAATGCTTTATCAGATCCATCTCTGCCTTATCAGATCCATCTCTGCCTTATCAAATCCTTTAAATTTATCTCCCTAAACTGTTGTTGTCTGTCTGTCCCAAGAGACAATGGAGTGGACCACCGGGGAGTGAAGTCAAACTGCTGGAGAATCACAGCGCCTGCTGTGGCTGCAGAGACCGGTAACTCGTAATTGCTTCCTCCCAAGTTGTTTTTGCTGTGTTAGCAGCACCAAGGTGACTTCTCTGGGGAACAAGCCTGGGCTGCTGAGCTGCCTGGATGACAAGACCCCACTTTTGGCCTAGCTGATGTGGTTCAAAGGAAAGCAGATCAATACATCTGGCACCAGCTTGGCTGCAGGAGTTGCCGGAAGGAGGCATACAAGGCACCATCCAACCATCTTAGGAACTTCACTCTGGATTCATGTAGGGTTTACTTCTGAGCCTGTTCTTCTCCCAAATATGTTCTACAAGCAGTGGTACAGGCTTTATTTTCAGGGTTTACGTCTGAAGCCTTTCTCGTGAATTAATATGGCCACAAGGCAGCAAAGGTTCAGTTTTCCTGATGGGCTACCTTCCCAGCTTGATGAGCCCCATCTGCCTCTCACTTTCCTCCACAGCACATGCAGAAACCTCCTTTTTGTACCCACTATTGGTCTCACCCACCCAATCTGCCAGAACCTGTCTTTGTATGCAAGGGAAGAATCTAACTCACTGAGGGTTTGAGACCCATCAGTTGCCCTCACCTGGTTTAGCCAGCCAATTGAAACCATTTCTGGGGTGTGGCTGCTGTCACATGCTGACAGCTTCTAGGAGCCATAGGTGAGAGCTGAGTGCAGGGCAGGGAGCAAGGGCGGACAAGCACAGTAATAAGAATAAGAATAAGAATAAGAATAAGAATAAGAATAAGAATAAGAATAAGAATAAGAATACCTTTATTGGCAATGTACAACCTGTGTACAATGTGTACAAAGGTACAAACTACCCCAAAGCAACAACAAACAAATCCCAGTGTTTCAGGGACGGGGAACCTGTGTCCCTGTAGGTATTTTCATACTCCCATCAGCCCTAGCCAGCATGTAGAATGCAGACTGAATCAAATTTCTCCCCCATTTCTAATCACAACTCATGTGTGAGAGAGAGGGAGAGGGAGAGGGAGATGGAGATGGAGAGGGAGGGAGGGAGGGAGGGAGGGAGGGAGGAAGGAAGGAAGGAAGGAAGGAAGGAAGGAAGGAAGGAAGGAAGGAAGGAAGGAAGGAAGGAAGGAAGGAAGGTTAGGGGCTGTAGCACAAGGGGAAGTGGGGCAGTTATGGGAAAAAATCTGTGCACCCCAAAGATGCTATTATCCACCCCAGGAGAGAAATAGCAAGCACCAAGCAGTCATTCATGTTCATCAAAGATCAAGAGCTCCTGATTAGTTACTTGATTTGTAAGAAAGACCAACTTTAATTATTGTAAGTACCCCTGCTCTTGCAATGTGCTATTTCTCTAGCGCCTCAAGAAGAAGAAGAAGAAACTCATGCATTGGTTATAATTATATATTATTGGTTATAATTATATAGCTAGGCTGAGAGGCTCTTTCCACTTTGACACTGTAGCTCAGGGCTAGAGCACATGCTTTGATTGTAGAAGATTGAATCCTTCAAGTAGGTCCCTGCCTGAAACCCTGGAAAGCTGTTGCCAGTCAGTGTATACAATACAAACAGAGATGGACCAGTGGTCTGATTCGGTGTAAGGTTGCTTCTGATATTGCTGTGGAATCCCCAGAAGTCTAAGAGCAGAGATGTCCACCTGGGATATTCCATAGGTCCATATGTCAGTGGGAGAGCATCTACTTTGCACAGCATCTCCAGGTAGGGTTAGGAGAATCGCCTTCCTGACGATTCCAGTCAATGTAGGGCAGACCCACACCATACATTTAAGGAACATTCAAAGCACATGATTCCCCCCCCCAAGAATCATGGGAACTGTAGTTGCCTCCTTGCAGAGCTCCAATTCCCAGCACCCTTAACAAACTACAGTTCCCAGAATTCATTGGGGAGAGTTGTTCACTTTAAATGTGCATTGGATTGGCCCTGTATACCTGAAGGAGCGTCTCCACCCCCATCGTCCAGCCCAGACACTGAAGTCCAGCTCTGAGGGCCTTCTGGTGGTTCCCTCACTGCAAAAAGTGAAATTACCAGGAACCAGGCAGAGGGCTTTCTCAGTAGTGGCACCCGCCCTGTGGAATGCCCTCCCGACAGATGTCAAGGAAATACACAACTATATAACCTTTAGAAGCCATCTGAAGACAGCCCTGTTTCAGGAAGTTTTTAATGTCTAATGTTTTATTATGCTTTTTATATTTGTTGGAAGCTGCCCAGAGTGGCTGGGGCAACACAGTTAGATGGGTGGCATTTACATAATAACATTATTATTATTATTATTATTATTATTATTATTATTGATGTGCTTTAAATTTATGGTGTGGATCTGCCTGTAGAAAAAACAAACCTAAATGGACAAATGTTCTGACTTGGTATATGGCAGCGTCCTAGCTGTTTCTGATTCCCAGGTACCTCTGGAAGGCAGATCCCAATTCATCATTAACCCACAAATCCCCAGGTAATTTCACATCCACTTTTCCTACCCTTAAAAAGGTGCTCTCCAGCTGGACTGAAATCGAGGACATTCTTAGTAACAGCCCAACTAGCTGACAACAGTGCCATCTTGTGTTCCGCTTTGCCAGCCAGCAAGACGCACATCCCCTCACACACTTATCACAACGGCATATGAAAGAAAGAAATCGGCCGTGCGCCAGAGCTGCAGAACATCTCTCTTTCATATCCATCACACTCCTTAATGAGCTTTTTCCCCCACACTGCTTCAGATATTCTCTTGCTCTCATTGGATTTACAGGTGCTCTCCAGACTGCAGACATCTGTACAACCCAATGGTAATAAGAGGGAAGTTCTCAGAAGGCTCCGTTTAGGTGGAAAAGCTTTGATGGAGCACTGCAAATCAATATTACTTTGTAAATTTTTAATGTTTGCTCAGTGCAAAATGCTGTAAATAAAATAAGCAAACCATGAATGACTATTCTTTGTAGCTGGGTCTTTAAAGGGGAAAAGTGTCAGTTCAGCATTATGGCTAACTACCAGCTATAGATATGGCCTTAAAAATGTCTAGACTAATAAATCAAGAGCAGAATTTGAATAACCTCCAGTGGCAGGTAATTTCTCAGAACTCCCAAACTTTTACTGCAGACCTAGCAGTGATTATAAAGGCATAGGTGGTGCCTGTTTGTGTATGTGTGTTAGGGGAAGCGGGGAGGGGGGAGAGATTTGGAACTATGAATACCAAATCCAGAAATAAAATACAGACTTCATCATGTTGTCACTATGTTTAATGAGCTAAAATGCTAAGCAGTTGTGTTTACAGAGGATGATTGCAGCACGGAGAGCCGAGCCCTGGATTTTAAACCACTGTGAAATGCTTAAAGTGCAATGGTATCAATGCAGAAATAAATCCCATTGAGCTGAATGGGGCTTATTCCCAAGTTAGGTGGGCACAGAACTGCAGCTTCACTTTCTCTCCAGTACTAGCTCATTAGAAGAAGAAAAATGAGCAAAGCACACACACTGCCAGCCTGGAGTATAATATCTTTTACATGTTTTGGCTAGGGAGCTCGAGGTTTCATGGGCCCTGCAAAAGTGCCCTCCATGAGCTTCTTCATACATCGGTGTGGCCCCCTGACCATGTTTTCAAGCTGGCAGCAACGGGTCAATATAAGCTGCCCATTTAAATCCCCCCAAATTCACAAGAGTGTCCCTCTGGGGCATTATGGGAAATAGCTGCTAACCCTCTCCAGCAGGGAGCCAGCTGCCGCCGCACTGCCAGAGCATGATTTCTGTTCTTATCCTGAAGCAAAGTTCTTAACCCAAGGTAATATTTCTGGGTTAGCGGAGTCTGTAACCTGAAGCGTATGTAACCTGAAGCGTATGTAACCCGAGGTACCACTGTACTCGTGTACCAGCCAAGATGGACACAGGTGGCACTGTGGTCTAAACCACTGAACCTCTTGGGCTTGCCGATTGGAAGGTCGGCAGTTCACTCCAAGGTGGAGTGAGCTCCCAATGCCCTGTCCCAGCTCCTGCCAACCTAGCAGTTGGAAAGCACGCCAGTGCAAGTAGATAAATAGGTACTGCTGTGGCAGGAAGGTAAATAGAGTTTCCATGTGCTCTGGTTTCCATCACGATGTCCCGTTGCACCAGAAGCGGTTTAGTCATGCTGGCCACATGACCCGAAAAGCTGTCTGTGGACAAATGCCAGTTCCCTCGGCCTGAAAGCAAGATGACCACCGCAACCCTATAGTTGCCTTTGACAGGACTAAACTGTCCTTTACTTTACTTTTACTTTTTACCAGTCAAGGTCCTGACACGATTGTTCTAGATGCTGATTCTGGGCTTGAAATGCCCTCTTCTCATAAGAACCTATGGAGAACCCTGATGGATCAGGTCAAAGGTTCATCTCGTCCAGTGTCCTGTTCTCACAATGGCCAAACAGAGGCTGAGAACTGAACTTAGGAAAAATGAGAAACCAAAAGAAACTGAAATTGACAGATCCATCCATCTTTACTTGGGGTGCAGGGGGAGTCTTCCTGGAGATCTAATGTGTGGTGGTGGATCTCCTGACATATTAGTATGTCTGTATTGCTTGACTTCACCTCTGTTCCTGTCTGCACATTTGTAAGCACCTGAATATTGCAAAAACATTGAGAGTCTCCAGTGTTCTTTTCTCCAAAGCAGTGATGGCCAAACATAGCCCTCCAGCTGTTTTGGGACTACAACTCCCATCATCCCTAGCTAACAGGACCAGTGGTCAGGGATGATGGGAACTGTAGTCCCAAAACAGCTGGAGAGTCAAGTTTGGCCACCACTACTCCAAAGGATGTGAAGCTCAGGAATGCTACCCCTAGAGGTTTTCATTCCCTGGTGAAGGGAGAGCACATTCCATATGTTCTCAGGATAACCCACATGCTGCCAACCATGTGTTGTTCAACTACAGCTCCCCTTTCCCCTAGCCATTGGCCATGCTGGTGGGGGCTGATGGGAGTTAGAGTCCAACAAAATCTTGAGGCACCACTTGGCTACCTCTGTACTCCTAAGCTTGCATACTAGCAAAAGTATTACTAATTCATTTATTAATTACTAATGCTAATAAGGGTATTGTAAATTGTTCACAAATGACCTAGAGTCTTAATGGTTTTGATATGTATTGTCACCATGAAGAGGGGTGATTTAGGTTTAGGTTTTTGACCATGCAACCTGGGGAAAAAATTAATTTTGCAAAATCCCTAGTGTTAGGGATGAGTAGTGAGGTAGCCCAGTTTGCTGATGATACTGAGTTGTTCAGGATGTTTAAAACCAAAAGGAATAGCAAGGAGGGTCTCTTCAAACTGGGTGAACGGACAGTAAAATGTGATTCAAGGTAAGGAAGCATAAAGTGCTGCACAGTGGGACAAAAGCAAACTAACCCTAATTTCACATAAATGCTAATGGGGTCTGAAGTAGCAGTGACTGGAACTGGTTTTAGACCTTGAAGTCATAGTGGATAGCTTGATGAAGATAGGAGTGTAAGAAAGTGCCTTGGAACAAAGTCAGTGTGGGAGGGTATTATTATTAGTATTAATTTATTTTTAATTAATTAATTAATTTCATCAGAGAAATGTTGAAGGGTATGGTGCCCTTGTACAAAAATTCACTCCCTGCTACTGCAAGCTTTCATTTCAACAGTATAATTTGGGGGTGGAAAAGTGATTCAGTTTTAACCATTGCTGGGCATCAGAAATCTGATCTGATCTACTGCAAATTACCAAGGGGTCTGTAGTAGATCCCAAAATGCCTTCTGTCCACCACTGGGGTAGGCATTGGATGAGACAGGTCAATGTCCTTACTCAGTATACGGCAGGTTATTGTATGCACACTTCATCTTTAGCATGAGGATTTAGCAACATGAGTTTGTTGATGTTGATGTGAAGCACTTAGGAAATGAATCATATTGATCATAACATACCGACAGAGGCACTTTTTGTGATGTGCCATTTTCCCCCTCATTTCTTGAGTCCACTTGTTTAATTCATGAAAATGGCGTGATGTGTATATTTCTGTTGACTATTTTAATCACACCACTGGGACAGCAAGATGTAAATCTACTTAACTGAATTAGGTTGTCCACAATTTCTCAGGCAGCTTTGGGTGACACTTATGACAAATGCGCGAGCATCCATTTTTGGCGTACATATTGACACTGCCAGGAGTTGCTGCCACCACTTGTGGTTTCTCACTCTGTGTTTCCTTTGGCAAAATGTGTTGTTGTTGTTGTTTTGAGTGAATGGCTAATAAACCACAATTTTCATGCAGGAACAGGATGTTGAGCTACATCTGATGCAGTAGGGCTCTTATTAAATTCTTACAAATTATCAGGGAGTAGACCTGGCCAGTAGTGATGTATGGAAGTGAGAGCTGGACCATAGAGAAGGCTGGATCACCAAAGAATTGATGCTTTTGAATTATGGTGCTGGAGGAGACTCTTGAGAGTCCCATGGACTGCAAGAAGATCAAACGCATCCATTCTTAAGGAAATCAGCCCTGAGTGCTCACTGGAAGGACAGATCATGAAGCTGAGGCTCCAATACTTTGGCCACCTCATGAGAAGAGAAGACTCCCTGGAAAAGACCCTGATGTTGGGAAAGATTGAGGGCACAAGGAGAAGGGGATGGCAGACGAAGAGATGGTTGGACAGTGTTCTCAAAGCTACGAACATGAGTTTGACCAAGCTGCAGGAGGTAGTGGAAGACAGGAGTGCCTGGCATGCTCTGGTCCATGAGGTCACAAAGAGTTGGACACGACTAAACAACTGAACAACAACAGACCTGGCTGAAGCTCAGATTCCAAATGAAATCAGGCAAATCTGGGCTTTATTGGGATCAAATTAAGACTACCCTGGATCACTTTGCTTTGGGTCAGCTGACTGGGAACAATCTGGGGATCTCAAAAGTCAGCATGGTTAGGAGGTTGAGGGAAGGAGGGGCAGGCACCCTCTGCACGGTTAAAAGAGCAGTGCAGGGCTGTTTGCAAAAGGGGTTTCAAACTGTCCCACACTGCACTTTCACTGCATACACCTCTTCCCAGCAGGGGAACACATGCATGCTGCCAAATTGAGCAGGATTGAACCCTCCACTTCTCAGAACCCTGATTAAACATGTGTTTGGGTGCAGGAAAACATAGACACAGCATCTTCTTCTTCCCTGCCACCCTTGTGACCATGTGCATTACGCTCCAAACCCACAATTCAACATTAGAGCTGGCCAGAATTCATCCAGAAGCATTACTGCCTCCAGTGATGGAGGCAGAGTATAGTCATTGTGACTAGTAAAAAGGTAAAAGGTAAAGGACCCCTGGATCATAGAATAGAATCATAGAATCATAGAGTTGGAAGAGACCACAAGGGCCATCGAGTCCAACCCCCTGCCAACTGGACACAGTACTCCAGGTGAGGTCTGACCAGAGCAGAATACAGTGGCACTATTACTTCCCTTGATCTAGATGCTATACTCCTATTGATGCAGCCCAGAATTGCATTGGCTTTTTTAGCTGCCGCATCACACTGTTGGCTCATGTCAAGTTTGTGGTCAACCAAGACTCCTAGATCCTTTTCACATGTACTGCTCTCAAGCCAGGTGTCACCCATCTTGTATTTGTGCCTCTCATTTTTTTTGCCCAAGTGCAATACTTTACATTTCTCCCTGTTAAAATTCATCTTGTTTGTTTTGGCCCAGTTCTCTAATCTGTCAAGGTCATTTTGAAGTGTGATCCTGTCCTCTGGGGTGTTAGCCACCCCTCCCAGTTTGGTGTCATCTGCAAATTTGATCAGGATGCCCTTGAGTTCGTCATCCAAGTCGCTGATAAAGATGTTGAATAAGACCGGGCCCAAGACAGAACCCTGTGGCACCCCACTAGTCACTCTTCTCCAGGATGAAGAGGAACCACTGATGAGCACCCTTTGGGTTCGGTCAGTCAGCCAGTTACTAATCCACTGAGTGGTAGCATAGTCAAGACCGCATTTTACCAGCTTCTTTACAAGAATATCATGGGGCACCTTGTCAAATGCCTTGCTGAAATCAAGGTAGGCTACATCCACTGCGTTCCCTTCATCTACCAGGCTTGTAATTCTGTCAAAAAACAAGATCAGGTTAGTCTGACATGACTTATTTTTCAGAAATCCATGCTGACTATTGGTGATCACAGTATTCCTTTCTAGGTGCTCAAAGACTGTTTGCTTAATGATCTGCTCCAGAATCTTCCCTGGTATTGATGTCAGACTGACTGGGCGGTAATTATTTGGGTCCTCTCTTTTCCCCTTTTTGAAAATAGGGACAACATTTGCCCTCCTCCAGTCTGCCGGGACTTCGCCTGTTCTCCAGGAATTCTCAAAGATGACTGCCAGTGGTTCTGAGATCACATCTGCCAGTTCTTTTAATACTCTTGGATGCAGTTCATCTGGCCCTGGAGACTTGAATACATCTAAACTAGCCAAGTATTCTTGTACTATCTCCTTAGTTATTCTGGGCTGTGTTTCCTCTGCTGAATCATTTGCTCCAAACTCTTCAGGTCGAGCATTGTTTTCTTTATCGGAGAAGACTGAGGCAAAGAAGGCATTGAGGAGTTCAGCCCTTTTTGTGCCCCCTGTTTGCATTTCACCATCTTCTCCTCTGAGTGACCCCACTGTTTCTTTGTTCTTCCTTTTGCTACAATGGTTAAGTCCAGTCAAAGGCAACTAGGGGGTTTTGGCGCTCATCTCGCTTTCATTTTTTTTTTTTAAATAAAATTTTTATTAATTTCCAAATTTTTTAACATAAACAAAAACAACATCAAAACAAACACAAAAACCCATATTTTCTTAACCTTATTTTCATAACCCTCTTTTCCCGGACTTCCTCGTACCTTTCCCTTTTTGCATCCTTAATTTTAAACCATTATTCAGCAACCCTTCTTAACCAACTAAATGTAAATTCAATCTCTTTTTCAATTCCACCCTAAAATTAAACACAATTTTCCGCTGCAATTCTACGTCTTCCTTTCCCTCTGCATTTTAGCACTCCTCAATTTTATAATAGTTCTTAAGATACATCTTAAATTTCTTCCAATCTTCTTCCACAGTCTCTTTCTCTTGGTCGCGGATTCTGCCGGTCATTTCTGCCAATCCCATAAAGTCAATCACTTTCGCCTGCCATTCCTCCAGCGTGGGTAGCTCTTGTGTCTTCCAATACTTTGCTAGAAGAATCCTTGCTGCCGTAGTAGCGTACAAAAAGAAATTCTTATCCTTCTTCGGCACCAACTGGCCGACCATACCCAAGAGAAATGCCTCTGGTTTCTTGTTAAAGGTGCACTTAAGCACTCAAAAGTCTATATAAGGGATTGTGTGCATGGTTCGGAGTCCTCTTCCAGCCTCCTGCGTGTTGGGGAAGCACCGTGTTGCAACAGCTTTAATAAAGATCAGGCTTACTAGCTGCTTTGCTTCTCAATATTCTCTGGTTTGCCTCTGTTATTTTCTCCTACTGATAGAGAATCTAAAAAAGGACTCTCTATGGGCTCTTGGGTACCCCAAAAGGGAAAAGGAGCAGTTTTTTCTTATAACACAAGCAAGAGAAGAGTAAAGTAGCTCATCTCGCTTTCAGGCCAAGGGAGCCGGCGTTTGTCCACAGACAGCTTTCCAGGTCATGTGGCCAGCAATGACTAAACCGCTTCTAGCACAACGGGATACCGTGATGGAAACTAGAGCGCACAGAAACACCGTTTACCTTCCCACCACAGCGGTACCTATTTATCTACTTGCACTGGTATGCTTTCGAACTGCTAGGTTGGCAGGAGCTGGGACAGAGCAATGGGAGCTCACCCCATCGCGGGGATTCGAATCGCCGATCAGCAAGTCCAAGAGGCTCAGTGGTTTAGACCACAGCGCCACTTGCGTCTTTTGTGACTAGTAGCTATTGATAGCCTTTTTGATGGATTTGTCCAATCTCTTTTAAAACCATCTAAGTTGGTGGCCATCCCTGCCTCTTCTGGGAGCGAGTTCCCTAGTTTGACTATGCACTGCATGAAGAAGTTCTTTCTTTTATCTGACCTGAGTCTTCCAGCATTCAGCTTCCTTGGCTGTCCACAAGTTGTAGGCTTATGAGAAAGGGAGGTAAACTTTTCTCTGTACTCTTTCCCCTTGCCCTGCATGGTTTTACAAATTTATATCAAGTCACCTCTGTTATGGAAATTATGGGGGGGGGGCACATCTTTAAAGTTGTTAAATGTTACAAATTTTATGCATAAATGTATCCTTTCGACCTGACAGCTCAGGGAAGTTACCTAGAAATCATATAAAATCAACTCCTTTGCTAGTTTCCTTCATTCCACCGCCAATTTGCTTCATTGGCCAAGGCCCTGGAAACCACTCAGTCCCTGCCATAGTCCCTCAAGCGGGAGGTCACACACTCACAGGAAGGTACTCATAGGTGTCAATTACTGGGCAAAGGCACTCCTCCGGACTTGCCCAGGTGGCAGACTATGCAAACCAAAGTTCTATTGTCCCTTTGTAGTAGGTGCTTAGAATGTACTTCCCAATACATATCCTGTATCCGCCTGTTGCCCCAACACATTCCTCCTATGTTAATCATGTATAACCCTCCCCTTTTCTGATGTAGCAATGATACTTAATGAACTGTATGCTGGGATAAGATAGAAACTTTTAAAAGTCCTTGTCACCCCATCCTCAGGGTTCAAAATTCCTCTTTGAACCTGTTGCGCATTAAACTTTGGTCTACAGCTATTTGCTCTGGTTGGTGGCTGAACTCCTTCCTTTATTCCACAGGGACCCATGGGCTCTGCCCAATGAGCTGGGTGACTGAGAAGCCTCACACCTAGATTTTTCCGTAACACCTCATAGTCACCTTTTCCCTAAGCTAAAAAGTCCCAAACGCTGCAGTCTTTCCTCATGGGAGAGTCATTCCATCTCCTTCATCATTTTGGCTGCCCTTTTCTGAACTTTGCCCAACTCTACAATATCCTTTTTGAGCTGAGTTGACCAGGACTGCGCACAGCATTCAACTAACGTATCCTTTAAGTGCAAAGATTTCTGCTTGTGCAATGGAACTTTCCTTTCCCCACTCCACCTCTCTCCTCCCCTGTGTGCTGCACCCTCCCCAAATCTGCCCCACAGACATGGTGGATACCCTAGAACAGAATTAGGGGGTGCTGGTTAGAAGAGAGGGAGACAATGTTCCTCTGCAATAGCAGAAATTATTGCGCAGACATAACGAGAGACTTATTGCTACTTTGGATACAACCCAACAGTTTTTATTTCAGTGCTTATAAAGAAAAAAATGCCAAGTGAGTTTAAATCTAGGTGAACCAAAGGGAGTCCCACTCATTTTTAAAACAAAACAAAACCTTATAACAGGAATTCAGGCACAAGAATAAATAAAAAAAACCTCCTAATACTATACAACATCAATAGCATATGTGCCAAATGAATTCCCTAATAAAACAGATGTGGCAAATTACATTTAATAATGTTTGACAATTCCCCACGCAGCTAATGGTTTGCTAGAAATTAGTCCCTAATGTTTTAGGGACTGCTGGCTCTTGCAGTCATTTGCCTGGTCTTCATTTACATGTTTCGTTTGCAGCATGTCAAATCTCCCACCATCTCCCTCCAATGGTTTATGGCACCTTCCTTTCCCCACTGAGAGATTATTTCAAAGGTCAGCCTGTTTGTACACTGAGAGCTTACCCGATGCAGGAAGAAGGTGGTCATGGAATCCAAGTATGTTTTCACTCACTCCAAAAGATAGGGCCCTCGAGATCATCGGTTTCAGCGTGCCTTTCCTAGAGTAGGCGGCAAATCGGGATTAATGATACAGCTTCTTTTCCTAGTAGAGAAGCCATAGAATTAATGTTGCAAGTTGCATATCGAAATGATTCTCAGCGGTTTCCAACATGTCGCAGTGCATGCAGCAGACAGCTGTACATCACCTCTGAATCTAAGAAAAGGATGAAGGAAGAAAAGGATCCAGAATGCAGCAGCTAGACTGGTGACTGGGGGCGGCCGCCAAGACCACATACAACTGGTCTTGAAAGACCTACATTGGCTCCCAGTATGTTTCCGAGCACAATTCAAAATAATAATAATAATAATAATTTATTATTTATACCCCGCCCATCTGGCTGGGCCTCCCCAGCCACTCTGGGCGGCTTACATAAAAACCAAAAATACAGTAAAATATCACACGTTAAAAACTTCCCTGAACAGGGCTGCCTTGAGATGTCTTCTGAATGTCAGGTAGTTATTTATCACTTTGACATCTGATGGGTTCCACAGGGCAGGCGCCACTACCGAGAAGGCCCTCTGCCTGGTTCCCTGTAGCTTTACTTCTCGCAATGAGGGAACTGCCAGAAGGCCCTCGGCACTGGACCTCAGCGTCCGGGCAGAATGATGGGGGTGGAGATGCTCCTTCAGGTATACTGGACCGAGGCCGTTTAAAGGTCAGCACCAACACTTTGAATTGTGCTCGGAAACATACTGGGAGCCAATGTAGGTCTTTCAAGACCGGTGTTATATGGTCTCGGCGGCCGCTCCCAGTCACCAGTCTAGCTGCCGCATTCTGGATTAGTTGTAGTTTCCGAGTCACCTTCAAAGGTAGCCCCACGTAGAGTGCATTGCAGTAGTCCAAGCGGGAGATAACCAGAGCATGCACCACTCTGGCGAGACAGTCCGCAGGCAGATAGGGTCTCAGCCTACGTACCAGATGGAGCTGGTAAACAGCTGCCCTGGACACAGATTTGACCTGTGCTTCCATGGACAGCTGTGAGTCCAAAATGACTCCCAGGCTGCGCACCTGGTCCTTCAGGGGCACAGTTACCCCATTCAGGACCAGGGAATCCTCCACACCTGCCCGCCTCCTGTCCCCCAAAACAGTACTTCTGTCTTGTCAGGATTCAACCTCAATCTGTTAGCCGCCATCCATCCTCCAACCGCCTCCAGACACTCACACAGGACCTTCACCGCCTTCACTGGTTCTGATTTAAAAGAGAGGTAGAGCTGGGTATCATCCGCATACTGATGAACACCCAGCCCAAACCTCCTGATGATCTCTCCCAACGGCTGCATGTAGATGTTGAAAAGCATGGGGGAGAGGACAGAACCCTGAGGCACCCCACAAGTGAGAGCCCAGGGGTCTGAACACTCATCCCCCACCACCACTTTCTGAACACGGCCCAGGAGGAAGGAGCGGAACCACTGTATGACAGTGCCCCCAGCTCCCAGCCCCTCAAGACGGTCCAGAAGGATGTTATGGTCGATGGTATCAAACGCCGCTGAGAGATCCAGCAGAACTAGGAAACAGCTCTCACCTTTGTCCCTAGCCCGCCAGAGATCATCAACCAGTGCGACCAAGGCAGTTTCAGTCCCATGAGGAGGCCTGAATCCTGACTGGAAGGGATCCAAATGGTCCGCTTCTTCCAGGCGTGCCTGGAGTTGTTCGGCAACCGCTCGCTCAATCACCTTGCCCAAGAATGGAAGATTTGAGACTGGGCGATAATTGGCCATCGTGGCCACATCTAAAGATGGTTTTTTAAGAAGCGGTTTAATAACCGCCTCTTTCAGCGGGTCTGGGAAGGCTCCCTCACGGAGGGAAGCATTCACCACCCCACGAAGCCCATCGCCCAGTCCTTCCCGGCTAGCTTTTATAAGCCAGGATGGGCAAGGATCCAGGAGACAGGTGGTTGGTTTCACTCGTCCAAGCAGCCTGTCCACATCCTCGGAGGTAACAGATTGGAATTGATCCCACTCAACTTGACTAGACAGAACTCTAGCACTCTCCCGCCCCGGCCCTGCTCCCACGGTGGAGTCTACTTCTTCCCGAATCTGAGCGATTTTATCTGCAAAAAACTTTGCAAAATCATTGCAGGAGAACATGTGGCCCGTACTGGGCCCCGATGTTGCAGGTGGTTCCGCTAAATTGTGAACCACCTGAAAAAGTCTCCTGCTGCTGTTTTCTGCAGATGCAATAGAGGCGGTGAAGAAATTCTTCTTCGCTGTCGCTATCGCCACTTGGTAGGCTCGACGTTGAGCTCTAACCTGTGTCCGGTCAGATTTGGAATGAGTTATCCGCCACCGGCGCTCTAGCCGTCTCAACGATTGTTTTATTGCCCTCAGATCCGTGGAAAACCACGGGGCTGTCCGGGCTCCATGCAATCGGAGAGGGCGCTTTGGAGCCAAACAGTCAATAGCCCTGGTTAACTCCACATTCCAGCGGGCCACCAGGGAATCGGCTGAAAGGCCATCAACATGGGATAAAGCATCCCCTACCACTCTCTTGAAACCATTTGGATCCATTAAGTGGCGGGGGCGGACCATCCGAATCGGTCCCACCTCGCTGCAGAGGGGATGGGTCGCAGAGAAGTCCAGTTGCACCAGGAAGTGATCTGACCATGGCACTTCTTTCGTTTCGCTTTTAGTTAGTGTCAGATCACCAACATCCATAGAGGTAAACACCAGGTCCAAGGCATGTCCGCGGCTATGGGTTGGGCCAGACTTATTCAGGGACAGCCCCATGGAGGCCATGCTTTCCACGAAGTCCCGAGCCGCCCCTTGTAAGGTCGTGTCGGCATGGATGTTAAAATCCCCTAGGACAACCAAGCTGGGTGTCTCCAGGAGAACATCCGCCACGACCTGAAGAAGCTCGGGCAGGGAATCCTTGGTGCAGCGGGGAGGTCGGTACACCAAAAGGAATCCTGTACTGCCCCAGAACATGCACTCGGAAAACTGGGTCTTCCCAATAGGACGCCTGGTGCAAACTAATGACTTTCTAAAAATCACTGCAACCCCCCCTCCCCGCCCACATGACCTGGGTTGCTGTGCGTAAGAGAAACCTGGTGGACAAGCAGCGGCAAGGACAGGCCCATCTGCTTCATCCAACCAAGTCTCTGTTACACATGCCAGGTCAAGTCCTCCATCCATGATCAAGTCATGGATGGCAGTGGTCTTATGAATCATTGACCTGGCATTGCACAGCAGCACCTTCAGGTCATGTGGTATCCATCCGGTCAGGACCAGACCCGGAGGCAGGAATAGTCCCCAGATAACGACTAAACCTGCCCCCTCTGTAATGACATGGTCTAGTCTTAGCGTAACTCCTCCTCCTACCCGTGATCACTGAGATCAGTTGTCCCAGTGCATCTCCCCCTGTGGAACATGCCCCAGCCATTTTGTGGGCTGGGGCCCACTCCCCGGCAGCCTTGAACCCTCCCCCTAAGAACAAAATAACACCGTAAACAAACAAAACCAATAAAACAATACAACAAAAAATGTAAAAATTACAAAAACATCAAAATAAAAAAATAATTCCCCAAGCCCAACCAAACATCCATCCCACCCCCACCCCCCACATACAAAAAATCCAAAGGAAAATTTTAAAAAACATTTTAAAAACACTCTGTGCCCCTCTTGCAGTAACAACTGTCCTAGTGAGGCCTGTCAGGCCCCGCCCTGGGCCAGGTGGTAAGTGGCAAGAGCAGGGCCCTCAAGCACTCGCTCAGGGGAGTCCTCCTGGGCAGCAGGCAGCAAGCCCCAAGCAGTCCTTGTGAGGCTTCAGGCCCCACCCCAGGCCAGGTGGTAAGTGGCAAGAGCAGGGCCCTCAAGCACTCACTCAGGGGAGTCCTCCTGGGCAGCAGGCAGCAAGCACCAAGCAGTCCTTATGAGGCTTCAGGCCCCACCCCAGGCCAGATGGTAAGTGGCAAAAGCAGGGCCCTCAAGCACTCACTCAGGGGAGTCCTCCTGGCTGACCTTTGGTTGGTGCTGACCTTTAAAGCCCTAAATGGCCTCGGTCCAGTATACCTGAAGGAGCGTCTTCACCCATATTGTTCAGCCCAGACGCTGAGGTCCAGCGCCAAGGGCCTTCTGGCGGTTCCCTCATTGCGAGAAGCAAAGCTACAGGGAACCAGGCAGAGGGCCTTCTCGGTAGTGGCCCTGTGGAACACCCTCCCATCAGGCCCTCCCCTGGCTCACCTTGCTCCAACTCCTTAATCTCTTCCCCCACCTCTTTGGGATCCACCCACCCCCTCTACAACATCTCCATGGGGCTAGTGACAAGTAGCGGAATATCACACCGCTGTCAGGCATGGAATGTGCAGAGTGAGGAATTAATTATTTATACACTTACAGGTTAGGAAAGTCACAGGTTAGAAAGTGTATTTATACACTTACAAGTTGGGACACAGGTGGCGCTGTGATCTAAACCACTGAGCCTCTTGGGCTTGCCAATCAGAAGGTTGGCAGTTCGAATCCCCGCAACGGGGTGAGCTCCCATTGCTCGGCCCCAGTTCCTGCCAACCTAGCAGTTCAAAAGCATGCCAAAAAGTGCAAGTAGATAAATAGGTACTGCTCCGGCAGGAAGGTATGCGGTGTTTACGTGTGCTGCTCTGGTTTCGGTGTTCCGTTGCGCCAGAAGCAGCTTAGTCATGCTGGCCACATGACCCGGAAAAACTGTCTGTGGACAAACGCCGGCTCCCTCGGCCTGTAAAGCCAGATGAGCGCCGCAACCCCAGAGTCGTCTGCAACTGGACTTAACTATCAGGGGTTCTTTACCTTTACCTTACACTTAACAAGTTAGGAAAAGGCATGTCCCTCAGTCCTACGCCCAGTGCTTTTTTTCTAGAAAAAAATGTTTAGGGGTACTCTCATTTTGACTCAAAAAAAATCACCATGTAAATACAGTAAATGGACAAAAATACAAAGAACATGCATTACTCATATTGAAATACCGCCATTCAATAAGTTTCATCAATAAAATGCCACACATCCACATTCCACACTGCTTCACACATTAAACACTCGCTTCTGTCCGAGACTCAGGAAACACTGGGAAAGGAAAGGAAATCGCCATTGGAGGTGGTAACAATGAAACTGACCAATCACTGTGCTAGATTCCAACTCCTACTTCACACATTAAATGCTTGCTTCCATGTGAGACTCAGGAAACACTGTGACAGAACATGAGGCCGCCATCGGGGGTAGCAATGGAACTGATGGTTCACCGTCCTATTCAACAGAACTGACGAATCACTGTGCTAGAGAAAAAACTATTAGATGATAGAGATAGATAGATGCTCCTTTCACATTTGTAGTTCCTACAAATGTGAAATAATAAATAATAATAATAAATTTTATTTATATTCCGCCCTCCCCAGCCAAAGCCGGGCTCAGGGTGGCTAACAACAATAAAACAGTACAAAAGTACAACACAACACAACACTCTAAAATCATTCATTATAAAATTAATTCAAATCTGGCAACCATTGGGCCAGAGCTCCGCGAAGATTGCCGAGGGAGGGAGTCAGGCTGTGCCCTGGCCAAAGGCCTGGTGGAACAGCTCTGTCTTGCAGGCCCTGCGGAAAGATGTCAAGTCCCGCAGAGCCCTAGTCTCTTGTGACAGAGTGTTTCAGCAGATCGGAGCCACAGCTGAAAAAGCCCTGGCTCTAGTTGAGGCCAGCCTAACCTCTCTGTGGCCTGGGACCTTCAAGATGTTTTTATTTAAGACCGTAAGTTTCTCTGTGGGGCATACCAGGAGAGGCGGTCCCGTAGGTACGAGGGTCCTAGGCCGTATAGGGCTTTAAAGGTTAAAAAGGAGCAATTCTGTTGACTGAAGTGACCGAGTCGGCATATATGGGGGAAGTTTGTGAGCTTGCAGAGCCAAAGAGAAACACGATGCAGAAGTGGCACTGTCCCAACAAGGCAGTTCTTATGCCATGTTATGGTCTTACAGAAAACACACTCATTGAGTCAAAGGCATCAAGCAGCTGTGCACGGATGCTTATGCATGAAAGTCTATGGCAGGCTCTCGATTATTGAGTGCTTTTTCTTCCGTATAATGGTCTGAACACATACGGTTAGGACGCAGTACTTGGCCCTTGCCGGGACGGCTTTTTCATCAATATCACGGAGCCATTAATATTTAAATGGAAGCATGCTCTGAATCGCATTGGGGGGTTTTAAGTGTAATATCCAAGCTGCGCCTGATAGCCCATAAGCGCCCGCATCAGCCACATCATCGCGCTTCGGCTGTAATCTTGATCAAAACTAATAACACCATCCATAACACTGCGGAGATTTATGAGTTCTGACAGATCTATACATTAAACAAATCGCACTGCGGCCCTGAATGCTAAGTCAATGGAGCTGCTCTTTGGAAGGCTGCGTGTGTGTTTCTATATATACACACACAACACAACACACAACACAAGAGAGAAGGTAGGTCTTCTGCAGATTGGGGAGCAATGCGGAGTCTCTCCAGGGAATAATTCTTTTGACAAGTAGAAGAAGAAGAAGAAGAAGAGTTTGGATTTGATATCCCGCTTTATCACTACCCTAAGGAGTCTCAAAGCAGCTAACATTCTCCTTTCCCTTCCTCCCCCACAACAAACACTCTGTGAGGTGAGTGAGGCTGAGAGACTTCAGAGAAGTGTGACTGGCCCAAGGTCACCCAGCAGCTGCATGTGGAGGAGCGGAGACGCGAACCCGGTTCACCAGATTACAAGACTACCGCTCTTAACCACTACACCACACTGGCTATCAAGTAATAAGATTGACAGCTCCAGACCCAGAGATGGCAAATATACCAATAAGGGAGAATTTTCCCAGGTGTGGCATCTCTAGGATGAATGTTGGGACAGGGGTGGGTGGGGAAGAAGTGGTTCCTGTTGAAATTGTCCTTTTTATTCATTTTCCCTTTATCTGTAAAGAAAATGGAAAATGGTTCGCTCCATTTAGCATTCTTTTGCTTTCTTAACTGTGCGCAGGCTTCCTATGAGTCACACTTGCAACCTATTCCTTCCAAGCAAGTCGACATAGGAAACTGTCTATTTTCAAGATGCATTAAAAAAGAAAGTTAGTAGCACATTCTCCTGAGTCTCTAATATTCTTATAATTATACCCTAATCACAATGAGGAGTGCATTGTGATGATTAGCACTGACCTCCTTGTGTTGCCGTTCAGCTCAATCTACAATTTTCTGGGCACGAACATGGGCAAATGATTTGGAGTGCTCCAATACCTTCTTTCAGAGCGACTTGTGTTTTCCTTCAAGTTCCATCGCACGTAAGAGAACTTGCACAGCATTCTCTTGAAACTGATGTGCCTTGTGTTCTCACTGCTCCTGAATGCTTAGCTTTGGAGTATACAAGACGATGACTCCTCTGTGTTCTTCCCATGCACCTTCTCCAGAGGAACCCCAGGAGCCAATCCTCAATGGCTAACTGACCTCCTTTCGCTCTGATTGGCTCCAATCAGCACAAAGGGTGAGAAGGCTTCTTCTCAGTGGCTAAAAAAGTTCCCCTTTCATGTTGATTGTGTAGCTCTAGGATGTTGGAAACAAGGATGCTACACAATTGTTTTAGCTAGCTCACTATTGTCTCGCTGACTAGCAAAAGCTCGCCAGAGTGCCAGAGTGGAGACATTTCTACCTAGATAGGCTGGGGATTGAACCTGGGACATTTTGTTTGCAAAGCACAAGATCCACAAAGCTCTTCCCCTATTGTCCCCATGTGGGACAATAAAATACAGTGTTATGGAATTGTCATTTAAGTTCAAATATTGAATGGCAGATCAGATATTTAAGTCTACTCCAGGCACATCAATACCTCATTTCAGACCTGTGGCCAGGTGAGAGTTTCGTCTAATGACTTAATAGACGTTGGGGGCAGGGGAATGAATGTGTGTGCCCTCCTATTCTCTCCTCCTGGTCAACCAAGCTCTAATTTGAAGCAGGCGACATTTATTCTGGCAAACTGTCCTGCAAAGGGAATATCCAATCCTTGCCAATGTCAATGGAGCACCACAATTATCAAAGGGAGGTGCCTTGACTTACACAAAGCGAAGCCCAGCTGCTCCCTGCAAAAATCCCTTTTTTCAATTCCTAGGGTCTCTCGTAAGCATCTTGATGCTTGAAGACCTTAATTAATCTTGCTGTCATCTCCAGCCATCACCTACAAGGCACTTTCCAAATGAGCTTCATCCCGCCTGCTAGCATAACACAGTCATCATCAGCCCTGTCATCTTGGGGGTGGGGACAATACATCAAAGTTTCATGTTCCACTAACAAATCCCTTCCAATATTTGCTGTTGTCTCGCATAGTCCAGAGGTCCCAGTTCATAGAATATTTATGCAAGGCTGGTCTGATGCTAATGATCATTGCTAATTGGGCCGCTTCATATCAGATCCTCTGCAGCAGGTAGCACAAGCCCCAGAATCCCCTTTAGATGCCTGAAGGATAAGGCCATCAATGGCCACGAGTCATCATTTTGTTGTTGTTTAGTCGTGTCCGACTCTTTGTGACCCCATGGACCAGAGCACGCCAGGCACTCCTGTCTTCCACTGCCTCCTGCAGTTTGGTCAAACTCACGTTAGTAGCTTCGAGAACACTGTCCAACCATCTCGTCCTCTGCCATCCTCTTCTCCTTGTGCCCTCAATCTTTCCCAGCATGTCTTCTCATGAGGTGGCCAAATGTATTGGAGTCTCAGCTTCATGATCTGTCCTTCCAGTGAGCACTCAGGGCTGATTGCCTTCAGAATGGATAGGTTTGATCTTCTTGCAGTCCATGGGACTCTCAAGAGTCTCCTCCAGCACCATAATTCAAAAGCATCAATTCTTCAGCCTTCTTTATGGTCCAGCTCTCACTTCCATACATACTGGGAAAACCATAGCTTCAACTATACAGACCTTTGTTGTCAATGTGATGTCTCTGCTTTTTAAGATGCTGTCTAGGTTTGCCATTGCTTTTCTATAAAGAAGCAGGCATCTTTTAATTTCGTGACTGTTGTCACCATCTGCAGTGATCATGGAACCCAAGAAAGTAAAATCTCTCACTGCCTCCATTTCTTCCCCTTCTATTTGCCAGGAGGTGATGGGACCAGTGGCCATGATCTTAGTGATCATTAAAAGCTAAAGGTAAAGGGACACCTGACCATTTGGTCCAGTCGTGACTGACTCTGGGGTTGCGGCGCTCATCTCGCTTTATTGGCCGAGGGAGCCAGCGTACAGCTTCCGGGTCATGTGGCCAGCATGACTAAGCCGCTTCTGGCGAACCAGAGCAGCGCACGGAAACGCCGTTTACCTTCCTGCCGGAGCGGTACCTATTTATCTACTTGCACTTTGACGTGCTTTAGAACTGCTAGGTTGGCAGGAGCAAGGACCGAGCAAAGGGAGCTCACACCGTCACGGGGATTCGAACCGCCAACCTTCTGATCAGCAAGTCCTAGGCTCTGTGGTTTAACTCACAGCGCCACCCGCGTCCCAAGTGATCATTACTGTACGTTAACTCCAGGAACCAAAGCAATGTGGCCACTCAATGCCACATACTTGGAACAGTGAGATAGAGCACTCGAGTCTTGCTTGTGGACTTCCTTCAGTCTTCCTAATGGTCGCTGTGGGGAACAGAAAGCTAGATGTGTAATCTAGAAGAGCTCTTCTGATGATGTTGGGAGTGTTGTTAGTTTCTTCCTGCTGCCCTTTTTAAGAAAAATGAAATCAGAACTGAACTAGCAAACTGGAGTGTTGAAACAAAATTGCTCTCACTGATGCCACCACAAATTGTAAAAGAGCTTTCCATGAAAGAGACCGCTTATTATTGTAGCAAACCATCCTGCTTGCAGGTGTAGGCTTTGATGTAACCATTTTTGCTCCCTTTCCCCAAAATATTGGATCCAGAGGGACCTACCTGGTGAAGGGCTACAGCTCAGTGGGAGAGCATCTGCTTTTGCATGTAGAAGGTCCCAGACTCAATGCCCTGCATCTCAGGTAGGCCTGGACAGGTGCCCCTGTGTGAAACCCTGGAGAGTGGCTCCAGTCATCATCTGTGACCTTTGACCATGCTGGATGAGTTTCACGGAATCATAGAGTTGGAAGGGTCCCCAAGGGTTGTCTAGTCCAACCCCCTGCAATGCAGCCATCTCAGCTAAAGCATCCATGACAGATGGCCAGCCAACCCCTGCTTAAGAACCTCTAAGGAAGCAGAGTCCACCACCTCCTGAGGGAGACTTTTCCACTATCAAACAGCTCTTACTGTCATAAATGTTTAGTCAGAATCTCCTTTCTTGTAACTTGAATCCACTGGTTTGGATTCAGAGCAGTAGAAAACAAGCTTGCTCCATCTTCCATGTGACAACCCTTGAGATATTTGAAGATGGCTTTCATATCTCCTCTCAGCCGCCTCATTTCAGGCTAACCGTACCCAACTCCCTCTACCTTATAAGGCTTGGTTTCCAGACCCTTGATCACTTTGGTTGCCCTTCTCTCTACAGCTTTCAGCTTGTCAATGTCCTTCTTAAATTGTGGTGCCCAGAATTGGACACAGTATTCCAGGTGTGGTCTGACCAGGGCAGAATACAGTGGTACTATTACTTCCAAGCACAATTCAAAGTGTTGGTGCTGACCTTTAAAGCCCTAAATGGCCTCGGTACAGTATACCTGAAGGAGCGTCTCCACCCTCATTGTTCTGCCCGGACACTGAGATCCAGCGCCGAGGGCCTTCTGGTGGTTCCCTTACTGCGAGAAGCCAAATTACAGGGAACCAGGCTGAGGGCCTTCTCAGTAGTGGCACCCACTCTGTGGAACTCCCTCCCACCGGATGTCAAAGAGAAGAACAACTACCAGACGTTTAGAAGACATCTGAAGGTAGCCCTGTTTAGGGAAGCTTTTAACAGACTACAGTGGTACCTCAGGTTAAGTACTTAATTCATTCCGGAGGTCCGTACTTAACCTGAAACTATTCTTAACCTGAAGCACCACTTTAGCTAATGGGGCCTCCTGCTGCCACTGTGCTGCCGGAGCACAATTTCTGTTCTCATCCTGAAGCAAAGTTCTTAACCTGAAGGACTATTTCTGGGTTAGCCGAGTCTGTAACCTGAAGCGTATGTAACCTGAGGTACCACTGTACTGTATTTTAATACTTTGTTGGAAGCCGCCCAGAGTGGCTGGGGAAACCCAGTCAGATGGGCGGGGTATAAATAAAGTAGTAGTAGTAGTAGTAGTAGTAGTAGTAGTAATAGTAGTAATAGTATTCCCTCAATCTGGACACAAAAACCATTAGCTTTTTTGCTGCTGCATCACACTGTTGGCTCATGTGAAGCTTCTGGCCTACTAAGCTTGTGGGGTTTGGAGCCCAGCAGCATCTGGGAGGTTTGAAGTTTCCCACCTTGTCCTAGATCCTACCTTTCTCCTGCTCCAGATTATGTGGGGTACTCTTTCCCTGCTGTTGGGCTGCATCCCAGCTAGAATTGCTGGGCTCCAACTGAGTGCCCAACAGGAGACTAGGGATGAATCACTGTTATGACAGAGTCATCCCGAGCCCAAGGCAACTGTTTATTGAAGGGGTGATAAACTCGGGAACACGACTAATGGCCCTTGTTGCCATCAGCTTAAGATGCTTCTCACTGCGCCACCCCATTCCCATCCTTAGACTTGGACTTTTAAAATAGCTGCTGAACCATATTATCCCCTTTCTCAAAAGAGCCGTTATTGTCCTTAATGGCAAATTGAGAGAAAGTCTAATCAACACTGGTTTTAAACCCAGTCTTCACATTAAGGCTCCATCCTCCATGATGCATCGTTTCGGATGAAGAGCATTTACGAGGGATTCAACGTTTAATTGGCTTCTCCTTTGTTTTAATTTCCTTTGCCTCACATTCAAGCGATGAAACCTCCGAAGGAGGGGTTCCACAGAATCTCAGATTGTTTCCCTCTCTCTTCTTAAAAAATAAAGTTGGTACACACAAGTGAGTGGCTCTGGGGTTCTCCAAAAATCTAGGCCTCAACAGACACCTGTTCTCGCCATCGAGGGACAAAGTGGCCCATTGGCAATCAAACCAGCAGGTGTGGTAGGGAATGAACAGTGGACAGAATCTCCCTGCAAGTGACAAAACGACTCCCTTATCCATCATTATTTTTCCACCTCACCTAGCTAACTCGAAAATCACAGACTGCGCTGTGAAGGGAAAAGACAGCTGCATAGTGCCATTAGCAATGAGATTATTCCCTCTTCCCATCGCAGTGTGAGGAGGTGGGAATGCAAATAACCATGCTGCAGGAATAATCTTGCAAGGGTATTTTGTTAATTTTTCAGATCATCAATCTGGGCTTGTGAAACAGGGGCATCGTTGCATTTCAGGCCTAAAGGCAGACCCTGCCATCCACTCCAGGTACAACGGTGCAAGTGTTGGTCTTTATTTACATTTATATGGTGGAAACGGTTTTTTTAAAAAAGGTAAAGGACCTCTGGGCGGTTAAGTCCAGTCAAAGGCAGCTATGGGTTTGCGGCGGTCATCCTGCTTTCAGGCCGAGGGAGCCGGCATTTGTCAACAGACAGCTTTTCGGGTCATGAGGCCAACATAACTAAACCGCTTCTGGCACAATGGAACACCGCAACGGAAACTGGAGCGCACAGAAACGCTGTTTACCTTCCTGCCGCAGTGGTACCTATTTATCTATTTGCACTGGCATGCTTTCGAATGGCTAGGTTGGCAGGAGCAGGGACTGAGCAACGGGAGCTCAACCCATTGTGGGGATTTGAACTGCCAACCTTCTGATTGGCAAGCCCAAGAGGCTCAGTGGTTGAGACCACAGCTTCACCCGCATCTCCTGCCAACCTAGCAGTTTGAAAGCACGACTGTGCAAGTAGATAAATAGGTAAGCAGCATTTCCAGTGGTCCTTTACCTTTACCTTAAAAAGGTAAAGGTACCCCTGACCGTTAGGTCCAGTCACGGACGACTCTGGGGTTGGGCGCTCATCTCACTCTATAGGCCGAGGGAGCAGGTGTTTGTCCGCAGACAGCTTCCGGGTCACGTGGTCAGCATGACTAAGCCGCTTCTGGTGAACCAGAACAGCGCACGGAAACGCCGTTTACCTTCCCACCGGAGCGATGCCTATTTATCTACTTACATTTTGACGTCCTTTCGAACTGCTAGGTAGGCAGGAGCAGGGACTGAACAATGGGACCGTCACAGGGATTCAAACCTCCAACATTCCAATCGGCAAGCCCTAGGCTCACTGGTTTAGACCACAGCACCACCCGTGCTTTACCTTATATGGCAAATATTGCATGGTGCCCTTCTGGAAGAAGCTCAGAGGAGGGTGACATGAAACAGGGCATTCCCACGGGTGGCACCAGGGAAGGCTGGTGCATTAGGACCTCAACAACCTCAGTCTGCCCCCAGCTAGTTCCCCATCCCACCCCACTGCCTGCCTTATTTCTTACAGTCAGTCAGATGGTGGCTCTGCCTAACATTGGGTGCTGCTGGTCTCCCCACATTCTGCCCTACCAGTCCCGATGGGCAGAGCCAATGCTGGGTGGCACCTCATGCCACTGCCCCACACACTATCCTCAGAAGCAGGATCCCAAGAAGGGGAGCCCCAGAAGATCTTAAGGCAGTCTGGAGAGCAACAGGAGAGGCACTCTTTCAAGCACTTGGGACCCAAATGATTCAGGGCTTTAAAATGCAGCAACAGAACATTGCATTGGATTATTGAGGAGAAGATGTTGGCAGCAAATGGCATACTGCAGCTGTCGGTATCTGAAAGCATCCCACAATTTGACAGTCAGCATGCAGTAGGACATCAGCATTGGGCAATATCTATGTTGTACAGCAAATAGGGGGCAAGCTCTGGATAGTATGAGAAGCAAGAAAGCAGTAGCCATCCGTGGATTGTATTTTTTTTTTAATGCATTTATTTTCATTTAGTTATGTTGTTGTTGTTTAGTCGTGTCCGACTCTTCGTGACCCCATGGACCAGAGCACACCAGGCACTCCTGTCTTCCACTGCCTCCCGCAGTTTGGTCAAGCTCATGTTGGTAACTTCGAAAACACTGTCCAGCCATCTCGTCCTCTGTCATCCCCTTCTCCTTCTCATCTTTCCCCACATCAGGGTCTTTTCCAGGGAGTCTTCTCTTCTCACGAGGTGGCCAAAGTATTGGAGCCTCAGCTTCAATCCTTCCAGTGAGCACTCAGGGCTGATTTCCTTAAGAATTGATAGGTTTGATCTTAGCCAACTGCAAAAAGGCAGATTTCAAACACTGGTGGCAATTCTTACTTTTTACATTCAAGGGCTGGGTCCAAACCCTTTGCTCCATGATCTGAAGAATGTGGTGTTTCACAGAAGGAAAGTTTCACTTGCAGAAAGGATCTCAGTACTTCTCTTTCATGACTACAAGCTCCTTCCATTCGCAGATGAAAAAATAAAATAAAATGATGGTCCAAGCTTATGTTTATTTTTTAAAAAATTGAAATAGTTCTACTCCAGCTACTGACTGAATTTCAAGGAGACTTGAAATGATGTACTATAAAGACAGAGCCCAGCCTGAAGCTGCTGCCAGTTTGTGTAGACAATACTAAACCAGATGGACCAAGAGATTTGACTCCGTATAAAGCAATTTCCTATGTTCCTACAATGTAGAAGCAAGTGAGTTTTATTTCAGCTAGAATCTCGCTTGGAGTCCTCCAAAGGTAATCTTCACAAAGTAATGCCATGCAATTATGTCTTTTACAAGTCTACATTTGATGCATCATTACCATGAATTTGCTCAAGAAAGGGGGGGAGAGAGAATAAGAATGAAAGTGGGAGAAATACACTCTTCCACCCCTCCCCGCCTTCGTCACTCTCTTTTCGTTTTGCTACTTTTGAGCTAGAGAAAGAGAGCTTTTCTGCTCTGTTACTTCCCGTAATTCACTAAAAGTCTGACTGCTGAGCAGACCGAATAATACAGAAATGCCACACTAAGTACCGAGCAATGGCTTCAAATTACAAAGCCATGACACTCTTCAATAGGCTCCTTTTAAAAAGAAATAAAATTGAAGTGAGCATGTGGAATTTAGCAAAAGACCCAGAAGGCATAATAAATGCTTTGGATAGCATTCTATCCACGGGGATTATTTAATGCCTGGTGAGATTCTGGCTGGGTTTCTCCCCCCCCCCCAAAAAAAAAAAAGAAATCTGATTCCTTCAGGCCCAGTAAATCTCTTTGGAGATAATTCATACACTCTCTACTGCGCCCTGCCTCGTCACAATTGGGAGATGAGTACTGGATTATCTTCTGAATGAGATATTTCCTCTCTGCACCAGCCATTGAAAGCCTCGGTCTACAGGAAGCCCACTGGCTCCTGGGTAATTCCTCCTATATCCTCTCCATCAAGTAAAGATCACTCATTCTATGAAAATAGATAACCTCAGGGGTGCTTGTAGAAAAGCACAAGATGGCAGGCCATCGACAGTCCAAATTGCATTAGCAGAGGACAGATACCCAAGGGTTTTGCTCGAGCGAAGGCTGGTGCTGAAGTTTTGTAGAGGAAAGGACTGGATCCGAACCTCTTGGGAGTGATCGGACAATGACTCCACATGTTGGCAGAGCGGCGAAACTGCAGCTAGGAAGCCAACATCATGTGCAGTTCTGTCTCTTTTCTTGAAATTAAATAATAAATAGTAATAAATTTTATTTATATCCCACCCTCCCCGGCCAAAGCCGGGCTCAGAGCGGCTAACATCATACAAGTAAGACAATGCATAAAAACAAGCGATCAATAAATTAAGATACATCCCACAATTAATTCAAACAAACTAAAATTAAAACTGGACAAGTGGCAATCTTCAGGTTAAAATTGATGTCCAAACACTTGTTAAAATATTCAAAAGGTTTTACTTGCAGAACATGTAGCTAACAAAGAATATATGCAAAGTATTCACAAGCATGGGCTTAGTTTTTCTTAGTTGAAGATCACAGCTTCTTCCTGAAACATTCAAACAAACGGTGTCTTTCTCTCTTTCAGCACTTGCACTCAGCTTTCTGAACATTATCCAGGTAGACTATGCAGCTCCTTCTGAGAGGTTTCCACTTTTTCCTTCCAGCAGACTTCTTACCGCTTCTTTGGGAGAACATCAATTTCTGTACAGTTGTACCTTGAATCCCAAACACCTTGGTACTTGGACGTTTTGGCTCCCGAATGCCGCAAACCCAGAAGTGATTGTTCTGGTTTGCAAGCATTCTAAGGAACCCGAACGTCCAATGGAGCTTCTGCAGCTTCCGATTGGCTGCAGGAGCTTCCTGCAGCCAATCAGAAGCTGCACTTTGGTTTCTGAACGTTTTGGTAGTCGAACAGACTTGCGGAACCGATTCGGTTGACTTCCAAGGTACGACTGTACTCCTTTCTGGCACATACATACACACAGAAACATTAGCACTCCTCATCTCTATTGCGTTGAGAGAGAGAGAGAGTTATCTTCTTCCGTGTTCATAGAGATGCCACTGTTACAGCCAAGTCACTAACACACGGAACAAAATGGAGAATGTAATAAGATATCTCCCATGTGACTAGAGTTAACCGATCACAGGAGAGTTACTGGGGAACATTCCAGAATTAAACACACAGCAATGCATTTAAGCATTCCCAATTTCAGTAAATTAAATTGAGTTGCTGCGTTGTGTAATATGTTGCTTTATAGTATGTTGCAAACTGCCCCATGAATCCATTGCATTGAAGAGTGGTCTAAACCTTCTTTAATAAATGCACAAAAATAATGGAGTGTCAGTTCTTTCTCCTTGATTGCTTCCCATCTTCCCATCCTAATGTACTAAAGATCTTAAAGTGGAGGAAGGTATAGATGATCCTTCAATTATTCTGTTCCTAAGCCACAAATAACTTGAAAATGTAAAGAATATATCAGCAGAAAGCACACACAAAAATACATATATTTGTGAAAATAATGTACACAAATATACATTAAATTAGGGAAACTGCTTGCAAAAATGGATGTATTTGGAGATATGCATACAGAAGAATGTGCAAATTTCCACAGTGAGAGTTTTTAGAGGGGGGAGTTTGCAAATTGATGCAGAAACTGGGTGAACTGAATTTGATTTTGGGGGGGGGGGGATTGGGAAGTTTCCCTTAGCTCTGTTAGCTAGTTCAAGGTCTATATTTGGAAGTCATTGCCCACTTTCATACAACTCAACTGTGCCAGTAAAGCCATGACATCCCATTTTTCTTATGAGAGCATGGCAGCCATTTTGGGCACTGCAGTTTTGGCTCCCAAAATGCTTTTTTCCAGAGCCGCGATCTTTTGTGGTGCCCCAAAACACATATTTGCTCTTGTGACTCAAGCGGGAGCAAGGCCCCACAAGACGTGTGTCCCAGTTTTCTGCCTTGATGTGTTGGAGGGTGTGCATTTTCTCACGGCATCCGGGATTTCGAGGGAAAACCAATGAAACATTGCAGGCGGCCATGTACCAGGTCAGACCTTTGTTCCATTTATCTGGGTGTTGTTCCCACTAACTGGCAGGAATTCTCCAGGGTTTCAGACAGGAGATGCAAAGGGTCCGTGCATAGACATGCTGCATGTGAAGCACACTCTCTACCGCTGCTCCAGGACTTTCCTGCCATTGTTGTTGTTTAGTCGTTTAGTCGTGTCCGACTCTTCGTGACCCCATGGACCAGAGCACGCCAGGCACTCCTATCTTCCACCGCCTCCTGCAGTTTGGTCAGACTCATGTTTGTAGCTTCGAGAACACTGCCCGACCATCTCGTCCTCTGCCATCCTCTTCTCCTTGTGCCCTCCATCTTTCCCAACATCAGGGTCTTTTCCAGGGAGTCTTCTCTTCTCATGAGGTGGCCAAAGTCTTGGAGCCTCAGCTTCAGGATCTGTCCTTCCAGTGAGCACTCAGGGCTGATTTCCTTCAGAATGGATAGGTTTGATCTTCTTGCAGTCCATGGGACTCTCAAGAGTCTCCTCCAAGACCATAATTCAAAAGCATCAATTCTTTGGCAATCAGCCTTCATTATGGTCCAGCTCTCACTTCCATACATCACTACTGGGAAAACCATAGCTTCAACTATACAGACCTTTGTCAGCAAGGTGATGTCTCTGCTTTTTAAGATGCTGTCTAGGTTTGTCATTGCTTTTCTCCCAAGAAGCAGGTGTCTTTTAATTTCGTTACTGCTGTCACCATCTGCAGTGATCATGGAGCCCAAGAAAGTAAAATCTCTCACTGCCTCCATTTCTTCCCCTTCTATTTTCCAGGAGGTGACGGGACCAGTGGCCATGATCTTTGGGGGGTTTTTATGTTGAGCTTCAGACCATATTTTGCGCTCTCCTCTTTCACCCTCATTAAAAGGTTCTTTAATTCCTCCTCGCTTTCTGCCATCAAGGTTGTGTCATCTGCATATCTGAGGTTGTTGATATTTCTTCTGGTAATCTTAATTCCGGTTTGGGATTCATCCAGCCCAGCCTTTTGCATGATGAATTCTGCATATAAGTTAAATAAGCAGGGAGACAATATACAGCCTTGTCGTACTCAAAAAGTGAAGCAGGCTGTGTTGGCTCCGCCAAATACTCAGGTCGTTTCTCAGTTGTACAGCCTCCCCAAGGCTGCCTGGGAGCAATGTACACAGGTAAGCTGAGTTTTGCTTCAGCGGGACTCTTTCGATATCAGGAAAGTACCTTCTGGGATGATGGGTAGCCCATAACTCTGCTGAATTTGTTGTCTGACCTTTTCTTTGCTTGCGATGGCACCATCCATGCAGTAGTATATCATCTTCTTCTTCCTCACTCACATGACGCATTTCACTAATAGATCATTAGAAAGGATGCTCCCTCCGAAGATATATTAGCGCAATACATCATCGCGGGGAGGGATGTGCTGCCAAAGGCAGGCGAAAGCAGCATCCAGGAAGAGGCAAAAGCCACAAGCAAATCAGTTTAATTATGCAATGATTAATAGTCCCCAGTTACTGCTCATTATTACTAACAACATCTTAGATTATTAAAAATCGGCCCTCCTTGCAGACTCGTATTATTACCCTCTTCTGCCCGGGAACAAATGTCTAGTCAATCTCACCCCTATTTCTAGTTAGTTTCACTTTCCAGCTTCTTTGGAAATTAGCACAATGCTTACTGTTCAAGATTTCCAATTACCCAGTGTAACATTTCCTGCATTTAAAATGGCACAAAACATTTCCGCCATTGGTGGGCTGGGTAACAGCCTCCATTAAGTTCACAATATTGGCCATTATGACAACAATAATAATCCATGGAGAGAAGGGGGTAGTACTTTGTTATTAAATGCTTCAATCCTTTATAGGACCACTTTGATGATCACCATCGTCATTGGTGGAATAAATAAAGCAGTATTTTGAAAAGAGAAAGACAACGAAGGGCATATTGGGATTCCTCCCCTTAATATACCATATACTTGATGCTTGAGAGTTTCTTTCCTTGCCCATTCATAAAACAGGCTTCCCCCTGGTGCCTGAAAGGGAACATATTAATAGTTTGCTTGTATTTCGATAGATTATTAATTATGATTGTGATTTTTTTAAAAGAAAATGATATTTTCTTCCCTTATATCATATGCAAAATGTTCTCATTAACATAGCAAAGAAAGGGAATTGAGTAGAGATAAGAGTCTGCCTTTGCAGTAGTGTTGGCAGAGAATGAGACTCTTAAGATGGAACCAGCTTCAGAGAATATAAGAAAATAGGAAGTCGCCTTAAACCAATTCGGAGCATTCCAGTTCAGGATTTCCTACATTGACCAGATGTTGAGAATATCTGGCAGAGTGATCTCCCTGTTTAGGGAGGTTTTTAATATTTAATGCTATATTGTTTTTAACATTTGATAGGAAGCCACCCAGAGTGGCTGGGGAGACTCAGCCAGATGGGCGGGGTATAAATAATAAATTATTATTAATATTATTATTATTATTATTATTATTATTATTATTAATCATCTACAAATGCCAGAGATTGAACCTGAGACCTTCTGTATGCAAAGCCGATACACTACAACTGAGCCACGTTCCTCTCCCAGAACGCAGAACAGATCAGGCCCATTTCTAGTCATTGAATCATAGAGCTGGAAGGGACCCCAAGGGTCATCTAGTCCAACCCCCTGTGATGCAGCTATCTCAGCTAAAGCATCCATGACAGATGTCCGTCCAAGCTCTGCTTAAAAACCTCCAAGGAAGGACAATCCACAACCTCCCAAGGTAGACCGTTCCATTGTCACACAGCTTTTACTGCCAGAAAGTTTTTTCTGTATGTTTAGTTGGAATCTCCTTTCTTGTAACTTAAAGCCATTGGTTCGAGTCCTACCCTCTGGAGCAGGAGAAAACAAGCATGCTCCCTCCTCCATGTGACAGCCCTTAAGCAGTGGCAGAGGAACCCTCTACGGCATCCAGGGCGGGACGCCAAGGGAGGGGGCCAACCGCCCAGTGGCACATGTGCAATGTCCATACGGGCTGCGCATGCATGGCATCCCGTACGGACTGCACATGCGCAGCAGCCCGTACGGTCGCCATGCGAACGGTGACCACACAAACTGCTTGCGCGCCCTCGGCCACTCTACAGCTGGGGGAGCAGCGGGCCATCTTGTCACACACACCCCAAGTGGTGCCCGGGGTGGTTTGCCCCCTCTGTGCACCCCTGCCATTAAGATTTATGAAGATGGCTATCCTATCTCCTCTCAATCACCACTTTTCCAGGTTAAACTTACCCAGCTCCTTCAACCATTCCTCATAAGGCTTGGTTTCCCGACCTTTGATATTCTTGGTTGCCCTCCTCTACACACCTTCTAGCTTGTCAACATCCTTCTTAAATTGTGGTGCCCAGAATTGGACACAGCATTCCAGATGTGGCACCTGACCAAGGTAGAATGGGATGGTACTATTCCTTTCCTTGATCTGGGCACTGTATTTCTGTATAGTTCTTCTGTGCAGTATCCTGTTCTCACAGTGGCCTAACAAATCCTTTTTCCTTTCTCCTTCTGTGATAGAACTCCTATTTGGGGACTTCCCTGGCTTTTTTCTGGCCCACGTAGGACCAGTCTGGATAGTTGGCCTTGGTGAAGACTTTACGTTTTCATCCCCAAAAAAGTTTTTGATTTGAGTTTCTACTGAAAGGAGGCTGCATTTTAACGTTGTATTTTAATCTTGTTCTTTAAGTTGCATTTCAATCATTTTTATATCTGGTGTTAGCCACCCTCTGCCCAGTCTTGGCTGGGGAGGGCGGGGTATAAAAATTATTGTTATTATTATTATTATTATTATTATTATTATTATTATTATTACATGCTTCCCACAGGCATCCGGTTGGCCACTTTGAGAAAGCGTGTTCTCCTTCATGGAGAGCACGTGTTGAGGTGGGGGCCGACAGGACACTCCAAAGTTGTGGGGCGGGCTAATTGATCATTGGCCACTGTTGTGATTGGGCTTCCCTTGTTGTTGGGAAGAAATTAATGTTGCCATTTGTTGATTGACAGCCAGAAATGCTAAAACTCCCTGCACGAAGCATAGAGCTTCCTCTTTTCACCCCGTGCATCGGATTGCCCGTCCCCCCTCTCTATATTTAGGGTTGTTCGCTTTGACCTAGCTATGCCTGTCATGGGGTCGTCTGCTTTTGGGGCAGGGGCCCAGTAGGAATTTTGTCCATCTGGCTGATTGGCTGGGGCCATTTGGTTTTTGCCTACTGCGTAGCAAATCGTCACAACTTGTAAGGTTGCGGTTAGGCATTGGTTCTATGGTTTGGTTGGTTGAGGGGCATGCATTGGCTGTGCCTGCCCCTCTAAAGCTGCTGCTGCAAGGGATTCCGTTAAAGGAATTGGGAGCTAACTATTGCTTGTCCACTCTGTCAAGGGGCTAGGGCCATGCAAGAGCCCCTGGTTGCATTTGGGGAGGGCTGAGGGCAGGTTCCCTGCTCCGTCGCTACCCCCAAATGTATTCCCCTTTTCTGACTTTCGCAGGCGTGCGGAATGTCAGTCTGTCCCCCATGGGGGGGGGGCAGATAGTCGCAACCAATGCCTAAGCAACCACTCACATTTTTGTATTTTAATAAAGTTGTGGCCAAAATTATGCCAAAAACCTTAAACAAAATTTTTTTGTGATGTGTGAGTTATTTGGGGTGGCCTGGGGACCTCGACATGTAACAGAATGCTGGACTCGATGGGCCATTGTCCTGATCCAGCAGACTCTTTTTTATTTTATTTTATTCCTACAATGGGTTCCATTTCTTCCTATGCCTTCATGTCCAGGTAACCTCTGAGTAACTTGGTCAGGAAAAGTTCTGCCCATCCATTGCAGGTTGGGGAAATTAGTCTTCCCAGGACTTGATGATCCAGCGGCTTTCAAATTCTATATTAAAACAAAGTGATTGTTGAAAGTTGAAAAGCAATTAATATTAATGCACTGGATTCAAAATGGATAGCTATGCGATACGGGGGGGGGGGGCGGATACACACGAGAAACAGTGAATAAATAGCTTAGGCTGCAGACTAATCTAGCTTCTACTTATTTATTTATTGGCCTTCTTTCTGCCCGAAGGCCCCCAATGCAGCTAAATTGCAAATAACAATTAGAATACAATGAAACCAGAACAGCAAGAGCTGTTCAAATAAATCAGGGAAAAAATCAAAACAGGTTAAAAAAACCCAATGAAAGGCTTGAAATGCAGAAGCTAGATCAGGGCAGGGCACTTTTGACCCCCTAGCTGGACTCCAACTCCAATCAGCTCCAGCCAGTACGCCTGATGGTCAAGCATGATGAGACTTGTAGTCCAACAAATATCTGGAGAGCTACAAGTTCCCCATTCCCTGGACAAGATGAAATTCCACTTCCCAGGCATTGGGAAAGACTTTGACCCTCAGGTAGGGATGGAGTCAGTTGGCACTTAAAGCTGAATTTAGAAAATCTGCACTTTCTAAAACAATTTAAGAACCGAAACTCAGCCATCCTCCTAAATTTGTACTTATCCAAATTTTGTGATGTAGTTCTTCAAACAAAACAATGTTTAGAAACAGTGCATGTATTAGGGCAGGAGGGTGCATTAAAATGAATATATTAATGAAAATAACACAAAAAGCCATGATTGTGGGCTCAATTGCTTGCAAAAATGTGTGCACTAATCAAACCATGAGCGCAAAAAATGTGTTTACCAGCAAAACTGCGCACTATAATACTGAAGAATATTCATGAGGGGTTGTCTTTTTATTGAAAATTGCTGCAGAAACTTTCAGATAGGAAAAATGAGGAATGGAGAGAAGCAAAATGGACAGATCTTTCCTTACTTCTACCCCTAGTCCCAACCCCACCTCTGCGGGTTTGCCATTTCCAGGCCATTTGTTCCAGTATCTAAACCTCATTTGACAGATGAACTAAATGTGAGTTAAAACCAGCCCCATCAGAAACTGTGGTGCATTATAATACTACCACACCCTGCATTACAAAAGCCTTGCACAATCCTCAGTCCATCTGGTTGGTATTTTTCCGCATGCCATTTCAGAGATCTGAAAGCCTTCGCATGCTCTGCGACCTTCGCCTGGTCCCATTAGCTGGCTTCCACCTTAATTACATCTTTCACACTAAAGCGGGACACCTGCAGTGTTCTTTGAAGGCTTTGGTGATGATGATGTTCCCTCATCTCCCTGGGCTGTTCTCTATAATTTGGTTTTCTCGCAACTATCAACAAAGCAGATCGGGAAAAATAAAACACAATTAACCACCCCGCCAAATTGCAGCTTAATTGGAAAGCCCCTCTGATGAGGTCACAATTACTGGGCAATCAGATAGACTTCCACAGATGCATCAGTTAATAGACAAGATTAATTCCTTGGCATAGAGCTGACAAATTGCTGTTTATTAGATGAAACAAAGTGGATCCATTAAGAGGAAATGCACAAAGGATAGTCGGAAAAGGTTAATCCATTTTCTGCAGATCCCCAAATGCAAAAACATTGTGTAAACACAAGTAGGGATTGCCAACTTCTCAACGAGCCCCGGTAAGCTGTCCCTTTGACATTTGCTTGATGTGTAGACATTAACATATCTCCATGCCATGGGGCAGTTTAGACTTTCTGAGTTTTGCATAGCAACCAGCCGCTAAATGCATAGTGACAGCAGCCAGTTGATGTTTTAAATATTGTGCAATATTGTGTTTCGATAGTAATGTTGTGTTCTAATTGCTGTAGCCCAATCTGGGACCTTAGGGTGAAGGGCAGGTAATAAATTGCAATAGTTGTAATAATAACAATAGCTCATTGTCAGTGTGTGCTGTTTTGTGAATGGGTGAATTAATCATATTCTCTCAATGGGCCAAGCTAAGCCATTGTTGTCGTTGTTTTCTTTCAAGTTCTATATTAAAACAAAAAAGAAGAACAAACAGCTTTTGCTGATACTCCAGGAAATCTCTTCCACATTAATATGGTTGGCTACGGTGAGGAGAGGTTGTTGAACTGGATGGGCCTGATCCAACAGACTCTCCTTGTGCTTTTTATACAAGTGGTGCTGTGGGTTAAACCACAGAGCCTAGGACTTGCCGATCAGAAGGTCGGCAGCTCGAATCCCCGCGACGGGGTGAGCTCCCGTTGCTCGGTCCCTGCTCCTGCCAACCGAGCAGTTCGAAAGCACGTCAAAGTGCAAGTAGATAAATAGGTACTGCTCCGGCGGGAAGGTAAACGGCGTTTCAGTGTGCTGCTCTGGTTCACCAGAAGCGGCTTAGTCATGCTGGCCACATGACCCGGAAGCTTGGCCAATAAAGCGAGATGAGTGCCGCAACCCCAGAGTCGGTCACGACTGGACCTAACGGTCATGGGTCCCTTTACCTTTACCTTTTACTGTATAATCATGAGGTGTTCTCTCCCCTGTGAAATTCTCCATTTTTGGGGGGCACCCGGAAGCTGTACGCCGGCTCCCTCGGCCAATAAAGCAAGGTGAGCGCCACAACCCCAGAGTCGGTCACGACTGGACCTAACGGTCATGGGTCCCTTTACCTTTACCTTTTACTGTATATTCATGAGGTGTTCTCTCCCCTGTGAAATTCTCCATTGGGGGGGGCACTTATATGTTGTTGTCATCATCATCATCATCATCATCATCATCATCATCATTTATTTATACCCCACTCATCTGACTGGGTTTTCCCAGCCACTCTGGGCAGCTCCCAACAGAATATTAAAAACACGATAAAAATTCAAACATTAAAAACTTCCCTAAACAGGGTTGCCTTCAGATGTCTTCTAAAAGTCAGATAGTTGTTTATTTCCTTGACATCTGATGGGAGGGCATTCCACAGGGCGGAAGCCTCTACCAAGAAGGCCCTCTGCCTGGCTCCCTGTAACCTTACTTCTCGCAGTTAGGGAACCGCCAGAAAGCCCTCAGAGCTGGTCCAGGCAGAATGATGGGGGTGGAGACGCTCCTTCAGGTATACTGGGTGGAGGCTGTTTAGGGCTTTAAAGGTCAGCACCAACACTTTGAATTGTGCTCGGAAATGTTCTGGGACCAATGTAGGTCTTTCAAGACTTACCAGTTTTTTGTGGATCTGTGGTGCCTTTCTCAGCCATTCTTTCCCAAAGTGCTTCTCCTAAGGCAGTGATGGCCAAACTTGGCCCTCCAGCTGTTTTGGGACTACAATTCCCATCATCCCTCACCACTGGTCCTGTTAGCTAGGGATGGTGGGAGTTGTAGTCTAAAAACAGCTGGAGGGCCAAGTCTGGCCATCACTGTCCTAAGGAGAAGGGTTAACACATTCCCATTCCCCAGGCAATTAGCTTAGGGCAATGTTTTCCTGGTTTCATTGTTTACTGCCTGGACTGTACTTCTGTGCCTCTTGTTAATAATCTCCATTTGTGTCTATTCATAAACCTAACTTTTTAATTAATTAAACAAGTGTGTTCAGATCTGGCAAATATTGTCTTACCTCATGTTAGTTCTCTTGCTCCTCTCAACCCAGTTATGACAAAAGATTGTGCTGGGGGCAATGGGCAAACAGAGACTGGAAATTGACAGAGTTGTTAGCCGGTACCTCAGCCCAGTTAGATCTTTTCCCCTTTCCTGCATGACAGTCCTATTGCCATTTGACTCAATAAATGGTGGCAGCTAGTGATTCGCTGGGCCATTTTCAAAGTGACTGTAATCCCAGTGGTAAAGAGTAACGGGATATTCTTCAAATTCAGCTTACCTAGTGACCCCTTTGGGTGTCAGGATAAGGACTCTCCAAAGTACCCTGAGGAAATCACGGTAATGGATTCCATGGATTCCATGATCATTAGGAGACCCACAAAGCTCATATTTCCAAGTCAGGAAAAAAGATGAGTTCTGGTGAAATCTCAACGAGGACATGATTGCTCAAGCCACTAGTCACTTTCTCTTTGTCCTGTGCTCAGAGTGTGGAAGCTATTTGGCACCTAAAAATGCAGTAAATAAACCATAATAGCCCTATCATCAGAACAGAGTTGGGGTGGAATCCTTATTACAAACTAGTGCTAGTTATGGATATCAAAGTTACAAATTCCTTTGTTTTTTTAAAAAAGGAGAAGTGTTGACTAGTATTTGCCCTATCGTAATAAATTTGCTAACATTAATATGAGGTATAAAAAGTATGCTACATATCTTCTTCTTCTTTGGCGAGGAAAGCCAGTGTGGTGTAGTGGTTAAGAGCGGTAGATTCGTAATCTGGTGAACCGGGTTCACGTCTCCGCTCCTCCACATGCAGCTGCTGGGTGACCTTGGGCCAGTCACACTTCTTTGAAGTCTCTCAGCCCCACTCACCTCACAGAGTGTTTGTTGTGGGGAAAGAAGGGGAAGGAGAATGTTAGCCACTTTGAGACTCCTTCGGGTAGTGATAAAGCGGGCTATCAAATCTAAACTCTTCTTCTTCTTCTTCTACTCATAGCCAAGTAAGATTGTCTTCCATAAACACGGTTTTAACAATGAGTCCGTAAGTGACTCTGGAGGCCAATTCTGGATCCACATGTCCTTCCACAGTGGGGACATTGGTTTCCAGGTGGGAACTGATAACAGTGTGGATTTGCCAAGCGTGACTTCCTCTTAGCACATTTCTCCCTTGCATCCTGAGTTTGAGCTTCTTCAAAGCCCATGCCACCTTTGGTAAAGGCTGTTCTCCAACTGGAGCGCTCGCAGGCAAGTGTTTCCCAATTGTTAGTGTTTATACTACATTTTTTTAGATTAAGACAATCTTGAAACCTCTTTTGTTGACCACCAGCATATGCTACATATGCTATCTGGTTGGCCACTGTGAGAACAGAGTCCCAAGAAGTCTGTCTATCCCCATAGCCAAGAGCTGTTTTCTCTTCGGGAGAGACCTCATTATCACATCTTTTGTTCTCTGTGGCTTCCAGAGAAAGACTCAAAAGACCAACTCCCAAAGATGGGGATTTCAAGTAAATAACCTCACCCACATGATGATGATGATGATCATCATCATCATCATCACTTTTAATTTGTATACTGTCTTTCTATCTTACAATACCCAAGGCGGTTTACAAGCTGAAGAAACAAAGAATGTACACCTTATAACAATCTAAGGCAATACAAAAATGTGATAATAAAACATAACTTTAAAATAAGCAGCCTACATCAATTAAAGTAACATTCAACAATCATTAGAATAGTATAGAATAATATTAAATATCAGCATATAAAAATTAAGCAGAAATCTACTCTTAACAATTCCAATAAATAATTTCTAAACTACAATCAATAAAACAACGGCAAACCACAGTGCATAAAATAATACAATACAAATTTAGAAGCAGAGACTGGAGGGTGGGGCAAGGCAGGTGGAAGAAGGCCTTGCCTGATGAATCTAAAGTTAAACACCACATGAGAGAGCATCAACAGTTAATTATCAGCCTGTTTGGCTGCTCAGAGAGCTCTACTTCACTTTAGTATAGCCCAAGGGAAATTTCCAATGTTAAAACCTTCAGCAATACACATTCAAAAACACATACAGAGTTATTTTCCACTTCAGTGTCATGTGGAGAAGCAGGATGCCTTAGAATACCAGTAGATAGACAGCACTAATGGGAGAGCCTTTCTGCCTTCATACTATGCTTGTTGGTTTTACAGATCCTTCTAATCAGGTTTGTGGAAGTGCTTCCTCTTCTAGATGGTCTAATTTTACAAGGCTACATGTCTGTCCTCACTTTCAAAATTCTGACATCTGGTTTTAGTTTATCGCTGATATTAATTTTTTAAAAAATGTTTTACCTATTAAAAATGTTTTTACCTGTAATCATATTGTTTTGTTTTTGTTAAGACTTTTTATTGTTGTTTTTACAATCAAGAACTATACAGATTTTATGAAATAAATACATAAATATTCAGCAGGATTTTACACCAGCGCTGTGTTTTTTTAGGAGAAGGTACTGATTTCACCCAGATTTGCCCAAATCTTCTGGATTTAGAGCATCTGGCTAAAAAGGATGTCTTTGGTAAGTATATATGTAAAGCATATACCCACAAAAGCACATGTGGCAGCAGGGGTTCATCAGGCTAAAGCTTTCAAAGCTTCAAATCATCTCAGAAGGAATTTAATTCAACGTAATGATCCCAAAAGGGTGGCGCTGTGGGTTAAACCACAGAGCCTAGGACTTGCCGATCAGAAGGTCGGCGGTTTGAATCCCCATGGCGGGGTGAGCTCCCGTTGCTCAGTCCCTGCTCCTGCCCACCTAGCAGTTAGAAAGCACGTCAAAGTGCAAGTAGATAAATAGGTACTGCTCTGGTGGGAAGGTAAATGATGTTTCCGTGCGCTGCTCTGGTTTGCCAGAAGTGGCTTAGTCATGCTGGCCACATGACCCGGAAGCTGTATGCCGGCTCCCTCGGCCAATAAAGCGAGATGAGCACCGCAACCCCAGGGTCAGCCACGACTGGACCTAATGGCCAGGGGTCCCTTTACCTTTACCTAATGATTCCAATGTCCCTGGCATCATATTTGAGTACATGCAGCAGGATTGGGATCCATGTCAAAACTTCCTCTGGTGGCTCCAATAGAGCTGCTAGTGTACCAACTTGTTCAGCACCTCACCAGAAGGAAAGCAATGGCTGAGTCGCACAGATGCAGACTGCATCCAAAAAAAATTGGGGGGGGGGAACTAGAGAGTGTGCAGCCACCATCTTCCATCTCTCAACTGATCACCTGGTTAATAAAGGCAAAAAAAAGTGGTTTAATCTTCAAGGTCTGGAGTGCATTCTCATCTATTGTTTAAAATGCTCAAATATTTATTCTTAACGTTATATCTCTGTATCTTATAAAAGAAGATTGGATGGCCGCAGAGTTGGTCTGCCTTTCCATTAGCAGAAACCATGTTTTGATGCCTTCTGTAAGTCATCCTAGAGAGAGAGAGAGAGAGAGAGAGAGAGAGAGAGAGAGAGAGATGAAAAAAATCAATGGAACTCACAGTGGAAAATGCAGAGCTATTTAGCATGAGCAAAATGGATGGATCAGGCCCAATGGGTCAAACACATTTATCTTTAACGTCCAACCTGTTGTCAAATGATTTACTGCCTTGTTCTATGGGATATGAAACAATAATTCTGCTTTCAGTGCTTAGACAAATTGTGCTCTGAAACTGACACAATTCTTCCATGGGCACTTATAAATCTTAGGTTGCTGCTGAATGGTTTGATCCGGAGATCTCTCATGGGGCTGGGCTCTCTGAGGTGCTCATAGGGGGATTTCCCCCCCCCCCCAGAAGAACACCCCTGATCACTTAACTGGAGAAGACAATGCATGTGTATTGCAAGGCTGTTATCTCTTCTGAAATGCATGAAGATCTTGCAGTGGCGTAGCGTGGGGGGTGCAGGGGGGGCCGGCCACACCGGGCGCAACATCTGGGGTTAGGGCAAATCCACGGGTTAGGGGGCGCAAATCCACGGGTTAGGGGGCGCAAATTACTTGCCTTGCCCCGGGTGCTGACAACCCACGCTACGCCACTGAGATCTTGCATCAGTTTGGAGAGCTTTCAGACTGAGGTGTGGAACCATTTTCAGCCGAATGGTAAGATGAAAAGGTGACCCGCTCTCCCTGGGCCAATTCTGACAGATGGGCGGAGCTGCCTTGCTGCCAGTCACCTGACTCATTATAACATCAGGTGATAATATCAAAGGGGCTTGCTGTCAGTACTGACCCTCTAATTGGTGCTGAACCTGGTCCCTTCAAATCAGCCAAACATCCAATTGTCATTGACAGTGAACTATTGTTGTCCATTCACAGGTGAGGCTTGGATTCAAACCATGCCTGCAAATGGACATTTTCCCTCTGCAGATCAGCAAAACCATAACCTACCAGAGCAAAACAGGAAAGGGGAACCTGTAGCCCTCTAGATGCTGTTGGCGAACAAATGAAGAAACTCTTCTTTCCTGCCTTATTCTAAATGTTCTTTCATATTTCCCTCAGGTGGAAATAACACAAAAAACCACAGCAGAACAGTCACTGTCATATTCAACGATTTTCTAATCATTACGAAACTTACATAAAAATTCAATGAGAGAGCAACAACGGACTCTGAGACTTTTCTTTCGAGCATGCAATAAACAAGATTACTCTGGAAATTTGCAAAGAATATTTCAGTGTGAAAAGACTGTTGCTAGTCTCAGAGGAACAGTATGCAGTACCTGACAAGTTCTCTGACTCTTTGCAACAACAACAAAACCCACCACCTCACACACCTCACAGTTTTTTTATAGCAAGTTCGTATTTCGTGGAGATTCTTCAAACTCTAAAGCAGTGGTGGGGAATCTGTGACTCTCCAGATGCTCCCGTGGCAGACCTTCTTTGGGAATTTTATCTATCCGAGCTTCTCCAGCAAGTGGTACTATTGTACTATGTTTTGTATACATCATGTGAGTGTCTGAGTGAGCGTGAGACAGGAAGTCTGAGTACTTTGGAAGTTAGTTTCACTTCTGTATGCGACGCAGTTCTGTACTGGTGTTCAAAGAGCACAGACGTGCTGATGGAGTCTCTGTATTATAAGACTGTGAATAAAGTAGTTTAGAGCTACTGATCGAGTCTTTCTTCTGCTATGATAAGCCAGAAGACTAGCGTGCTCTTCTCAGGAGAGAGGGGTCACTTATTACCGGTCTCTCTGGACTCAGGGAGATTTACGGCCAGAGATGACCACCGGAGAGACACCCCGAAGATGTGGGAAGTGGGCGGGCTTCCCGGGTATGTTTCCAACAACCTTGGGCTCTCAAAATTCAGCAGCAACCTGTGCAACATTAAAATCAAGCGCTCCCCCCCCCCAGCCTTTTGACTCCATTCTACAGCATTGTTGTTGTGCCGCCTGCAGCACCCAGTGTGCCTAAACCAGTTACTATTTATACCCTGTCCATCTGAAGAAGAAGAAGAGTTTGGATTTGATATCCCACCTTTCACTCCCTTTATGGAGTCTCAAAGCAGCTAACATTCTCCTTTCCCTTCCTCCCCCACAACAAACACTCTGTGAGGTGAGTGGGGCTGAGAGACTTCAAAGAAGTGTGACTGGCCCAAGGTCACCCAGCAGCTGCATGTGGAGGAGCGGAGACGCGAACCCGGTTCACCAGATTACGAGTCCACCGCTCTTAACCACTACACCACACTGGCTCCCAGTGTGCTGCCCCAGCCACTCTGGGCAGCCTCCAACCCCAAAAACAGCTCTGACAACACTTGCAATCCCTGATCAGCTGCGCTGACTAGGCCACACTGAACCCCTTGTTGAACCATAATGCCCAGAGCAGTTTAACAATCTTTCGTTGTTCCCAAGAAACTCTGACAGACATCAGGGGCACTTCCAAACTGTCACTATTGTCATGTGGGATCCAGTCACATGCCAGCACATTCAGGTTGTGCAATTGTGCTTGATTAAGAGGTTTTGCACAATGCATCCACTTTCCCCAAAAGGCAGAATGTTTTGCAAATCTGCTTATCCCTTTTGAGGTCAGACGGCACCTTCTGCCCCTGGCTGGATCCAATGAGGGAGCGATTGTCATGGGGTTTTCCTGGCCAGTGAGATCCCTAGATGGGCCTCCAGGAAGTCAGATTGTAGGCTGTCCATAAACTGGCCAGTTGTGGGCAGGCTGGGGGGAGCCTGTAGCCTCTGCCGGCCCCTCCACTCTATATGCATACAATGCATTTCACACCATTGGGAACATGGGCAGAAAATTTATAAGAGGGGGAATGCATCACTTGAAAGCAGCATCTCTTTTTCTTTTCAAATTCCTATCAGCTTCTTCTAATGAACCCGCATGTAACTATCGAGTGATTACAATGCTATTTGTTCACCCCAGGATATTGCAATTAGCCTTGCATGCCTAATGAAAGGGAGTTTTAGTTCTACATGTTTTATACCAAATGGTTTCAATTTTAATTACCAATTCCCACTCTATCAACTTAGATATCAACTCAGCAAGTTCCAGGGGCTGGAACCTTCCATTTGCAGAAGATGTGAACTGCAGCCCATCAGAGACATATATTCTCACACCTTAAGTCTTCGGTGGAGCTGAACTGGAATGCAAAGGTAGCTTTTGTTTCATCCAGAGCCTACAATATGGATGCCCCATATTAATCGCTGATCTGTCCAGAAGTCATTGGCACTCATCATAGCTCTGGTAAGGAGCACATCACAGCAATCTTCAGCTTGGACAATTACATAGTCTAAGAGGTGCCAGTGGTTCGACCGAGGGTGCCTCCATGATCTTAATTTATTTATTTTTGTTGAAAGAGTGTGTTGGTAATAACAAGGTTGTGCGCTGCACGTATAGTCAAAAGCAAGATTGCATTCTGGTTGCTGTTGCCAGTTCCTTCTTTCCCAATAGTCCCAGGCCACATATTGAATGGCTATCAAGATTATACCTAATTACAGGCTTCAAGGAAGGAAATCAAGGTGCAAAATGAACACTCAAGCCTTCAAGATCCTATTAAGCGGGTTTGCTTCCAAACGACTCTTAAGGGCCACCCACTTTCGGAGTTCCCTGATAACATCAAAGAACACTGGACCAAGCTTTCCTTTGGAAACATAATCTCACAATGTAATAATGATGCTCACATCCTATAATGCTTGTTTACATAGTTAATTTTATTATGCTGAATTTCTACATTCATTGATGTGTGTGCACATATAGTGTAGAAGGGAGAACAAACCCTCCCACTGCATTGTTGAAGTGCAGATTTTAAAGATTTTCCCTGTGCCAGCAGACAGAGAGCACTTCACATCTCCTTGGATGTAAATATGGCTTTACACACGTATACACTCTCTCTGTTCTCCGACTGGCTTCCCTCGCTTTCTGCCTCAGGAAATTGCAAGTGCTCCTGTATCCCACATTTCTTAAGGCTCTTGCAGTGATTGCAAGCTAAGGCTTTATTAATATGAATGGAAGGCTTGCCAGAAGCATTATACCTGCATTTAACTACCGGGCAACTGACGTCCGTATGTATTTCCTTTTATGTGACCTTGATAGATGCGGCTGGCTTAATAAGGCTAAGATGAATGAACCAATAATTTTAGACAAGACGGCAGACATGCAGGCCCCTTTGATTTACAGTGCTATGTTAATAAATACCAATGGCATGTTTTGTTCCTTGAGCTCCTAGATGTATCCCAAGCTATCTGTCATGCTTCCGTTTTGGTTCTATATTATTGCTACTGGGGCTTTCGCCCAAGGGTTGAGAACTTTTTTTTCAGCTCAAGGGTCGCAGTCCCTTGTGGATAATTTTACCAGGACTCCCTGACTGTGGTGGGTGGAGCTGAGGCAAAAAGTAGGCGGAGCAACAGTATGACTCTTACCTTTTTACAGCAAGCTGCATTTCAGCCACGTAAAACCCAGAGGTTTCTACGCTTCAGAAGGATCTGTCCATTTTGGTTCGCTCAGTTTCTCATTTTCCCCATCTTAAATTCACCTCTCTGCATTTTGTAATCCTCCTGAATGTTCAAGAGGGGTTTATCGCAAAGCTATCCTCTTTTTTTATCTGCAGTTTTGACCAGTTGGCACATTTTTTGCATGCAATTTCCCTGCATGTTCCCTGCATATAAAATCATGTTTATAAGCTCTTTTCATCAGTACTCTAATTTCAATGCACACTTCCCCCTAACATAAACATTTATGTAAACGTTGTTTGGTTGGAGTACTGCATTGCGTGGTTTCCAGCAGGTAGTATTCAGAAACATTGCTACCTCCAACTGTGGAGAACCGCTGATAGCGCTCTCTGCCCTGAATTTGTCTAATCCTCTTTTAAAGCCATTCATTTAAAGTTGGTAGCCATCACTGCCTCCTGGTGGAGCGAGCTCCATAGTTTGACTAGGTGCTGCATGAAGAAGTAGGCAGTGGGTGGCGCTGTGGTCTAAACCACCGAGCCTCTTGGACTTGCCGATCAGAAGGTTGGCGGTTCAAATCCTCATGATGGGGTGAGCTCACGTTGCTCTGTCCCAGCTCCTGCCAACTTAGCAGTTCGAAAGCACGTCAAAGTGCAAGTAGATAAATAGGTATCACTGCGGCAGGAAGGTAAATGGCATTTCCGTGTGGTCTGGTTTCCATCACGGTGTCCCGTTGTGCCAGAAGCGGTTTAGTCATGCTGGCCATATGACCTGGAAAGCTGTCTGTGGACAGACGCTGGCTCCCTCGGCCTGAAAAGCGAGATGAGCGCCGCAACCCCATAGTCACCTTTGACTGGACTTAACTGCTCAGGGGTCCTTTGCCTTTTTTTTTTTAACCTGCATGAAGAAGTACTTTCTTTTATCTCTACAGCTACCTTTCTTTAGCATGTGCATTAGGAACTTTGCAGGAACACCACGACCCCTCCGCCTGGATGGAATGGAGGAGTCAAATGACACTGGTTCATCTTAAACTGACAGGCAGGCTGGGTGTACTGGAGAGTCTGTTACAAGGCTACAAGAGTCAGTCCTTGCTGCTTGAGCACTTACAGATGAACCAAGGCCTATATCTTTAGGGCAACACCTGAAATGTCCCTGTTATTGCACCACCCTCCTAATCAGATAAAAACAGCCGTCTCCTTTCTGCAGACTATTATCCATAGCAACTATAGCCTAATGGTTGATCATACTTGTTACCTCCCGCCCTTCTCATGATCATCTTTGTGAAATAGCAACATCCCAAAGAGTTTCATGCAAGCATATTAGACTTATTACAACAGCCATACCAGTTTAGTAGCAATTAACTCATAATGGGAAGGGATATTAAATCTGAAGCAGCAAGGCTATAAGCCCCGAAGCACAATAGAAACCACAATAATTTTAATGGCCATTTTCACAAGTGATGCTTAGATGGTTCTTTTGAATGTCCCACATTTGTTCATGGGAGGGAAAATACTCTTCGTTGACCAGGATGCACATGCAGTTTAAAACTGGCTTTTATGCTCTCCGTACTATATTCAGAATGCTTAGCTTTCATATTGGCTCTTTGAAGTATCAAAAGGGGGGGGGGAATACACACATTTATAAGAGAGTCTGTGTACTGGCCCAGTAAACGCTTCCGCTGCGCAACCAGCAACAGTTCTCTTTGCAGAGCATTAATTAAGTCCAGTGCAGAGATTCTTGTTGCAATACAAGCTTCAGAGTCTCAGCAGCAAAGAAATAACGACACAGGGAAGCCTGTCTTTCCAAAGACAAGTTTATTGCAGAAAGATAACAGAAACACCTCCGGAGCTTTCAGACATTTTTGCTTCACGCCCCCCACAGGCAGAGAAAACAAACACTCTTTATATACTGAGCAACTTAACAACTTAACGAGCTTGACTACTTAAAGTCACATGACATTGCTAACTTGCCAGCATCTTAGGTTTCACACCCTAACAATTTATTCAGTAACTTTTGCAGCGTCAGTATTGTTTTATGCCCATTTTGCAGATGGGAGACTGAGAAATGGTCCTCTAGTCCATTTTACCAGTTGCTGGAAACCACAGAAGGGGGGAGTTTTCTTGGTCTTCAATCCTACTTGTAGGTTTCCCACAGACATCTGGTTGGCCACTGTGAGAACAGGATCTTGGACAAGATGGGCCATTGGTCTGATCCAGCAGAGCTCTTCATATGTTTTTATGAATTCACAGTCATCTATTACGAAGTCTCTGTGTGAAGGGAAGTTACAGCAATTACCGTATTTTTCGCTCTATAAGACGCTCCAGACCACAGGACGCACCTAGTTTTTGGAAGAGGAAAACAAGAAAAAAAAATATTCTGAATCTCAGAAGCCAGAACAGCAAGAGGGATCACTGCGCAGTAAAAGCAGCAATCCCTCTTGCTGTTCTGGCTTCTGGGATAGCTGCACAGCCTGCATTCACTCCATAAGACGCACACAAATCTCCCCTTACTTTTTAGGAGGGAAAAAGTGAGTCTTATAGAGCAAAAAATACGGTATTTCTAAAGCTGCATCTATACAAATAGATTAGCACATGCAACTTGTATGCATATCTGTGCCCTTTTGGGGAGCGATGCATGTCCTCTGTTGGGGCCATGCATAACTGGCCATTTTAGGCCTGTGCTTCCCCATCCCTGCTGAAAATCAGCTTAAACTGAGTTTTTTACGGCTCTTGTTAAAGCGCCCCAACATGGCATAGTTTTTTTAATAAAAATAATAATAATAGAAAAGGACAAAGTGCGCCTAGACAAAAGAACATCTTAGTGCAGCAAATGGGAAGCACTAGGAAATATTTATCTGCAAAGCTCTCTTTTTAATGCGTCAAATTGGTATTTCATTTTAATAGCGCAATCATTTTATCATAAGTACAAGCTGTAAAATGGCCACTCTCGGTGTGCTTTGTGATTAATTTAACTTCTTTTATGGCTTTACTAAAAGACAGATCAATAGGACACAGAGATGTACGGACTTGGTTAGGTTATTTTAATATGGTCTCTAAGGACATCTCCCTTGAAAAGCACCATAGCAGAACACCTTACAGGCCTGGAGAGAGATTTTATCTTTGAAGACAAAACACTGGTAACCCTTTAATTGTGGAAGAAGCAGGTGTTTTTATTCCAGAAGCCACCTTTACTTATTTGCTTACTCTTTGACTATATTTATCTGTTGCCTTCGCTGCCGAAAATGGCCAATTCATCCATCCTTGCCTGCTGATGAAAATTCCAAGTTGTATGGACTGGAAAATCATACATCTCCAATAATATTTGGTTTCAGGATTGGATATTTGAGAGAGAGAGAATGAGAGAGAGAGAGAGAGAGAGAGAGAGAGAGAGAGAGATATGATAGATAGGCAGATGATAGATAGGTAGATGATAGATAGGTAGGTAGGTAGGTAGGTAGGTAGGTAGGTAGGTAGGTAGAGTGCTTTTTTAAAAAAAAAATGTTTAGGGGTACTCTCATTTTGACTCAAAAAAACACAATTTTATAGTTCAAACCGGGAAAAATAAATACAGTAAATGGACAAAAGTACAAAGATTCACAAAATGTTTAGTGGTATTCATACCCCTGCATTCCCCCAGAAAAAAGGACTAGATAGATAGATAGATAGATAGATAGATGATAGATAGATAGATAGATAGATAGATAGATAGATAGATAGATGATAGATAGATAGAGATGAAAGATAGATAAGATGATTTAAATTTATATTCCACCCTTCCTCCCAAAGGAGCCCAGGGCAGAAAAAAGTGACATGACAACAAAATATATCCTTAATACGTGTTTTAAGATAATTCCAGTGCAGGTACAGACTGGAGAAGATCTCAGCTCAAAGGGCTTGTTGAAAGAGGAAGGTCTTCCATAAGCAGTGTCTAATATTCAGGAGGAGGGAATTCCAAAGGGCAGGTGACACCACACTAAACACCCAATTCCTACACTATATGGAACAGACCTCCTTATAAGATGGACTCTGCAGGAGGCCCATATCTGCAGAGCGTAGTGATCAACTGGGTGAGACAATGTTTGGGTATCCTGGTCCCAAGCTATATAGGGCTTTATACAGCAAAACCAACACCTTGAACTTAGCCCAGTAGGCAATTAGCAACCAGGTCTATCTATCTATCTATCTATCTATCTATCTATCTATCTATCTAATCTATCTACTGTATATCTATCTTCCTAGATATTCCTATATTCCTAGCTGGATGATGATATACTCTTCACAAAACTTCCAAGAACACTGATTCAGATTCAGGCTACCAAAATAAAAGGTCTGATACCCCTTCCAGAAAACACCTCTAATTGGATGTGTGTAAGTCACTTGAGCAGCCTTCCCAAAACTGGAGCGCTCAAGGGGTGGCATTTGATGCAGGTCCTTCTCAGAGTAGGCCCACTGAAGCTGACAAATATAAGTTCATTGATTTAATGTGTCATTTTGAGCAGAGTGTAGTTGAATGCAACCAACAGGGAAGAACTCAACGGAACACTAAGGAGATCATTCCATCTGTGCAAGCACTTCTGATCACAGTGATGGAAAGATATCCATGTCTCGCCCTCTGCATGCTGTCCTGAAGGTTCTCCCAATCCCCTTTCAGGCCAATGTGGGGCATCAGGGAGGAGAGGGGGAAAGCCCCATTGCACTTGCAGAAGTCCTTGTGTAGGTTTCCTTTAGGAGGATCAGTTAGTTGACTCTGGCCCTAAATGTTTTGTATTACACTCACATCAGCCTCAGTCAGACCTCAGCTAAAGTGAAAAATAGGGGAGTACAGATCAGCCTGTTCCTGCTCTGTGCCAATTTAATGTGTTCATTCATACTGATGCTCTACAAATCCTGCAATGAGCGTCATCTGATGACAGTCTTCCATTTTTATTATAGAGAGAGACATCCTGACCCTTTGAGTCTCAATGTATAGGTCACATGTCATGTTGCAAGCACAGGAAGATGATCCTAGGTCAAGTTGACATGGAATCTGCCCCTGGATATATTGGGCTGAGGCTCCTTGGGGACTTTGTAGGTCATCACCAGGTCTATTCCTTTCTGTTCAAGTTTGGGGCTCGAATGTCTTTACCCTTTAAATGATGTCTTGGCACTCAGTCCCAGGGGTTAGAAAGCCATGGGTAAATTTACTGCTGTGTTTTCCCTTTGCCTGCTTTCCAAGACTGCAGTGATTGAACCAGGGACTTGTAAAGCTACTGCCTATATTTCTTGTGTCATTACACAGTCAGACGTTGGTGGTTCCCTAATGCCTTCAAAGCATCCATCATCCCAGCTAGGAAATAACCATCCATTTGGATATTTTTATTAAAGACTTCCCTGACCTGACGCTGCAATTAGAGGGCCATGTAATAGGAATTTGGTTATCTGTCAGGTGGGTGGGAGGAAACATCCTTACCCAACGCACAGGATAATTTACCTGTCAAAGAACTACAGAGGTTGGCAAATCATGCTGAGAAGAAAAGTGCCAAATATTTTCTTTTTTAAAAAAAGTCCCCAAAATACTTCTTTCAACTGTATTATTATGCGGGGGTTGGGGGAAGGTAGGCCCACATAACCTCTACATTCAGTGAAGGGTTAGAATTTGAGAAAACTCATACATTCATGAATTTAGTGAGGGCTGGGAAATAATACTGGCTAGATTCCTAATGAAGGGACGTGGGTGGCGCTGTGGGTTAAACCACAGAGCCTAGGACTTGCCGATCAGAAGGTCAGCGGTTCAAATCCCCGTGACTGGGTGAGCTCCCGTTGCTTGGTCCCTGCTCCTGCCAACCGAGCAGTTCGAAAGCACATCAAAGTTCAAGTAGATAAATAGGTACCGCTCCGGTGGGAAGGTAAACGGCATTTCCGTGCGCTGCTCTGGTTCACCAGAAGTGGCTTAGTCATGCTGGCCACATGACCCGGAAGCTGTACTCCGGCTCCCTTGGCCAGTAAAGTGAGATGAGTGTCACAACCCCAGAGTCGGCCACGACTGGACCTAATGGCCAGGGGTCCCTTTACCTTTACTAGATTCCTAATGAAGCCACTCACTGAGGTTGGCATATCCCCCCAACATTCCTCAGATGAAAATAAGCACATTCTATTCTACACCAATATCACTGCTAGTGATAATGCAATACATGAATTTAAAGATTCCTGTGCTTAAAATGCTGCAGTTTTGTGTACTTCCTCTAATAACTTGACCTGGAGAAAATGTTCATGCAATGATGCTGATGTGGAATAGAATGTCCTTATCTTCATCTGAGGAGTGTCGGGGGGTATGGTGTGGGTCTTGGAGAAACAAAAGATTGATAAGGGCCTGGGCTGTTTGATAACTGCAAGCACCAGCAAAACATAAGGCCCTGGTTTGCAATGGCCTGATGTAAGCAACAGATGAAAAATGTCTTTTGCAATGGTATTAAGAAATAGGTTGCCAGGGTGACCGGGGGATGGGATGCTGGAATCGGAAGGGGAGGAGTTTATTTCTGCAAGTGCTGCTGGGATGAAGGAGGAGGAAATGGTGCTGTCTAACCAAACAGATTTGACTATATAATGATATCACTCTTGGTAAATGTGGGCAATTGACAGTGAGAGTAATATTGGGAAAGCCAGTAAAGGACTGTGTCATAAATGGAATTATATGGCGATGGTACATAGGTAATTAGATTTGGCTGTGTGATTGCATCATTAAATCAATTCAGAGTAAGAGCAAACAGCAATGAAAAGCAGCAATGAAAAGCAGCTGAATTTTGGGAAGGGAAAAAAAGAAATAATCAGAATGTATGCCCAAATTTTTCAACACTGCTGAAAGTTTTGCAGACCATTCCTGTGAGTAGTTTGGAGTCAGGCTTAGCCAAGAACCAAAGGGCACCATGCACAAAGAACTTCTGTGCAAACCTTGTTGCTGGGAATGCAAGAAGTGCCAAAAAGCATTGCAGCGGAAATGCCTGACCACCATTCATTGCAATGGGATGCGTAGACCGAAATCACATCAATTGGGAGCATTAAAATCCATTGCACTATTAGGCTCACTGGGAAATAACTGTGGCGAGGGGAGAACATGTTTAGTCCTCAGGATTGTAAAAGGGTCCCCCCCCCCATGTGGAATGCAGCAGGGTGGGGCCCGTTTACATGAGTTGCCTCTCTTATCTCCATCATTCCTGATTAAGGCAGATCAGAAGGCACAGCGGTTGCCTTTTATCAGCTGCTTATAAACTAGCAACTTGACTATGCTAAGATATTGGATTAAAAGGAGGGGGGACTGTAATTGCATCAATTACCCAATTCATTTTACCAGGTTTTATAGGAGATGGAGTGAAATAGCCACCAGAGAAGCCAGCACTCAAATTCATTCAACCTCTCTCCCCTCTGCTTTGCCCCTTTGCATCAACAGCTTTTAATACCTTTCCGCTTTTAAAATTGCAATGGCTTGGCAGTCTCACCGCCTCCACTGTTCTCCCCCAATGCTTGGGTGTAGTTTTTCATTCTTGATGCACTAATGAGATGATGGGCATCTTACAGAACAGGAGATGCCATTACCATTCTCCTCAGCCAGGGTCAATGAGAGCTTTAGGGATCTTTCAAAACCCACCTGAATTAGAGCGTAGCTTTGAAAGGCCCCAAATTCTTCTCCGGGTGAGATCAAAAGCCCAGCCAAAGGAGAATTCTCAACTTTGCCTTCCCTGTCCTCTCACCTTCAATGGGATTAGTAGGTGGCCAGATGGTAAAGATCACAGAACTTCTGCACCTTTAGTGGCAGAAGTTGGTGGTGGTGGCCAGAGGACTCCTGCACCTCCCTGCCAACACACCACCACAAAACACCACAACACAAAAGTCTGAAACCCGTTGCTGCAGGAGTAAGTGATGGCCACTAACCTGGGTGGCTTTAAAGGAGGATGAGACACTCACACAAAAGGGATTTGGCAGGTTCTTGCAGGTAAAGGTTACTATCAATGGTTGCCAGCCATGAGAGGTCGGCTTCCACAGTCAGAGGCCGTATGCTTCTGAATACTCATTGCTGGAAACCGCTGGAGGGGGGAGGGTTGTTGCACCTGGATCCTGCTTGCAAACATCCCATAGGCATCTGGTTGGTCACTGTGAGAACAGGGTTGATCCAGAGAGCCAGTGTGGTGTAGTGGTTAAGAGCGGAAGACTCGTAATCTGGTGAACCGGGTTCACTTCCCCGCTCCTCCACATGCAGCTGCTGGGTGACCTGGGGCTAGTCACACTTCTCTGAAGTCTCTCAGCCTCACTCACCTCACAGAGTGTTTGTTGTGGGGGAGGAAGGGAAAGGAGAATGTTAGCCACTTTGAGACTCCTTCAGGTAGTGATAAAGCAGGATATCAAATCCAAACTCCTCCTCCTCTTCTTCTTCTCCTCTTAGGTTCAAATGGTCACTGAGGTGCCGAAATGAAAGACTAGCCAATGGTGGATCTTGGGGTCTCAAATATCATCTGTGCCCTGTGCAATGCCAAAAATTGGCACCCTTCTGCCTCTCACACTCCACTCTAAATAATAGTTGTGGTGTCACTGGCAGTGCCCCTGAGGCTCCATGCCTAGTGTGACTGAATTGGTCACACTCCTCCAAATTTGCCTCCGAGACTAGCCAGAACATTGCCTGCGAGAAAAGGAAAGTCTTTGCCTAGGGCTGGAAAGGCGTTAATGTTGGTTGCCAGGTGAGTCTTCTTGGGGAGAGCGTTCCATTAATGAGGGACAACCACTGAAAATGCCTCTCTCTGCCTTGTCACCATCCTCCATGGGTCTACTGGAGGGAGCACTCAGTGGAGCAACTGCAGGTGTTCAGCCCTCAACCTGTGGAGGATAGTGGGATAGCTGCTGCAGTAGAAGCACCAGCCGCACAGAGAGAGAGGAAAGGTTTTCATTTTCCTTCCTTCCTGCCTCTCCATCGCCAGGGTTGCAGTGCACCAGGGTGTAAGGCCTGGTGAACCAATGATCTAGGCAATTTCCTAGGGTAGCAGAATTCCATCTAACATGGAAATCCTGTAGTGGCTTCATATGGTGATTCACCAAATTTATCTCACAGAAGGCCAGTCCTGTCTTGCAAACCTGTACGAGTTCATTAAGGGAGCTAGGGATAGCTCAGCTGATAGAGCATGATAGAGCTCTTAATCTGGGGGTCATGAGTTCAAGCCCCACTTGGGGTGAAATATCCCTGCGTTGCAGGAGATTGGACTAGAATTCAGCGGTTCTCAACCTGTGGGTCCCCAGATGTTGTTGGACTACAACTCCCATCATCCCTGATAATAATAATAATAATTTATTATTTGTACCCCGCCCATCTGGCTGGGTTTCCTCAGCCACTCTGGGCGGCTTCCAACAAAGAGGAAAAATACACTGAAGCTCTGGCCTTGCTAGCTAGGGGTGATGGGAGTTGTAGTTCAACAACATCTGGGGACCCACAGGTTGAGAAAGGCTGGACTAGATGATCCCTGTGGTCCCTTTGAATTAGTTTATGATTCTATGAGAGTGGCTTCATGAAAAATTCACAAGCATTTTAGTGCAGATCTCTCCTAATATACACATTTGCATGCAATATCGCCTAATATACATGCATTTTGAAAAGCTAACTTCCCCAACATAATGCAGTTTTGTATACAGTTTTCACCAATATACAAATTTGTATGCACACTATTATATGCATTTTTGTACACATGAGTTTGTTGAAGAACAGCACTGCAAGATTCACATTTTGAAGGATGGCTGTGTTTCAGTTTGTGCACAATGTTGGAAAGTGCAAATTATGCAGATGCGCCTTTAAACGTAAACCAAATCAAATTCCTCCCCCCTCCCCCATCCCTAGCCACGCTGCTGACATTTCCAAATTTAGACTCGTACGGTTTCGAAATCATATCCATCCAAAACAGGTAAGTCACGTCGTTGCAGTTACAATCAGCCCCCAGTAAGGGGAGTTGAGGCTTCGCGTCTTCCTTGGCTTCGCAAACCGTTTTTGACAAGGTCACATCAACAGCCATCCTTTTGAAAACAAAAGTCAGAAATTAAACACTGTTGGATACACAAAGACATCTTCTCTGCACGGTCAATCAAGCAGCATCTCTCTGTCCGAGAGGTGAAGCGTAGAGAGTGAGAGAGAGGGCGGATTTCTGCCACTGTGATCATTAGGTCCTGCTTTCTCTGTTTTGCAGCCGAGCAAATGAGGCGTGTTTTGGAAGTCAGGGGTCTCCTGCCCCTTTCCACATGAGTGACAGATCTTAACAGACAAGTTGCCTCTAATGGACAACTCTGCCTCCCATCACAGTCACAGACCTCCTCCCTCCCCATTAGTAGTGCATGGCAGGCGCAGAAATTACTTAGATAGGGAAAGCAATCAAAGGGACAGGCTGGGTGGAAAGGGACTTTTATAAGTCATTGCAATGTGTGATGGTCACAGCCAGCAAGGCGCAGTGACCCCGGGGACCGCTCATGGCTCAAACACCCCAGCAAAGATGGTCATTAAGGACCTAATTAATGGGGATCTTTAATTACCATTGACTACCTTTTGATTCCTCTTGCACAAACTTGAAACAATCACCTATTTTGGGCCGAGAAGTGTATTGCCTCGCCGAGGACGCCGAGCTTTTTATCTATAAAAAGGGAGGAATTGAAGTAGCTACAACCCCAAGAAACACAAGGCAAGTTCAACTCGATAATTACTTTACTGGCTACGCTGTGAGGCTGTTGAATGAGAGAGAAAGTCCTAGTTGAACTTTAAGAGAAACAAGTTATAGTATGAAAGCCTAGGACCAGTACTATTTTCTAACATTTTAAATAACTGATACCTCACAAGCTCCGATGTAAATTGCTGGAGAAACTAACAAGTTGGAGAGGTTGGAGAGGTTTAGGAGGCAACGTCCACAAATCGGCATTTCTGCTATTGCTTACTCCAGCTTAGAACAAAAGATAAGTTACCGTCAAGCAAGCAACCCCTACCATATATCCATATATACCCATATACCCACTATGGTTCTCACCAGGAAAAAATACAAGGACCAAGGAATCTTGCCTAATTCACCACAGAGCCCGATGGAGCGTCGAAGGAGACAAAGTAAAATTACCAGCTACTTTCCTCAAAAAGACTCGAGTAAGAGAACTCAGAACGAGAGTATTCTAGATGTAGCTATGCCTTTGCCACTCACAGTGTTGGATTGGTCAACACAGCTAAAGGATTTGCAGACAAACAACAAGTGGACAAACCATCCAACAAATTTGGCCCAAGAACTCGCCATAGCAGAGAATGCTACAAAGGCTAATACAGCCAACACACCTGATGCTAATCCTTATTTGTCACCGCTGGAACTTGGAAGTAACCTTTCAACCCATTGGTTGAAAGCCAACGACAGCGGAACAGAAATGCGAGGTGATTATCTTCAGGAGCAGATATACCAGATTTCTACGGATCTCCTTAACGTCAAAAAATTTTTAGCGATAACAAACGGGCTTCTCCTGACCCTAGTGGATAATTTCAAACAACATGTGAGCGCTTCAGTCCAGAATACAAATCCCCTAGCCAGCCCGGATCCACCACTCCCCAGCAAATCCCGGAGGAAAAAAGCTGAGCCTAAGATGAAGAAAAGCAAAAATATAAAAAATCTAAGGCGGCTTAAGACAACTCACCGTACCTGCAAAAAATATTGGCAGAAGCTCTTTAACCTTCTTCCATCCCTTTCTACAAGTGGAACAAACAAATCCAACTCGAGTGCTATCAAAGAAACACGTAAAGTAGATACACCCACAAAAGAATCTAAACCAAGTTTTGAAGAATCAACACCGAGCGGGGACAAAGGAACTAATCCATCTACAGTTATACCGCCCCAGAGTCCTCTTATGGCCAGCACAGAATCTGTAGACAGAGGTGAGCTGACGACCCAAACTATTGAGGGGAACCACTCCTCTCAAGTTCGACAGATGCTGTGGCCCAAAAGAGAATGGAGTTTAGTCCTAATCCCACAAAAGCTTGTCTTTGCTAATTACCCTAAACCGCCTAGATCTTATGCAGGGTCGGACCGTATAGCCCACTTTTTGTCCATTATAAGAGGCATTTTACCGGGGATAGTAAAAGCAACTGACATAGCCGCTATAGAGTATCTACATCAAGATGATCGCTCGGTACGAGCATTGATTACCTTTTTAGATCATAATCTGGCCAGCCTTATTTTTAGAGCTAAAAACTTATTCAAAAAAGAAAGAATAGTCTTATTAAGAATATTTGAAAACAGAGTACCTTTAACCTCTCTGATGGGGACCAAGGGCATAGGAATGGAAGTTCACAAAAGGGAAAAAACCAACTACCAAAACCATCAAAACAGAAAGCATAAGTTCCAGCAGGATCATCTCCATCAAACAGTACCAAATGAAAAAAAGGAAGCTCCACATCCAACTGGCGTCTGGCCTCCCACGTGTGATAGTGAGGACTCCTTTTTGGAGGAAGAACTCTCGCTGATAAAGCGATTCTGGTCACTGCATCCTCCAGCTCAAACTGAGATCCTGAAAAGACTTGATTTACTTCGAAGCAGACTAGAAAAAAAGGATGACCAAGGTGAGACAATGAAGGACCTTTATGTGCAGCCCATATCTCCCAAATGTCTAGTGGATAAGAAGACAGTGGGAGGCACCTTTAAATGTGTAGACGTGGAACTACAATCTGAGCCCCCTGTGATGTACAATAAAGTAAGACCAAATCAAGGTGTGAAATCTCAAAGCTCCTGGCACAGCTATCTTAAATTGTCTCCGAATGAATTAGCTTCCCCCCCAACTCCAAAATCTAGCCCCAAATCACCAAGAAGAGAGGACCACTACACTCTCTCCAAGCAGTCATCCTCGAAAAGAGCCAACGGGTGTGTTTTTTTAGACACCAAAGAATTGCTGGACGTGGTGGTGACATAGACCCAGCTCCCCGAAGGGCCCGGGGCCTAAAAGTGCTGTCTTGGAATATCGCGGGTTGGCACGCCAAGAAAAACACTCAACAATTTTTGTGCTACCTTAAGCAATTTGACATCATCCTCTTTCAGGAGACATGGCAGAATGACCCTATATTTCTCAACGGGTATAACTGCCACTACCTGCCTGCCTCTCCATCTCTAAGGGGCGGCAGATCTAGTGGTGGCCTAGCTTGCTTCATTTCCACGGAGCTGGCGCATTCTCTAACAGCCCTACCCAGCTGCAATTCTTTAGCAACAGCCGCTCTACTTAGCTTCAAGAGAACTACTCTTTTGCTGGTCAATGTCTATATTCCCCCAGGCCAAAAAAACTCCGTGGTCAAGGCTATATGGGCTGAGCTAGAGGCGTTTTTAGAGCCTCTCGAATCTACTTACCCGTCTGCCCTGACTATTGTGTGTGGAGACTTTAATGCTCGCATAGGAACAGATGACAACAGTCTATACACTCACTTCAACCTATTTATGGACCCTGAAGAACTGACGGATATTGGTGCGACACGACTGTCCAAAGATAGCAGAAGTAATTTTTCAGGTCTCTGCTTAGTGCAGGCTGCCAGACGGAGGGAACTGCTGATATTAAACGGCAACATAGAGGGGGATCGCCCCGGGGAATATACCCATTTCTCCAAGGCTGGGGGAAGCGTTATAGACTATATTCTAATCTCAAGATTTGCTCACAGCTTTGTAAGGAAGTTCTTAGTGGGCCACAATACTCTGAGTGATCATCTACCTCTAATTTTAGAGCTTGCAGGTCGGCCTTTTGACTATTCGATTGCCGAGCCACAATATATACCTTCTGTAAATTTGGGTATACCTGCTCCCAAAAGACTCAAATGGTCCCCAATACTGAATGAAAACCTAACCCTTCTTCTTCAGTCAGTGGAGTTAAAGCTTATTCGCTCCGCTATTGTGTCAGGCAATGCAGTAGATGTGACTATGGAACGCTTTAAATTACTTTTGGATAGACTGAAATCCCATTTAACAACAGTGATACATAGCGCCGCTACAAAAAGGGCAAAGGACGGAGCTAGCTGGTTCGACCTGGAGTCCAGGCAAACAAGGAGACAAATGAGAACTGCCTACCAGAGATATAGGAAATCAGGGACTGCCCCCCTACTTAATGCTTATATTGATCTGAGACGGTCTTACAAACAATTACTAAGGAGAAAGAAACTGGAAGCTGAAAGAGCCGCATGGCACAGTTTGGTTAAGGCATCACACGAGAAAGATACCACTTGCTTTTGGCGAACCATATCTGGTCTACTGGACCAGGAGCGTACTAATTCCATCTGTACAGTGGAACCAATGGAGTGGTTGCGCCATTTTCAATCTTTGTTCTATGACCAGGAAGCCCAACATTACAAACTATGTATTCAATTGGAAGACCTACCTCACTGGCCACCAGTAACTGTTAAGGAAGTTGAGAACTTAATCGCACAATTAAAGAACAACAAGGCCCCAGGGATTGATTACATCCCTGCCGAACTTCTGAAGTCCAACATTGGCTGGTGGGCCCCCCTGCTGGCGTCTCTATTTTCTTGGATCGACTCAACGGGTTTACTTCCAGATGGTTGGACTGAGGCAATAGTTATTCCAATCTATAAAAAAGGACCTACGCCAGACCCGGCGAGCTATAGACCAATCAGCCTTCTGCCTATACCCAGCAAGCTATATGCCAAACATCTTTATATTAAGCTAACTAGCTGGCTGGAAACTGAAGCTATTCTAGCGGAAGAGCAAGCGGGTTTCAGGCAAGGCAGATCCACCATAGACCACTGCTTCACCCTAGCCTATTTAATTGATAAATATGCCAAAAAATCCCGCGGGGTGCTATATGCAGCCTTTATCGATCTAAAGGCTGCCTTCGATTCAATTCCACGTGCAAGACTCTGGGATAAATTGAGCACATCAAGTATAGACAAAAGACTATTATTCCTGATCAGCTGTCTATATAAAGACACGGTGCTGCATGTAAGAACTTCGTTAAATGGCCATCTTATAGGACCAGTTCCTGTCAGCAAGGGGGTCAAGCAAGGTTGCATCCTGGCCCCAGTTCTATTTAACTTTTACATCAATGATATGGTTAACTGTTTGTCATCTCCGGACTTCCACGCCCCCAAACTGGCTGACAAATCAATATCAGTACTCTTGTATGCTGATGATGCGATACTCCTATCTCGAACAAGAATAGGCTTAAATAGGCTCATAGGTGAATTTTCAGCATACTGTAGGAGAGAGCAACTGGCAATAAACTATCAGAAAACCAAAATTATGGTTTTTGCAAGGAAACACAGACAGTACAGCTGGAGGATGGATAACCAGACAATTGAACAGGTTAAAGCCTTCAAATATCTGGGTATCGTGTTCCAGTCGACCGGGTCCTGGGATGTCCATCAAAAATGTGCCAAAGAAAAAGCAGCTCAAAGTATTAAGATGCTGTCCCGCTTCTTTTACACAAAGGGGGGCAGATACATCCCAGCAGCCCTTGAAGTTTTTCAAGCAAAACCTTTGGCGCAGTTACTGTATGGGGCACAAATCTGGACGGGGAACCACTGCTCCAGTCTTGAAACTGTTCAGTCTAAATTTTTAAGGCAGATATTCGGCGTCCCCCCCTGTGTTCCAAACGCAGCATTACGACTCGAGGCCTGCCTTCCATCTGTAGAAACTCAGACTTGGCAAAGAACATTCAACTACTGGCTTCGTCTTAATCTAAACCCACCTGGTCTACTGCCTCTAGTAATGCAAGACTCTCACAAAAGCAAGTGGTTCAAAACTGTGCATCAAAAACTCCTTACATGCGGTTTGCATTCACAGTCCCTACTAGCAATGGGCCTCATTAAAGCAAAGAGTCTAATTGGCCAGCGCCTGAAAGACATTGAACGGCAAAACAACCTGACCATCTTAAAGAAACTGTGCCCATGGTATACCTACTTTCCCCCTTCTCATTTTGACTCCCCAGCTTCATATTTGTCTAAATTAACCATCCCAAAATACAGACGTGCCTTTACATTGGCTAGATGGGATGCTCTTCCTTCTGCCGTACTCGAAGGTCGTTACCAAAAGACTCCATTTGAAAAACGACTCTGCCCATGTGGAGATGGTAACACGGAAACAGTGTCCCATGTCCTTCTATCCTGCCCTATTTACAAAGACCTAAGGAATGAGATTATTACTCCACTTATTCTCTCCAACCCCGGCCGTTCACCAGACATTACAGTGTACTTTCTCTTATCTGATACGGATAGTCAGATAACAGAGAAGGTCGCGAGGTACATCGAGAGAGCTGTGAAATTGAGGGCCACCATCTGAGTGACAGACTTGTTCATCTGACGGACCCCCTTTTGCTTGTTCTTTTCTTCTTTTTATTCTTATTTTTATTCTTATTTTCTTCTTTTTATTCTTATTTTTATTTTTATTTTTAATTCTTGTCTAGCTGTGGCCTGTTGGCTTTGCTAATAAAGTTTTGATTGATTGATTGATGGTCATTAAACTCCTAAACCCTGACAGGAAAATATATACGGTGGAAGCCTTAGAGGCCCGAGCAATTGCCATAAAAAAATTAAGCATCTTCCAGTGGTTTTTATTTTCCAGTAAATGCCACAGAGCTCATAGGTTTATGAGAGCCCTGAATCTCTGTGGCAAGGAATGGGGGGGGGGGAGGGATGTCCACCCAGGGAGGGGGAATAACAAATGTTCTCCCTAGTGCCCAGACTAGGGAATACGGAGGCCAAGACATCATCGTTGTGTTTCTACAAGTGCCTGGACATGATTTTTAGTTCAACAATCTGCAATGGAATAATTGTTGTTGTTGTTGTTTAGTCGTTTAGTCATGTTCAGCTCTTCGTGACCCCATAGACCAGAGCACGCCAGGCACTCCTGTCTTCCACTGCCTCCCGCAATTTGGTCAGGCTCATGTTTGTAGCTTCAAGAACACTATCCAACCATCTCGTTCTCTGTCGTCCCCTTCTCCTTGTGCCCTCCATCTTTCCCAGCATCAGGGTCTTTTCCAGGGAGGCTTCTCTTCTCATGAGGTGGCCAAAGTATTGCAGCGTCAGCTTCAGGATCTGTCCTTCCAGTGAGCACTCAGGGCTGATTTCCTTAAAAATGGATAGGTTTGATCTTCTTGCAGTCCATGGGACTCTCAAGAGTCTCCTCCAGCACCATAATAACTTCCTCTAATTCCGAGGTTCAGAAGTGAGTGCCGCCACATAACCAAACAGCCTCAGTCATGAATTTGTTACATGAAGATTAGCTTCGTTTTGTCAGTCCCGAATCTTCCAATGTTCAGCTTTGTTGGGTGTCATCAAGTTCTCATTTTATGAGAGAGGAAGAATATCTGCCCCCAACTTAAGGAATGCTCAGATTTGTGTCTCTCCATTTCCCAAGTTCTTCTACAGTTCATAATGTTAGCACATCTGCATGCTGTTTAGCTACTGGTAGAGATAAATGATAAGTTGGATTCAGTTTGCATTTAAAAGACAAATCCATTAAATTCACACTTTCCACAACAGGTCAAACGAAACACTGCTGTCTGTCAAAATTTGCACCGACCCAAATTTTGTGATGCAGTTCCCCAGCCAAGCAATGTTTACAAAAATGCACAAGAGAAAGTGTGCCTAGAAATGAATATGTTAGTGAAAATAACGTGCAAAACGCATTACATGCAAAAAAAAAAATGTGTTCATTATTCGAAACTGCATGCAAAGGTCTGTTTATTAGGAGAAATTCACACTAAAATGCTGGTGCATTTTCATGAAGATTTTGCTGTGTAAATGTTGAAAACTGAATTTGAGCTTGAGGGAAAAGAGAACTGGAGAGAACTGAATTGGACCACTAAAATGCTGGTGTGGACTCTTAGACACTTTTACTGTTTTCCGTGCATAAGGTGAGGGAGTAGAGATATGTCCGAGGAAAGAAAAGCCGAATGCTCATCCTAATGGACACATTCTGTTTTTGAGGTTCAGATACGCCCTTATAATTTCCCATCCTGCTGTTCACATAAATAGCTACTCTCTACCAGGCAGATTCCCACATTACTCATCATATGCTCCATATCAACAAACAGCAGCACAGTACAATTTACACTACACAGAGAAGACCTGCATGGAATCTGGTTTTTTTAAAAAAATAAAGTTTGCAATGTAGCCATTTCTGCCTGGGTCTGATAGAATTTGAGCTTCCCTTTCGCCCAATGAACAATAGGAACGGACCCCCTACGTGAAGCACGCCACTATCTCTGCTCGCAGCCCCCTGGCCCCCTGCTGTTTCGCGTTTATTAACTGAGAAAAAACGTGGGCAAATTGCCACCAGGACTGGTGTACTTCTGACGAAATCAGCAGGTGCCCACTGCCCTGGGAACATGCCAAGCGAGCTGAAGACTGCTGATTACCCATCAGCACCTGCTTCAGATGTCAAAAGGTTGATTGGATGGGACTGTCTTCCAAATAAGCACCGGAACATCAATTTGCAAAACTTGTGCATGAGATGGAGGAGCTGTGATGTGCAGAGATGCCTGACCGGAAGTTCAAGAGTGGATGGGAGGCTTCCTAAACATGCTTGTGGGTTTCCCATTTGCATGATCTGGTTGGCCACTGCAAGAAGAGAATGGTGGACCGGGTGGACCATTGGCCTGATTCAGCAGACTCTTGTTATGTTCAGAACCAGTGTTGCCATCTCACTTGCCCACCAACAAAAAATAGGCTGGAACCGGGAAATTTGAGAGTGGTAGCCATTGAGCAGGGGACGCAGGTGGCGCTGTGGGTTAAACCACAGAGCTTAGGACTTGCTGATCAGAAGGTCGGCAATTCGAATCCCCGCAACGGGGTGAGCTCCCGTTGCTCTGTCCCAGCTCCTGCCAACCTAGCAGTTCAAAAGCACGTCAAAGTGCAAGTAGATAAATAGGTACCACTCCGGCGGGAAGGTAAACGACGTTTCCGTGTACTGCTCTGGTTCGCCAGAAGTGGCTTAGGCATGCTGGCCACATGACCCGGAAGCTGTACGCCGGCTCCCTCGGCCAGTAAAGCGAGATGAGTGCCGCAACCCCAGAGTCGTTCACAACTGGACCTAATGGTCAGGGGTCCCTTTGCCTTTACCTAGCCATTGAGCACATCCTTTGGGGATCCTGTCATCTTCCATTCTGTGGACATGGCCAACCTAGCGTAGATCTTGCTGAGACAGGATTGCAAACATGCTGGGAATGTGGGTTTGGGAGAGCACATCTTTGAAACTCTGTCTTGCCACGTGATGCCCAAAATCTTCCTGGTGCAGTGCATGTGGAAGGCGTTGAGGCATTGCTCCTGACGGCAAGTTGCCCACCACTCAGCGGCATGATCAAGACGCAATCCTGGTGGGTCTTCATCTTGGTATTAGATGTGAGCATCACGTTCTCCTACACCCTTTCGGAGATGTTGGCCATTGCTGTAGCTGACTTGCCAATTTGCTTGTCCAGTTCAGCGCCAACGGAGAGGTTGCTGGTTTTGGTGGACCACAGGTAGACAAACTCTTCTACCACCTCAGTCGTCTGTTCCATGGGAAGCTTGATTCAGGCACCAAGTCCATTGGCAGATCAACTCTTTGTTACAAAGATGTGCAGTTTCCCACCCTGCTGTAATATATGTCTAACCTGGGAAAAAACCACAATGAGGTATTTCTAATTTATTTTAAGAAATACTACTGTATTATATACTGCTGAGTGCCCAGTCTGTGGGGCCATTCTGGTTGCAGCATTCATCCTTCTTTCATTCTAGCCTAGTTCACTGCAGCTTAGAAAGAAGTGCTTAACTTTAGATAAATCATGGTGCTGTTTTCCCCAGGAGCCCAGCAGTGGTTTTCCTTTTAGGGAATTAGCCCTGATCTCCATTTATTCCTAAGCCTCATCTGCAGACTTTTTAAACGAAAAAGCTGAGCAGCTGGAATGTTCATAAACATGCCAGAGCACTGTAGAAGCTGAGACAACAGCTCTGGTTCTTTCAGAGACTGTACATAGTGTCCGCCCCTGGCTTTTGGGGGCTGGGAAGCAAAATCGCTTCTAGGCTGGTTATTTATCAAGCACTCATCCTGATTGGCTTGCAGAGAGTTTACACGACACCAGCTGTTTATTAAGTATCCATTCTGATTTGTTCGAAGGGTGGGAGTTTCTACAATGTTGTTTCAGTCACTATCCCATGCTCTTTAGTGTGTTTCCCCATCACTTTCCTTACCGCAGAAACTCTTTTTCTCTCTCCTTTCTTGATGTGGGCTGCAATAGTGCCAAAAAGCACTTTTAATTTCACCATGTGACTTTGTCAGTTTGAGATTGACTCCTACCTGCAAAACAATGACTTAGGTTGCAAACACGCCGTACATGTAAAGCACATTCCCCACCCCAAAGAATCCTGGGAAATGTAGTTTACCCCTCACAGAGCTAAAATTCCAACCACGCTTAACAAACTACAGTTCCCAGAATTCGTGTCTGTGTGCATGCATTAAATTTGTACTGTGTGCACAGCCAGTCTGGAAGTGTCCTCAGTTTATATGTTTTTGTAATAATTTGGGGAAACCACAATTTTTCTGAATATCAGTCCAACCCTTGCTTTCAGCTTGATGCCTTTTTAGTTTGTTTATGACCCAGAAGAAAAAGCATCCTTAAAGCTGACTGAGAGCTGACTTTTTGACTGTGCAAACACATACAAGGAAACCCTTCTGAGGCGCGAAGGAGGCATGTTCAAAAGCAATAATCTATTTCAGTTTTCAAGAGCAACAGGAGGAAGTGGAGACAGAGATACAAATGAAAGCTTTCATAGGCCAAGAGGAGCCTGTATTTATTCCACAGGCTGTAGCTGTTCTGCTGCTGCTGCTTCTTGGCACTGACGTTTTCCCTCACTTGATCTTCGGACAAATGACAGGAGGGTTAAACATGCTGCTCCAATATACACAGGCGGAAAAACTCTGTATGTAGCTCACTTGCAGATGGAGCTCCTGGCAAGCAGCACCATCATCCATGGAAGCTCCGGAAAGTAAGTGACTTTCGAGAAACGTGCAATAATCTGACGCCTCTCCTTATGTTTCTTCTGTGCTGAACCTTAAAAAAAAAACAAAGTATGCTAGAGATATGCACCGAGGGGGTTCTTCTTTCGATGAGATTGGTTCTGAATTTGTCATTAGGATCTAGGAACATAGAAAGCAACCTTATCCTTAGAGCCAGCGTGCTGTAGTGGTTAAGAGCGGTAGACTTGTAATCTGGGGAACCGGGTTCGCGTCTCCGCTCCTCCACAAGCAGCTGCTGGGTGACCTTGGGCCAGTCACACTTCTTTGAAATCTCTCAGCCTCACTCACCTCACAGAGTGTTTGTTGTGGGGGAGGAAGGGAAAGGAGAATGTTAGCCGCTTTGAGACTCCTTTGGGTAGTGATAAAGCGGGATATCAAATCCAAACTCTTCTTCTTCTTATCCTGGGTCAGATCATTGGTCCATCGAGCTCAATATCGTGTGTGCTAACTGGCAATGGCTCTCCAGGGTTTCAGGCAGGTTGCCTCCTCCAGACTTACCTGGAGATGCTGGGGATTAAAAGTGAGACCTTCTGCATGAAACACAGATCCTTTGCTGCTGGGCTGCAGCCCTTCCCCGAGCAGAGTTGAAAACAAAATATTATGTTGATTGAGTGTGTTGGTGGCAAAAGAAAAAGAAAAAAACCCTCATTCAATCCAAGTTGAATGTTGGTCTTAAGGAGAGAGGGGTTAGAGTTCTTGGCCCAGTACCAAGTGATGCGGGAGTTGGAGTCAGGAGTCAAGGCAGCGTCTTGTGCAAGAAGGTTGCAGTGTTGCAACCTTGGGCAGTATTTTTCTGCAAGGTCACAATCTCCTCCAAGGTTCATCCTTGCAGCCCTGCACACACCTGGGCAGTCCATCACTGGACCAGCTGGAGATGCTTCGGGGGCAAGATAGTTGTGGTCCAGCTACTTCTGCCAAGGTAAAAAAAGAGAAAAGGTTAAGGACCTCTGGACAGTTAAGTCCAGTCAAAGGTGACTATGGGGTTGTGGCACTCATCTCGCTTTCAGGCCGAGGGAGCCAGTGTTTGTCCACAGACAGCTTTCTGGGCCATGTGGCCAACATGACAATGTTATTCTAAAGCAGCAATGCTGCAGCAAGCAAAGGCTCTAGCAGCTCAGTCAGCTGCTTGTGGCTGCAAAGCCAGACAGGATGTATGTGACTGTTGCCATGGAAACAAAGGGGCAGTCCATTCTCCTTATTGAGCACAGGATGTGAGCTCAGTGTGTGTCATATGACCTGTACAGGATGTACATGGGTGGAGTTTGGAGTTTCTCTCTGTTTGTTGAAGAGAGCAGACATCTTTCACTGTATGACTGCTGAAGACAGGAATAAAAGCAATGTAGATACATTTCTGTCTGAGTCTGATTCCCCTCCCTGGGGATATGCAGGGAGCAGGGAGGAGGAGAAGCAGTTGGTGTGTTTTTCTCACAGCCTGAGGAAAATCGCCGGAACGGACCTCGTGTGTTTTTCCTGCCGGGAGTCGCCGGAGGGAGGTCAAAAGAATTCAGCCGGTGCCTGGAGAGATAGGCACATACCTCTGACCGAGCCTGAATTCTAACAGACAAAACCGCTTCTGGTGCAATGGAACACCGTGACGGAAACCAGGGCGCTTGGAAACGCTGTTTACCTTCCTGCTGCAGCAGTACCTATTTATCTACTTGCACTGGTGTGCTTTCAAACTGCTAAGTTGGCAGGAGCTGCGACAGAGCAACGGGAGCTCACCCCATTGTGGGGAGTCGAACCACCAACCTTCTGATCAGCAAGTCCAGGAGGACCAGTGGTTTAGATCACAGCGCCATTCAGCCTGCTGTCACCAGGATGGAGGCTAGAGGGTAGAGGTGAATGTGTGTGGAAATTAGCCTACTGATGTTCCGCACACCAAGTTGTAATTTTAGACTCTGGGCTTAATGGTCTTATGGTGGAGTCCCTTTTTTAGATGACATTGCTTCACATACAGTACTTAAAAACATGGTACGCCAGAGCTGCTGTATCTGGGCTTCTCCTGCTCCTGTGGCTGAGCAGGGCCCTGGGCTTCTGTCCAAAAGGCCTACTTTGGTAGTGCCAGCAGATCAGAGCAACTGCCTTCTCCATCACCAAAAGGTACAGGCTGAGCAGAGAATTAGCAGGCCTGCAGTTCCTGAAACAACATCCATCCCTTCTCAAAGAAACAGCTGCTTCTTGACAACTAGATGCAGAACCTGAAATTTATTTCCCTGGCCAAATTGAAATTTCTTCCCTTGGCCAAATTCAAACAGTCTCTTCTGCTGTGTACATCCGCTCAGACCGAAAGCTGATTTCAACCTCCATCCTAGGAACGGAGGAAGCTTTCAAATGCCATGTCAAAGAGCAGCCCTCTCCCCTCCTCATTGCTGCATCCGACTGTGGGGGTAGAACACAGTCTTTACCTCCCTGAACTTGTTTAACCCTCTTTTCAAGGCATCCAAGTGGAGGGGGGGGGAATCACTGTGGTGGGAGCAGGGATATTGGGGTGGGCAGGTCCGGCGCAACCATTGGGCAGAGGGAGACAACCACCTCTGGGGTCACGGCACCACCTGGAAATTGCCCTCTGTTGAAGAGTGACATAAGCTAGCCAGCAGCCCTTGGGTGTGCAGGCAGATGCTGCTAGCTTATTGCCAGTGTTTGAGTCATCTCTCAGTCCATTCACTTTCTGAACATGGGAAGGGGAGCCATCTTGTCCTTTGCCTCAGGCAGCAAAAAGTCTTAGGCCAACTATAAGTTGGGGCAGGCCTGTACATTATGGTTACCAGATTTTTTTTTTCAATGAATCCAGGGACACTTTTGTTTTGTTTTAAGTTGAGTAGCAACAGGGAGTCAGTAGTGGGGTTGGTGAGATAAAAGACCCTGGGGCCAAGTACACATGCATATTGTACAAAGGTGCAAAGCCCTTCTTTCGCACCCTGTGAAACATAAATGCGCAGAGACTGGGCAACAGCGCACCCCATGCCCGTGACTCCCGAGCCTTCCTCAATCTCCTACCCCCTACCCCCTTTGTTTTGACAGATCAGGGGAGGCTCAGGAGTCACGGGCAGGCAGCCGTTGCCCAGGAGAGACCAGCCTGGTGGCACAGTTGGCTCTGGCTGGCTTCAGGAGCTGTTCGCTGCCATGGCGCAGGAAAAATGGCGGACGCCATGGCAGTGAGCAGCAAGCAGCTCCTGAAGCCAGCCAGAGCCAACTGCGCTACCAGGCTGGCTCCGGGCTGCTGAGGCTGCTGCTGCCACGTTTCCTGGGGACAGATTTGCAAATCTGAGGACATTCCGGGGATGGATTTTGTCTGGGGACGGATTTGCAAATCCGGGGACTGTCCCCGGGAACTGGGGACATCTGGTAACCCTACTGTACATGCCATGCCTGCTCCACACTTGATTCTTCCACATGCCCTGTGAAAGCCTGAACAGAACTCTTTATTGCCCACCCAACATAGAATTGTAGAATTGTAGAGTTAGAAGGGACTGCAAGAATCATCCAGTCCAACCCCTTGCAATACCAAATGGCAGCTATTCTTTGTGCCCAAGACAATAAAAAGGACTCCATCTAGTTCACACCAATGCAGCTGAGGAAAGTACAGTCTCTTCTAGGTCCTTAAGATCTCATATCCTAAGCCCTCCTTTCCCTGCAGAAAGTAAAAAGGACGCAACATTTTTTTCATGCAAAATCCACACCGCAGCTTTCTGTGGCTTTCGTGTTTGCAGACATCATGAAGCAAAAGAAGAATCAATTTCTCTGTGACTTTATGCCCTTCCTCCTCCTCCTCCTCTTCTTTTAATTTGATCCAGCAATAAAACTACTCAGCCGTAGGAGTGAAAACAAAATCTAGGAAAATCGCACAGCTAAACGCTCTGTTGGCAAAGTCCGCTTCAACAGCAAAGTCTTTGGTTCTGCTTTCGGATTCCGTTATGAGCTGCATAGATCCCCCATTGGTCCAAGAAGGGGCCCAGTGCTTTTGGCCTGCCAGTCTTTGCTGAAGCTTCGCCTTCTCCCTTTCTGAGTAATTCAAGTCCCTTCATTTAATTCCAATGCAAACTTTAATGTTTTCAGCCCTGGCCGGTCTGCAGCTGAACGGCTCCTCTTTGGATCTTGTTTCCAGGTCTCAAGAGGACTGGGTTTGATCACCTCGTCTGATTACATCTTTGACAGCTTTAAAGGAATTTGCAGAAGGGGAAAGGAGAACAGCCGTGGTTCCTGTGAAGGTCTGGGAGCCAGGACTCCTAGGTTTGATGACCTGCCGGAGACTTGAGAATACACATTGCCCTGCAAGGAACAGGTACAAACCTCAGCCAGTGTGTGTGTGTGGTGTGTGTGTGTGTGTGTGTGTGTGTGTCCCGTTTTGTCTTTCGGTAAAATAAGAAACTGCCTTACAGTGGTACCTCATGTTAAGTACTTAATTAGTTCCGGAGGTCCGTTCTTAACCTGAAACTGTTCTTAACCTGAAGCACCACTTTAGCTAATGGGGCCTCACACTGCTGCTGTGCTGCCAGAGCCCAATTTCTGTTCTCATCCTGAAGCAAAGTTCTTAACCTGAAGCTATTTCTGGGTTAGCGGAGTCTGTAACCTGAAGCGTATTGTAACCTGAAGCGTATGTAACCCGAGGTACCACTGTATAATGAGGCTGAACATTGGTCCATCTAGCTCAGTACTGGCTGCACTGGCTGGCAGCAGCTCTCCACGGCTTCACATGGAGGATCTCTTTGTTCTACCTGGAGATGTTGAGAATTGAATTTGGGACCTTCTGCAAGCAAACAAGATGCTCTGCCATTGAGCTACAGCCCTTTGCCATACAATCTTTCAGCTTTGCCTTGAAACAAAGTTTTACAATGGAGAGAAAAGCTGGTTGTCTCAAGTCTCTTGGAATACTTTAGCAAAAGAGGTCCATTTTGTATTTTACTTTTAAATACAAAACACATTTTTTTTTTTGGGGGGGGGTCCTTTGAAAGCCAGCCATTCTGCTGTTTATTTTTAATGCAATGTGCTTTTTTTAAAAAAAAAAAATCTCTCCCTCCAATAGCAAACAGCTGTTGAGTGGATGCTGGTTGCACAACAGCTCATTATTCTTCTGCAACTGTTACACAACTGCCAGTACAGTACAGTGGTACCTCTGGTTACGTACTTAATTCGTTCCGGAGGTCCTTTCTTAACCTGAAATTGTTCTTAACCTGAAGCACCACTTTAGCTAATGGGGCCTCCTGATGCCGCCGCGCTGCTGCTGCGCGATTTCTGTTCTCATCCTGAAGCAAAGTTCTTAACCCGAGGTAATATTTCTGGGTTAGCGGAGCGGTACTTGTAAATTCCCTTCTGCAACAACTTCCTGTCAGTGCAACAAGTGTCCCACTTAGCGATTTTCACTTAGCACTATTATTTATTATTATTATTTATTAAATTTGTATACCACCCTTCATTGTCAGATATCAGGGCGGTTCACGGCAACTTCACGGCATTGGATGCAACCCCATTTCTGCCTAGCGCTTTTTAAGAAGGACCCCATATTGTGAAGGAAATGTGATACATTTGAATAGATCACTCACATAGCCTTAAGAATATATCGCCTTGCATGGGAGGGGTGGCTAACACCCCAGAGGACAGGATCACACTTCAAAACGACCTTGACAGATTAGAGAACTGGGCCAAAACAAACAAGATGAATTTTAACAGGGAGAAATGTAAAGTATTGCACTTGGGCAAAAAAAATGAGAGGCACAAATACAAGATGGGTGACACCTGGCTTGAGAGCAGTACATGTGAAAAGGATCTAGGAGTCTTGGTTGACCACAAACTTGACATGAGCCAACAGTGTGACGCGGCAGCTAAAAAAGCCAATGCAATTCTGGGCTGCATCAATAGGAGTATAGCATCTAGATCAAGGGAAGTAATAGTGCCACTGTATTCTGCTCTGGTCAGACCTCACCTGGAGTACTGTGTCCAGTTCTGGGCACCACAGTTCAAGAAGGACACTGACAAACTGGAACGTGTCCAGAGGAGGGCAACCAAAATGGTCAAAGGCCTGGAAACGATGCCTTATGAGGAACGGCTAAGGGAGCTGGGCATGTTTAGCCTGGAGAAGAGGAGGTTAAGGGGTGATATGATAGCCATGTTCAAATATATAAAAGGATGTCACATAGAGGAAGGAGAAAGGTTGTTTTCTGCTGCTCCAGAGAAGCGGACACCGAGCAGTGGTTCCAAACTACAAGAAAAAAGATTCCACCTAAACATTAGGAAGAACTTCCTGACTGTAAGAGCTGTTCGACAGTGGAATTTGCTGCCAAGGAGTGTGGTGGAGTCTCCTTCTTTGGAGGTCTTTAAGCAGAGGCTTGACAACCATATGTCAGGAGTGCTCTGATGGTGTTTCCTGCTTGGCAGGGGGTTGGACTCGATGGCCCTTGTGGTCTCTTCCAACTCTATGATTCTATGATTCTATGAAAAGCAGCAGCAGTGGTGGTTCCAGTGGTGGTGTATCAGCTTCCATGGGTGTTCAACTGATTGCATATCTGCCTTTGGAGAGATGTTCCCACACAGCCCAAACCACTAACTTTGTAGCAGCCTGCTAATATTGTGTACAGTTCTGTCCAGCTCACTTCAAATAGGATATTAATGAGTTGGAAAATATCTACATTGGCTGCCAGCATGTTTCTGAGCACAATTCAAAGTGTAGGTACTGACCTTTGAAGCCCTGAACGGCCTCAGCCCTATATACTTGGAGGAGCGTCTCCACCCCCATCATTCAGGCCAGACACTGAGGTCCAGCTCCGAGGGCCTTCTGGTGGTTCCCTCACTACAAGAAGTGAGGTTGCAGGGAACCAAAGCAGAGGGCCTTCTCAGTAGTGGCGCCCACCCTGTGGAACGCCTTCCCATCAGATATCAAGTAGATAAGACATCCAAAGGCAGCTCTGTATAGCATGGGCAGGCAAACTAAGGCCCGGGGGCCAGATCCGGCCCAATTGCTTTCTAAATCCGGCCTGCGGATGGTCCAGGAATCAGCATGTTTTTACATGAGTAGAATGTGTCCCTTTATTTAAAATGCATCTCTGGGTTATTTGTGGGGCCTGCCTGGAGTTTTTACATGAGTAGAATGTGTGCTTTTATTTAAAATGCATCTCTGGGTTATTTGTGGGGCATAGGAATTCGTTCATTTCCCCCCCCCAATATAGTCTGTGTTGGGATTCAGAACTTACTGGGTTAATTTTGTTCTGAGGTGTGCCTCCCATTCTGACGTTTGAAAGGAGGGAGGAGCTCTACTTGTTGTTCTCTCTGTGTCTCCGAGAGAGAAGGACGCCATGAATGCTAGCAGTCCAGGAGAATTTGGGAAATGCTGAGCTGTAAATATTTGCTGCAATAAAGAACTGATGAATTTGGACATACACAGTGCTTGGTGTTTGTTTGGATCTGAAGCAGACTGCAACGGTTTTGATCCGCTGTGTTTTTACTCTGCAAGGCGAAACCCGGAGAAGAAGAAGGTCTGCGCAGCTTGGCTGGGAAGCGTGCCGGACCACTGGGGCTAATTGGGGCCATAAAGCAATTAGCTGGCCAGTGCAATTAAGATCTTATCAGATCGTTCACAGGTTATGGAGGACCTAATTACCGCTAATAAAACTGTTGCTGTAAGTCTGCCGGTGAGCTTTGAAGTTTTGAAGTCAGCTTTGAAGAGCTGGGAGGACGCTAGACGAAGCGGAGGTCTGCGTTCTGTGTTTTGCCTGCTGCAGAGAGGCAAGAGTTGCTGAGGCAGAGAGCTGAGAAAGCAGCTGTGAAGAATCGGGTGCCGGAGAGCTGACTGGTGAAACGTGAGTACAGCAGCTGGGGCCCCGGGAAAGAGGAGAAAATGGCAGACAGCCAGGTCCTTGAGGACGTTCCGCTTGAAAAGCTCACTTTAAGAAGTTGGGCAACCTGGTCCAGAAGAGTAAGGGGTTGGTTCCTGGTTACTGGGCTTTGGGATGTAAGCCAGAAAGAGCCATTACCCCTGAATTCAGGTCCTGAAGGGACAGACATTACAGGCTTTGAGGCTGCGTTGCCTGAAGAAAGCCAGCAGAGAATGCAAAGAGAGCTTGCTATGCTAAAAGCATGTGTACACGCATCACTTTTGCCCAGTTTGGAGGGCGTAAAGTCAGCAAGGGCTGCCTGGGAGGTGCTGAGAAGTTTGTGTGAAACTTCAGCAGGATGCCAGAGCCCTGGAGGAGTCATGAAGAGCCTGGAGATGGCTGAAGCCCCAGTCCCTGAGGTGCAAGTCGGGGGGGCTGAGAGTTCCAAAGGCAAGTTTCAAAAGTTTTCCACTGTGAGTGCTGAAGTGAAACGCAGTTTCAGCGAGGGCAGGGCTGGCACAGAGGGCTCTTCCGGAAGAAGGGGGGCCAGGCCAGCTGAAAGGAGCCCTGGGCAGTATTTTTCCACTGGGGATTGTTGTCGTCAGCCAAAGTCTGGGAAGCGGCGTAGAGCTAGGCGCTTCAAGGTCGGCCACCTGGACAGAGTGAAGATAAGGCCTAAAGAGTCGCGTGGGGAACGCAGAGGCCAGGCCGGTCTCCATGGCAACGGAGGAGGCTACTTCTACGGAAGCTGCCAAGGTCCTGAGCAAGGGAGAGTTGGTTGCCAAGACAACCAGACAGAACTGCTGCAGAAGCCCAAAGAGAGGGGGCAGCGAGGCGTTTGTTGCCAGTATGGCTTTGTTTGAGGACAGCTCTGAGGGACACACTGATTTTCGCTTGTAATCGACTCAGCAGCTAACTGCAACCTGATCCCAGAGACCCCTGCAGTCGAGATGTGGAATTGCAAGGCAATTCCGGCTGGGAAAACTGTTCAGTTTGCAAGTGGGGAAAAGAAAAATGTGAATACCATTGCAAATGTATTGTTTTCTGTTTTGCAGGAGCAGATGGAAGTTTGCATTGTGCCGGGAGTGCAACACTGTATTTTATCTGTGCCTTATTTGTTGAAAAAGGGGTTTAAGGTTTGCTTTGAACACGATGTTTGTACAATCTCCAAAGGAGGGAAGCAACTGGTCAGAGTTGCAAAGGGGCAGAATGATCTCTTCATTCTTAAAACGTCTCTGGAGGGTGAGGGGAAGGTGAGAAAGCACAAGCCTTGCGTGCTACAGTTCCCACTCATGTTTCATGTTCGTGTGCGTGGCATAAGAAGACAGCGCATGCTTGTCTTGAAGAACTACAGGTGCTACCTGAAGTTTCCAAAGGCTGTAGAATTGCAGAATGTGCAAGAGTCCTAGATTGTCAGGCTTGCAGACAGGCAAAGGTAAGAGGGTGCAGTTACCCCAGGGTGGAGAGGGTAACCACAAAACCTTTTGACCTTGTGCACATAGATCTGTTGGGTCCCATGAAGGAACCAAGTTTGGGAGGGGCCAGGTTTCTGCTGACACTGCAGGATGATTTTTCGCAGAACACCTGGACACATGGTCTCAAATCCAAGGAAGATGCAGCACAGCTGATTAGACGTTGGATTGAGGAGGTGGAACTAAGGTTCTCCACCAGAGTCAGGGAAATTGCTAGTGACAGACGCGCACAGTTTACTGGGTCTGCTTTGCAGAAGTTCTTTCACAAGAAAGGGATAAGTCACACAGTGACTTCTCCTCAACAGAGGGGGGTGGCAGAGCTCAGAAGTGAGGCTCTGGTTAAAGCTGCACAGGTGATGCTGTCAGATTCTGGGTTACCTCCAAAGTTTTGGATGGAGGCAGTTAAATATGTGAGCTTCACCTGGAATCGGTCCTACAATTCAGTGGTAGGAGACACACCGTTTTTCATGCTTCACGGGAGGAAGCCACAGGTTCACTTCCTCCGTGCGTTCGGATCAACGGCCTTGCTGCCAGTGCCTGAAGCTTTGCGAGGGCCAGGTGAACCCAAGTTCCAGAAAATGATCTTCTGTGGGTACGAGCCAACGGCTCGTGCATGGAGGTTTGCGTACCCGTCAGGTGATCAGAGTAAGCTGCTGATCAGTAAACACGCTGAGTTCTGTAAGCAGGAGGAAAGGTCAAAGACCCCTGCCAGACGCGATATTCTTTCAGAATGTCTTTCTGATTCAGAGCAGGAAGGTTCTGATGAGGAGGAAGGAGAGCCAGGGGCTGAGTCTGCTGATGACGATCAGCTCACTGACCAAAGTCAGGAGCAGGATGGGGCATCTCCACAAGTTGTAAAAAGAGAGCCCAAGAGTGAGCCTAGTTCTCCTGTGAGGGTAATTCCAAGGGTTCGAAGACGCGTTAAGTCAGAGGGGGAATCCCAGGATGCAGAGGACACACCTGCTGACCACAGTGAGTCAGAGGCAGTGCCTGAGTTTGTGCCCAGGCGGTCCAGTCGCACAACGAAGGGAATTCCACCTGAGAGGTATCAGGCCACAGGTGCGTGGGTGAGTTTCGCACAGTGCGAATCTGAGAGTTGTGAGGATGTTCCACAGATGCCTGACAGGGACGCCAGGAGAGGGCGCAAGGCATTGGGGAAGGGATTGATCTCACAGAGGTCTGCAAAGGTACATCCACAGGTCTTGTCAGAATGCTCTGCAAGAGGGGGTGTTGGGATTCAGAACTTACTGGGTTAATTTTGTTCTGAGGTGTGCCTCCCATTCTGACGTTTGAAAGGAGGGAGGAGCTCTACTTGTTGTTCTCTCTGTGTCTCCGAGAGAGAAGGACGCCATGAATGCTAGCAGTCCAGGAGAATTTGGGAAATGCTGAGCTGTAAATATTTGCTGCAATAAAGAACTGATGAATTTGGACATACACAGTGCTTGGTGTTTGTTTGGATCTGAAGCAGACTGCAACGGTTTTGATCCGCTGTGTTTTTACTCTGCAAGGCGAAACCCGGAGAAGAAGAAGGTCTGCGCAGCTTGGCTGGGAAGCGTGCCGGACCACTGGGGCTAATTGGGGCCATAAAGCAATTAGCTGGCCAGTGCAATTAAGATCTTATCAGATCGTTCACAGTCTGGCCCCCCACAAGGTCTGAGGGACAGTGGACCGGCCCCCTGCTGAAAAAGTTTGCTGACCCCTGCTGTATAGGAACATTTTTAATGTTTGATGTTTAACTGTGGTTTCATAATTTACTGGAAGTCACCCAGAGTGGCTGGGGCTACCCAGTCAGATCAGCAGCATATAAATAAATTACTACTACTATTATTATTACTATTATTATTATCATTATTATTGCAACCGAAAAGATCAAGGGGATGTAGTAACTCCCCTATGAAGGAAGGTTGCAACATCTGGGATTTTTTAGTTCAGAGAAAAGGCATAGAAGAGGTGACATTGTAGAAATCTATAAAATTATATGTGGCATGGGAAAAGTGGACAGAGAAAAGTTTTTCTCCCTCCCTCATAACACTAGAACTCTTGGACAGATAAAAGAAAGTGCTTCTTCACAGTGGTGAAGCTGCATGCTCCACTACCAGGGGCGGAGAGCAGGCGGGGGCATGGCTGGCACCCCAGGTCATGGCATGCATCTGGGGGCATGGCACACTACCCTCAGGGGCATTGTGCACATTCTGGGGGCGTGGCGTGCTGCCTGGGTGCCAGGAGCGGTGCGCTCCCTCTGCATCCCAGTTCCTCTGCCAGTGCTTCTTCACGCAATACAGAGTTAAACTATGGAACTCCCTGTCACAGGAGACAGTAATGGCTACCAACCTGGGTGGCTTTAAAAGAGGATTAGGCAAATTCATGGAGGAGAGGGCTATTGATGGCTCCTAGCCATGATGGCTGTGCTCTGCTCCCATGGTTGGAGGCAGCAATGCTTCTGAATATTAGTTGCGCATCGAGGTCCCCCAGGCCACCCCAATAACTCACACTTCACACATCAATTTTTGTTTAAAGTTTTTGGCATGAATTTGGCCACAACTTTATTTAAATACACACACGTGAGTGGTTGCTTAGGCATTGGTTACGACTATCTGTCCTTGCCCCAGGGACAGCACTGACTTCCGGATTCCAGCGGAAGCCAGTGAGGGAAACAATTTTTGGGGAGAAAATGAAGCTGGGTCTCAGTCCCTCACTTCTCACCTTCATGCTCCTGGTGGCTTGCACAGCCCAAGTCCGATGCCAGGGACAAGGACGAAAAAAATGGCAAACCCCTGGATTCCTTTAACGGAATTCCCTTTCCGCACCACCATTGGAGGGGTAGGCACTTACCCCTCCACCAACCAATTTGAACCAATGCCTAACCGCCAACCTTACAAGTTGTGACAATTTGCTACGCAGTAGGCAAAAACCAAATGGCAACAGCCAATCAGCCAAATGGACAAATTCCTACCAGGCCCCTGCCCCAAGGCAGACGACCCCATGACAGGCATAGGAAGGTCAGAGGACAACGAACCCCCCCCCCTTTTCAGGGAGGGTGGGTGAGTGATGCGGTGCACGCAGCCCAAGAGAAGGCCCCAGGCTGCGAGCCCTGTATTTAAGACCTCTGACCCCTCCCACACTTTAGCAACATAACATTCTCTCCAGCAACAGTCCTTGCCCAATCACAGCATGTGGCCAGTTTGCCCAACAACAGTGGGGTGGCCTTTTTGGCCCCCAACCGCAACACGTGCTCTCTATTAGGGAGAACACGCTTTGCTGGAAAGCACAGGAGGGGAGAGTTCTCTTGCGCTCAAAACCTGCTTGCTGGTTTCCCACAGGCAACTGTTCAGCCCCTATGAGAACAGGATCCTGCACCAAATGGGCCATTGGCCTGACCCAGCCGGCCCTTCTTATGTTCTTAGGTTCTTAATCGGGTTGCAATGGGACATGATGTTTGTGGTTGTTTTACACGGCTCTGGATAATTGCACCTGACAAAGGGGAACCCCATCCTTCGCTCTTGCTGCGAAAGGAGGCTATACCCTATTATTTACCAAATGCGCCCAGAACATTAGAGCTGGAACGCTGAACAGAGGATCAGTTGACGCGTGGGAAGCCAGAGGAACAGTGGAAGCATCCCTCCTGATTAATTCATTATAAGCCCGTTTGGGGAGCCTGATACACCCGCTTCCAGTTACACCAGCACACTTTGCTGCCTGCCATTACACGATTTTGTTTTCAGATTGTACGAGATAAGGTTACTTCATTATTAATATATGCACAACCGCACGCATATATATACATAAATGTTGTATCTGTGCCGGAGCACACAGCCTCTGGAAGTGTTAATAGTTAAGATAAACTAAGTCCATTATCACTGGGAATGACTATTTCTATGACCCTATTTGCAATAAAACCAGATTCAATGATATGAGAAAATTGCTGGGTTTTGGAATAATTGAACCAGGCTGCATGAACCCATACAAAGGCATCATTTACACAGTACTTTGCTTGTCTCAAGTATTTATTCCTGCAGGAGGAAATGGGGGGAAGAAGAGTTCATATTGCTTATGCTGTTTTCCTGTGTTCATACTCTCTATCTATCTATCTATCTATCTATCTATCTATCTATATGTCTGTCTATCATCTATCTAGCCTGGAGAAGAGGAGGTTAAGGGGTGATATGATAGCCATGTTCAAATATATAAAAGGATGTCACATAGAGGAGGGAGAAAGGTTGTTTTCTGCTGCTCCAGAGAAGCGGACACGGAGCAATGGCTCCAAACTACAAGAAAGAAGATTCCACCTAAACATTAGGAAGAACTTCCTGACAGTAAGAGCTGTTTGACAGTGGAATTTGCTGCCAAGGAGTGTGGTGGAGTCTCCTTCTTTGGAGGTCTTTAAGCAGAGGCTTGACAACCATATGTCAGGAGTGCTCTGATGGTGTTTCCTGCTTGGCAGGGGGTTGGACTCGATGGCCCTTGTGGTCTCTTCCAACTCTATGATTCTATGATTCTATGATATCATCTGGTGCTGCTTTTGATAATACAAGTTTTTGACCCATTGTTCGTGTCCTATCTTAGAACACTGCAGCATTGCCTCTTTTGAACAAGTTTCTTTCAATATTTTTATCCCTTTTGTCTCCTCAACCTATACCTGTCCATACTCGATTGTTGGTTTTCTTTTCTTTTCTTTTCTTGAATTGCTGGACTACTCTGTTTGTCCAGTGGAATTTGCTGCCAAGGAGTGTGGTGGAGTCTCCTTCTTTGGAGATCTTTAAGCAGAGGCTTGACAACCATATGTCAGGAGTGCTCTAATGGTGTTTCCTGCTTGGCAGGGGGTTGGATTCGATGGCCCTTGTGGTCTCTTCCAACTCTATGATTCTATGATTCTATGATTCTATGATCTATCTATCTACCTACCTACCTACCTACCTATCATCTATCTATCTATATCTATCTATCTATCCACACACACACACAAACAATGTCTACTGTTAGACTTCCCATTTTTTTCCTTGGAAAGGGCAAGAGAGAAACTGTGAGCTTCTGTTGAATCACATCCCTCTTTAGAAGAGTTGGCAGTGATGGAGAAGACCTCTCGCTCACTTGACAACCTGCAAAGCAGTTTGCAGAACGTTGCAAGTGCCTGTTCGCGTACTATTCAGTTAAACAGTCAACATACATATGTACAAGATACAGCTTGTATCGAAAATATCTTTCCCTTATATACCCAATAGATGGGTGCATTCGGGGCTCAGGGCGGCTAACACCAAATATAAATTACAATGAAACAACAATTGATTTTAGAATGAATTGATTTTAGAATGTATTTTAATTAATTAATTGTGATTTTATGTAAATTGTGTTACTTTTACTGTTGTTGGCTGCTCTGAGCCCGGCTTCAGCTGGGGAGGGCAGGATATAAATAAAAATATATTATTATTATTATTATTATTATTATTATTATTATTATTATCAAAAAACAGTTCATTAAAATATGGCTTAAAATGCAGCCTCATTTTAGTAGTAGCCCATAGATCAAGACAATAAAGGGAGGAAACATCAGATATTCACCCAAGCCAGCTATCCATGCTGGTCCTGCATGGGCCAGCAAAAAAGCCAAGGGAAAATTTATATACCAGATCCCACATAAAGCCAGTTCTGACTAAGAACCTAGAAAATTGCCTTATAGAGAGTCCATCTTGG